>NC_092334.1:483340000-483674375 GCF_046630445.1 Rutidosis leptorrhynchoides | reverse complement strand
ATATCTTTTAAATGGTAAACCACCAAAAACAAAAGAACAATTAAAACTATTAAAAATATACTTTTTTATCAATAACAGTAAAGATATATAACTTGTAAACTTTTGTCGTGGGTAATGATAGGTGTTACAACCGAGATTGTCTCTACCTAGTTGATAGGAAACAAAGTTTTAAGTTTGAAAATTAGTTGGTTCGAAAGTATATAATTATATATATATAAAAAAATATAAAGTGTATTTTAAATTCATTTAATTTTTATTTTTCATGTACTTGTTTGTAATTTTAAAATATTAATTTTCTTTTAATTTAAAATTTTTTTTTAAAAAAAATAGAGTGTTTTATTTTGTTTTTGAAAAATATTAAAACTTTAACTTTTAAATTATTAAATTTTATAAATTGAAATTAAAATTTATAAACGGATAAAGACTAGGTATACCAACCGAAATTTCCGTTACAACAAATATAAATTTATAAAAGATATTTTAAAATTTTAATTATTTATAAAGTTGAAAAAAAAGGGGTCCTAAAGCTTACGCAAAACGTGTGGCTATCCACACGGAACGCGTACATTCGAAATCTACGCGAAAAGCGTAGGTCTACGCGAAACGCGTAGAGTTTAAAATCAGACCAGATAACTGGTCGACCAGCAATATTCTTCACACTCTATCCTTATTTTTTTTGTTTGCTGTGGACGAGAGGAGTACCCAAAAACCCACAAAAATCATACCAAAAATCAAATAATCACTCCAAATCTTCCCCAATTCTTCCATCTATCAACATGCCGAGATTGGTAAGGGTCCTAAAACCAATTTACCCCTTGTTTTTCAAATTTTTCATTATTTATTTGTTTAGCTTTAATCCGAATTTAGAGCTTGTTATTGTTAAATTTTGCTTGATTATTGCTATGGCTATATTGGTAGTGTTTTATTAAACCCGATTAGCATGAAAATTTGATGTTTAATTGATTATTGAAAAGTTAGAGTTTATGTAAATTGGGGAAATTGAGGAATTACTATTAATTGTGTTATTTTGGGTATTTTTAGATGTTTTTAGATGTTTTGATAGTAGTAGAAGCTTTGAATATAAGTTTGATCGATTGATTTTGTGATTTTAATTTTCGTCTAAATTTCATAATTTTTTGTAATTGTCATGAATCAAGTATAATGATGATTAGAAGCTGGATTATACGCAATGTGATTGAATTGGATTATATATGCTTAGCTCATTGCGTGTTTTCACTTGTGAATTAAACTTTGTTTTTGAAACTTGATTTATGATTATGATTTTTTTTTTGTGATTTATTTTTGTTTGTTTTAATTTGTAGAAGTAAACTGTTGTTGAAATATTAGTTCCTGTGGTGTTGAAACAAGCTTGTATGTCAAGGATGAATTCTTTGCTAACATTAACATACCCAATTGGGACGATTCTCTTGTTTTAAAATGTTATGCAGGGATTATTTAGAATGAGAGCTGTTAACCAACAGCAAGGAGAAGAACAAGTAACACCGGAAATGGAACAACAACTTCAGAATCTACACCCGAACCTGAGATTTCCTTATGATTTGCCTAACCGATTACAAAAGGTTAAGGACTTACTTTCTCGGGTCAATAGAAACATCTCTCCAGTATACGTTGTGGATTGGGCTCCTTTAGGACACCCAGTCAACTTAGATGAACAAATAAGGGGAATTTTAAACCAAAGTTTTACAAACGAATTTGGAATGACTTTGGTTTTTAATGATTTTGAGAGGTTGTTTAATTTAAATAGCCCTGTATATATAGAATGGTGTTTAGAGTTCTATTCTACCGTTAGAATGAGTTTACACCCAGAAACTATAAATGACCCTAATTTTCTACAATTTCGACTGGGTGGGGTAGATAGATGTATGTCCCTAAGTAACGTGACTGACGCATTAGGGATTTACACCGTTGAGGAGATGTTGGCTCCCGGTTTTAGGGAGTATATTTTTACAGGAGCTAGATATACAGGAAATTATGATTTTTCGAGAGTCTGGCAATCTTTTACTCGAAGGAATACATATGAGCCAAGCCAAGAATCATACCTAAAGATCACTGATGTTTGCTTTAGAATAATTCATAAATTTATAGCGAACACAATAAACCAAAGGTCATTTGTTAATACAGATAAAATTAATTATATCGACCTTTGGTATTTAGATGCGATCAGAGATAGGGATATATTTGTTAGTATACCCTATGGAGTTGCTTACTTTTTGGCCCATGTTGGTAAAGGTGCTAGAGGGACAAGTGACATGTCGGGGGGTCACTACATCACGTGTCTAGGAAACTGATTCGAACTCGACCCAAGTGAATCAGAACCTCCAATCCAACCAGTAGATCAAGCTGTTAAAACTTTAGGATTGGATGTGTATAGGACGGCAAAGGCTATACACGTGAGGGGCGGAGTAATTAGTTTAAGACGACAAGAAGTTGCTGCTCCCGCTCCTATGGAGGAGGATGAAGAACCCGCGAGGGAAACTAGGAGGAGACGCAGACAGCCAGATCAGGCTAGTTCGTCTAATACAGATATGTCTGATTTCGATATGCTACAAAATTCGTTTAATTCATTGAGTTTAGACATAAGAAACTCATATGAAACATGGGGACGGAGATCAGAAGACCAATACACTAGTTTGTCTCGACAGTTAGGGGATGTAAGGGCAACCCAATTAGATCAGGGTAATATTCTAGAAAACATCCGCTACGATCAGAGGGGCCAGGGAGCACAGTTAGAGTGGGCGCATCATTAGGCATATTTATACGCAGCTAACCCACAGGCTTACACACCTTCAGCCTTTCCTTCATACCCCAAATAGCAAGCACACGGTGACCCTCTACCTCCACCTTATGACCCCAACTCTGCCTTAGCCGCAAGTCAGGAAGCCTATAGGAGTTTTTACAAGGAACAATGCCTAAATGAACAACGGCAGCAACAGCAGCGGGAACAGGAAGATCAGGGAGGCCCTGCGTGGTCATTTTTCTAGTTTCTTTTTAGTTTTTGAATATTTATTTTTTTTATTTTTTTGTGTAAAATAATTTTTATGGTGTGTTAATTTACTTTTACTTTTATATATTTTATATATAAAAAAACTTTTAGTGTGGGGTAAAATTTTTGTACTACTAAAGTACAACCCCATCTCGTTTGTAATTGACATATTTGTTGACAGGTACTTACGATGATGAGATTCGACATAGCGAAACATGAAAGTATTATTGTGATAAAAAGGATTGGATATGTTCATACAATAAGCATTTTACAATCTCCAATTGCTTAACAAAGGAAGTTCTAAACACTTTACACTTTTTTTCCTCTCAAATTTATATATTTTATCTGATTTTATGTAATGAGGGCATTACATAATCTTAAGTGTGGGGTGGGAGTAAATAAATTCTCGAGAACTTATAATTTAGTGGTTTTTATGAAAATTTTGAACATTTTTTAAACAAATATATCTAATCAATTTTTAAGGTAATTACGAGGAATTAAAGATTAGGTGAAAAAAAAAACCGAAATTATTGTCTCCATACATTAAAAATACATAAGTTTATTTAATTAAAATATTTAAAAGAAAACCAAGTATAAAGGAATTTATAAACCCATATGTTTAGAACCATTTATCACATGTTTCTATGAAGTTTATTGCAGATATCATTGCTTTGGAATGTATAAACCTGAATATCTCATTAAGGAAGTAAAGTCTTCCAAAATGACACACTTCCTAACTTATGTTAGAAGATGTAGTCCAGAACAGCTGTAGGTTGACGAAAAATCTTGAAAAATCATCTCTATCATCGGCTGGAAATCCACCTCACCACAACATCAAACAGGGTTTTTGGTGGTCAGACTTATCCTAACCATGAGATGGATCTGTCTCGTACAATGGGGGGGCACATTGCAAATTAGCTTTTAAGACTAATGAATCTAATCCCCAGATGGATGATCTCCGTAAAGATCAACTGCATCTATGTTTGACCGCGGTCAACATACATATGCCATAACAAATTGAGGTGTGCAAACTCATGGTTCACCGATGATATTTGGCGATATAATTTTCTTCTAAAACTTATGCTATTTTATGAATTATATTGTGTAAAACCATTTTTTAGAACATTCGGTTTCAAGTTCCATGATACTTCAATCATGGAGGCGGATAGCTTGCTAATTGCCGACTGAGACTACGGTTTTCAGTTACCCTCGACCGGAATTTGAGGTTAAAACCGGAAAACGTGTCTAGTGTAAAAACTAGCATGCCATTTTATAAAAACATAAAACGTTTTCACAAGGTCCAATTTTCCCTAAGGATCCAAATTTTTAAACCTTAATCACGAGTTTCAACTTTGTTTCTGTTGCCAGAATTTCATTTCGTGTGGTGTGCGTGTGATCCAATAAATATTGTGTAGTATTTCCAACTTATTTCATATAGCGTGTGTTTCATTTCGTGTAGCGTGTGTTGTGTGATTTAATGTTCGATATGGAAAAATATGTAATGTTCCGATTCTATTTAGAAGATGTAATTGCTTGAGGACAAGCAACGTTCAAGTGTGGGGTATTTTGATATTGCTTTAAACATACATATATTTCGACGCAATATCATTTATATTTCATCGGCTTTTACCGAAACGAAGACATTCAAATGCATAATTCACGAGAAAAACGGAAAAAGTAAATGCGAGCTTAAAGTAAGAAGAAATTCGATAAAACTACAGATTTAATCCAAATATATATCAAGATAATGTTTACTCGAATGCAAGTTCAAGATGATCGAAGAAAAAGAGTTCAAATGAGAAGTTCCAAGTCGATATACGTCAACACGGGATCAACAAAGAACAAATGAAAAAATAAAAATAAGAAAACTGTCCGTTATTCCTACGCGAAATGTGTGCAAAGCTACGCGAAACGCGTAGTATTTTTGCCTTACGTGGATCGTGTGGGTATCTACGCGAAACGCGTAATCTTGAGTCCAGATCCAGATCCGAATTACAAATGGGACGGTTGCTTTTTAGTTTTATATTACAACTTTACAATTTACAGCATAAAAAGAGGAATATTACAGAGACTTTTGACCTACTACTTCAACTCTCAATGCTATAATACGGAGACCAGTTCAGAGGAGAATGGACACATATCAAGATACATCGAATAATATTATTCTCATTGTTTTTCATTTTATAAATTTCAAAGTACTCCGTATCAGTTTATTTAGTTTTAAGTACAGTTCCAATTAATTTCCAAGGTTCAATATTTAGGATAGTTTCAATATTAGGGGTGTATTGTTCGTGATTAAGGGTATTATTGTCCGAGTGCATGGGTGTTGTTATTGTAATTTTTCTACCGTTTTGAAGTTAATGAAAGTGAAGATTTTCGTAAGTATATTCCGTTAAAATTATCGTTATCAATTTTTATCGTTATTATTATGTTTGTATGTTTTTATTTTTATGTTTACCCTAGCATAATGAGTAGCTAAATTTCCCTAGTGTTTGCTTAGATGTAGAGCTCCTAGTGAAATGGATTGTTATCATTTGTAAAAAAATTAAAATGTAACTTAAGTATTTTTAACATTGAGCCTAATTAAAAGAACCATTATTATGTATTTGGATATTTAACTCCTGTCACTTAATTTGTTAGATTAAAATAACGAAAGTTATTTTTATCTATATAAATTAAGCTTCAACATTAAAAGTGATCTAGACGAACTTATGAATAATTTATTAACACTAAATTAGAAATAAAGTTCGGTGGTTTGGGTAATATCACTAGTCATATAATAGTGAAATTATAAAAAGGGAAACCGTTATAATTTGGGTTTTGGCGAAGGTCAAAATTGGGTTGGGTCTTAATTTAAATACTTAAGAACTAGTAACTATCTAAATAGAATCTGATGAAAATTAGATTTAATTTAGTTAGTCATAACTTTATATTTATTCGAAAGAAAAATATAAAGTTTTATACTAAAACATTTTAATAGGTCTTAAACTCAAAACAATCCATGGATCTAGAGGTGACACATTTAAGTAAACACTCCCATTTATATATTGCAAATTATTATTATTATTATTTACGTATTATTATTCAGCAAAACTAAAAATATAAATCAAAATACTCGAATTTGTACCAGAACTGTTTGTCACATCGAATATAAGTTACGCGTATCGCGTATACATTACACGAAACGCGTACCTTCAAAATTATACGCGGAACGCATATTAATCTACGCGAAACGCGTACGTATTAAAATATCACTGTTACGTATTTTATTTATTTTCTAAGTTTTACAATAAATCTTTTATTATAATTTTAAAGTAAATAATTTATAATTAGTTTAATTATTGTAATTTCCTAAAATTCAGTTTTATATTTAATTTAGGTTATTATTTAGTTAATTTAAATAAATTTGTATATTATAATTTATTGCTCAAAACAAAATTCTAATCAATTAGTTTTATTAAAAGTTATTATTTTATTAATTATTATTTAGTAATAAACTTATTTAGATCACAATTAGTATAATTTCAATTAATTCACTTTTAAGTTAATAATTATAAATAATGTATTCGTATAAATTAATAAGTAATATAATTAAGTTAAGATTAAGTTATATTTTATTATTATTATGTAGTATTATAAATTCCTAATCCAAAACCCCCTTTAAATAAGTTTAACTTCAAAGACTATTAAAAATAATTTAAACACTGTCTTCCTGTGGAACGAACCGGATTTACCAACAAACTAAACTACACGGATAGGACTAGTTGCCTATATATGTTTGAAACCAACCTGAATTCATTAAAACACCACATATACAATAAATCAATTCGTGTAACAAAACAACTCAAATCCGTTCATAAATAAAATGTACTGTTTCAACCCATCAAGGCTTTACCATGAATTCAAAATGCCCAAAACGAGTTCGAAAAGCCGTTTTCTCAATATCTTCCTCACGGACCCGCATTTGGTGATAGCCGGACCGTAAGTCAATCTGGGAAAAATACGTCGCACCTTGGAGTTGGTCAAACAAATCGTCGATCCGAGGTAATGGATAACGATTTTTAATCGTCACTTTGTTCAACTCCTGATAATCGATCCACATCCGCATACTACCATCCTTCTTCTTTACAAATAAAACTGGAGCGCCCTATGGCGAAGCACTCGGTCGGATAAAACCCTTTTCAAGCAACTCTTGGGTTTGATTTAACAACTCTTGCATTTTCGTTGGTGCTAAACGATAAGGAGTTTTAGCAATGGGAGTAGCCCCCAGAACCAACACAATGCGAAATTCAACTTGTCTTTTTGCCGAAACACCCGGTAATTCATCCGGAAAAACGTGTTCGAATTCATTAACCACCGGAATATCACGAATGGATGGTGGCTCTTCACGAGTATCGACTATACGGGCAAGAAAAGCCATACCACCACTACTAAGGAAACGACATGCCCGTACATAAGTGCATAATGACACAAGTCTTCTCCGTTTCTCACCAAGAATAAGTAACTCTCCCCCACTTGGGGTCTTCACACGAATAAACTTTTCATGGCAAGCAATATCGGCTCTATGACGATCGAGCAAATCTATACTAATGACGACATCAAACTCACCCAAATTCATTAGAATGAGATCGATTTTAAAGGTTTCGGCACCAAACACAACATTACAATTTTTACACACATCAACCACTAGCACCATCTTGCCATCCGCTATTTCAACTTGTACCGGATGACTTAACTTAGCTAGTGGATTCTTAAGCTTTGGTATAAAACTCAGGGACACAAACGATAAATTAGCGCCGCTATCAAATAGTATCCTTGCCGGATTAGAGTTAACCATGAAAGTACCTGAGACAACTTCATCGAATTGCTTGGCTTCATCATTGGTCATCAAGTAATTTCATCGCCTAGCCGTACCCGCCGCTTTCTCTAGCCTCTTAACTTGATCATTCCGCAAATTGGGGGCACTCCATCCTTCGGTGCCCTTCTTTTTGACAATTATAACGAGTGAGTTTGTTTGCGGTAGATGGGTTCGTACAGTCACGAGCCATGTGTCCTTGTCGTCCATAATTATAACACTTGGGTCCATAACCCCCGAAAGCAACCTTCTTCACACTACCGACACTCTCATTCGTACCCCTACTCTTCTTGTTCGAATGACTAGTAGCTTTAAACTTTCTTTTGCCAAAAGTAAAGCTACTCTTTTTCAAAACGAGCGACTCAAAACCCTTAGCTATGTCAAACAACTCATTAAAAGTTTTCACTGAGTTCCTACTAATCTTCTTTTAGTAGTTGTCTTTCAAGATTCGATAGAAATCTTCCTTCAACATATGATCATTTCCGACATACTCCGGGCAAAATTGGGTCTTTGATAAGAAAGTGGACTTGAGAGTGTTCAAGTCTATTGACCCTTGCCTCAAAGTACGCAACTCGTCCTTAAGCCTTGAAAGATCGACCGAAGTTCGGTACTCTTTGAAAAATTCCGCCTTGAATTCATCCCACGTGAATTCCATACATTGGTCCTCACCATAAAGCCGAATCTTTTCGTCCCACCACATTTTGGCATCACCCCTTAACATGCTACTTCCGTACCTCGTCTTCGTATCGAGAGGGCATTCACAAGTACGAAAAGCCCCCTCCATATCGGAGATCCAACGATTGCTCTTTAGTGGATCTCGTTCACCATCCAAAGTGGGAGGTTGAGCATCCATGAAATTCTTGTAATAGAAGTCTCGCCTTCCCATATTATCTTCATGAAGAACAACCTTCACTTGTTCCTTGACTAGATTGACTACTTGCTCGTCAATCGAATCTAGGAACATCTTCCTAACGTCCTCTAGAAAGGCCGTGTGATGCCTTTGCATAATGGCCTTGACCTTAGCCGTGAACTCAGAGTCCTCGCTCGTACCTCCGTTATCGTTATGGTTTCCGTTTCTCATCTTCATTCTACAAAACGGAATATGTTAAACAACGAAACGAAAGGACATTACATATACATATATATATATATATACACACACACACCTCACCACCCCCTCTTGCTCAACAATCATCGTACATTGCTCGTTTGACACGATTTGAACCCGTAACAATGGTAGCTAGTCATTGTTACGTAAGCACATCACATTAACTTGCTAGTACAACGTCTGTCTTGCTTGATGATTGCAAACACAACACAAAACAATTAGCGCAAGGTTAGTTCACATAAACCTAGGCACTAACCAATCCCGGTCTGACCCATCTCCTACAAGTCCCACATAAAACGCATACACCAATCTAGTCTAAGTCTAGGCACCCATCTCAAGTCGCCTAAATCCCTTAGACCATGCTCTGATACCACTTGTAACAATCCAACCTCGATTACCAAAACACGACACGTTTTTTTTAAAACGGAGCAGGAAACTGGCCTGAGGAAATGCGCGATGCGTGCAGGGTTGCGTGGCACGCATTACTGCGTGAAACCAGGTCAGTAATAAATCCAGGGGCCAAGCATCTGCACTCCCCCATTTTCACGGCGCGCTCCAGGATGTGCGGCGCGCTTTACTACACGAAAGATGCTGTTGGCCGAATTTCACATATAAAAGCCAAAGCTTCCAAAACCGAATTCTCACATCATTAATTCGATTACGACCAAAATATAATTTACATAATTCCAAAGATTAGAGTTTACAAAAAGGGGTACGATAACCCGTAATCACCAATATGTTTTCGAACCACGAGTTTAATTGCCAAACTAAAGACGAGCATGGTGTTTAGGGTTAAACTACCCAAAAACTAGGTCAAAACGCAAAAGCCACCACTATCAAATCCAAATTGGGAAATCTTTAATCCAAACGAATACCCTTGCCTTTGTCCACGCCGAAGCCTAAAAAGGTAAACAACGAGAGGGTAAGCAAAATGCTTAGTGAATGCAATAATTATACACATACATATATAATATACCTACTCACATACACTTACACACACCCCACATATTCGCTAGCAATATAATTAGCATACAACTCCAAGCATAAGCTAAATACCTCCAATACCGCAACTAGCATAACCAATAGCATATTCACCAAATAATATCTTATGTTATACTACGATTCATACACAAACTATATGGTCAACCATACACGCACTATGGTGCTACCGGCTCCGTGGTCCGCACGATACGAAATTGTCATGATGCCACCGGCTCCGTGGTTCGCATCACAACTTGAGTCATACTCACTCCAAGGCTTTACCGGGTCCATGGTTAATGCCTTAACAACTCCTAGTGTAGTGCTACTGGCTCCGTGGCTCGCACTATAATACTCCAACCATGATGCTTCCGGCTCCGTGGTTCACATCATAGTACTTCGTACATACTATGGCACTACTGACTCCATAGATCGTGCCATAGAATACAAATAAATACACTATATACATATATGCATAATTACTCCACTCACCTTAATTCCTTAAGTGAAATGATAAACCAAGCTCGAGACCTTCAATGTAACTGATAATGCTAAAAACGAACATATATTTCATAGCATTATTCCTCAAGAAAGACAAGCTTTTAGTTGCAATTGTCCTATTTACAAGTGATATTCGTTTAAATAATAAAAGGTGAAGACAAAAGGCAGATTCGACGAATTGAAGACGCAAACGACCAAAAAGCTCAAAAGTACAAAATACAATCAATGAGGTTCCAATTATTGATAAGAAACGTCTCAAAATTACAAGAGTACAAGATTCAAAACGCAAAGTACAAGATATTAAATTGTACGCAAGGACGTTCGAAAATCCAGAACCGGGACCAGAGTCAACTCTCAACGCTCGACGCAACGGACTAAAAATTACAAGTCAACTATGCACATGAATATAATATAATATATAATTAATTCTTAAAATTAATATATATATATTATATTATATTTAAAAACCGTCGGCATAAAAAAACAAAGACTTTTGAGTCTCCCCAGCTGGCCATGCGATCGCATGGCCTGGAGGAAGAAACTCCATGCGATCGCATGATGCACAGTTCTAGCCCACATGCCTATAAAAATTGAGCTTTGGTGTAACACAAAACACATCTTTTTCTTCTTCACTCAAACGTAGTATATGTATATATAATTTATATTTTAATTTTAATTTTAATTTTAAATCCTAATAATAAGGGTGTGTTAGCGAATGTTGTAAGGGTGTAAGTCGAAATTCTGTCCGTGTAACGCTACGCTATTTTTAATCATTGTAAGTTATGTTCAACCTTTTTACATTAATGTCTCGTAGCTAAGTTATTATTATGCTTATTTAATCCGAAGTAATCATGATGTTGGGCTAAAAATATCAAAATTGGGTAATTGGGCTTTGTACCATAATTGGAGTTTGGACAAAAGAACGACACTTGTGGAAATTAGACTATGGGCTATTAATGGGCTTTATATTTGTTTAACTAAATGATAGTTTGTTAATTTTAATATAAAGATTTACAATTGAACGTCCCTATAAATAACCATATACACTCGATCGGATACGATGGGCAGGGTATTTATATGTACGAATAATCGTTCATTTAACCGGACACGGGAATGGATTAATAGTCACTAGAATTATTAAAACAGAGGTGAAATTATGTACAAGGACACTTGGCATAATTGATAACAAAGTATTAAAACCTTGGGTTACACTCAGTCGACATCCTGGTGTAATTATTAAACAAAGTAATAAAACCTTGTTACAGTTTAAGTCCCTAATTAGTTGGAATATTTGACTTCGGGTATAAGGATAATTTGACGAGGACACTCGCACTTTATATTTATGACTGATGGACTGTTATGGACAAAAACCAGACGGACATATTAAATAATCCAGGACAAAGGACAATTAACCCATGGACATAAAACTAAAATCAACACGTCAAACATCATGATTACGGAAGTTTAAATAAGCATAATTCTTTTATTTCATATTTAATTTCCTTTATTTTATATTTAATTGCACTTCTAATTATCGCATTTTTATTTATTGTTATTGTATTTAATTGCACTTTTAATTATCGCAAGTTTATTTTATCGCACTTTTATTATTCGCAATTTCATTATCGTTATTTACTTTACGCTTTAAATTACGTCTTTTATTTATTTAATATTTTACATTTTTTTTAACTGCAACTAAAGTTTTTAAAATCGACAAACCGGTCATTAAACGGTAAAAACCCCCCTTTATAATAATAATATTACTCATATATATATTTGTATTTTTATAAATTTAAACTAATATAGCGTTAAGCTTTGTGAAAAAGATTCCCTGTGGAACGAACCGGACTCACTAAAAACTACACTACTGTACGATTAGGTACACTGCCTATAAGTGTTGTAGCAAGGTTTAAGTATATCCATTCAATAAATAAATAAATATCTTGTGTAAAATTGTATCGTATTTAATAGTATTTCCTAGTAAAATTTAAGCTATTTTATATACCACCTAGCGAAAACATCAAGTATTTTTGGCGCCGCTGCCGGGGAACATCTAGCTTAAAAGCCGGAAGCGCAACGCTAATATATATAAAAAACAAAAAGATTTTTATTTTTAGTTTACTTTTATTAAAATATGCTTTTGTAAAAATACGTTTTAAATATTCGAAAATATAAAAAGAAAACAAAAATATAAATATTTTTAAGAGTTTGTTAAATATTTAAGTTCTATAAAAGTTTCTTTATCTTTATTTTATAAAAATATAAGTTTTATTTAATTTATATAAATATATTACATAAATATATAAAACAGAAAATTCAAAACAGAAAAAAAAAATATAAAAACACTCGGGCCTGCTACTGTAGCAGCCCGTAACCTGGCCCAAAACCTCAGCTCATGCGATCGCATGAGCCCGAAGGCATAAACTCATGCAATCGCATGGGAGTGTCTGACACGCCAACAGGAAACCCTAACTGCATTAATTACGGGTATTATTATTATTATTATTTAATAAACCCTAATTAGGTTTTATTATTTAATTAGTTATTAGTTTTTAGATTTAATTTATATATTTAGTTTAATTAGTTTAATTAAATTTTAAAATTAATAGTTTTATAAAATAAATAATATAAAAATAATATTTTTATAAAAATTGTACTTTTTACAACTTTTAGTATATTTTTATATTTTATTTTTTTAATTGTTTTTAGCGTAATATTTGTATTTTTCGCTCGTATGTAGTTTTAATTCATAGTTTTTGCCATAGTTATTTTTATTTCTAGATTTTTAGGCTCTGCCGTAAAATCCCTTAAGTGCTTTTTCTTTAGACTAAGATATAGGTGCTTTAGAATTTTGCGACGCCTTTTTAAGTTTTAGTTCCTTTTTAAGTCATTTCCATTTGGGATACAGTTTTACTTGTAAGCTTTAATATTTTTAGACGCCTTTTACCTATGTATCAATTATCACTCCAATTAGTAATCTCAATTTGCAATTTAAATTTTAAGTTAGTGATAGTAATAAGGTTGGGTTAGTCAAGTATTTTTAAGTTTTATAAGTCACTCTTTTTCTTTCTTATTTTTTCGATCTTTTCTTTTTCGACCTTTTTCGACGCGCTCTTTTTCTTTCTTATTTCTCGCCATTCTAGTTTTAGGACATAGATTTTTATTCTACTTCTTATCTAAATTTCTTAAAATTACAAAAATTTATTTTAAGTGGTTACATTGATAGACATCAAAATTTTCTGGTTCGTAGTAATAGTTGGATTTGTACGTGGACCGGGTTATTGGAGCCAAACAGTCCTCAATTATATTGAGACCAAAAGAATCCTGCCCCTCTGCTGCATCTTTTGGCTATTCGAAACGTGGGCAAAATCAGAAAAGTCTATTAATTGGATAACTTATATAATTTTTTCTTTCCTTTTAAAAACTAATAGGATATTCAGTGAATGCACCGAGCAAGAGGTTCACCACCTTTTGTACGTTCACCACCTGTAACTCGATCAAGACATCTAGCAAATATTACCGCCGTTGATTTTTCTTTAGAATTGTCATCCAGTTGACCAAGTACTCCAATTCAAATTTCCGATAATCCATTTTTTGAACCCGACCTCACAATTGAGAATCCGGAGAATATTCAGGGACGATTCATAGATCCTGAACCATTAAATTTTCCTCCGGAACCACCAATCATTCAAACAGAGATTGTTGAGGAACGAGCCATTAAATCAGAATCCTCTAGTGATTCCGATTCAACAAATTCAATTATGGAGAATCTGGAACCTTTAAGTATGGAAGACCGAATGAGAGCTAAACGCACTGGCCAAGGTCACGCAATTACTCATCCAGACATTAATGCGCCAGATTATGAAATCAAAGGACAAATTCTATACATGGTGACTAATCAATGCCAATTTAGTGGTGCGCCGAAGGAAGATCTAAATGAACATCTTCGTACCTTTAATAGGATCTGCACTCTATTTAAAATCCTAGAAGTGGAGGATGAACAGATATATCTCATGTTATTTCCCTGGACTTTAAAGGGAGAAGCCAAAGATTGGTTGGAATAGTTACCTGAAGGGGCGATCGATACATGGGACGTTTTAGTTGAAAAATTTCTTAAACAATTCTTTCCGGCATCTAAAGCTGTAAGACTTCAAGGAGAAATTGCTACGTTCACACAGAAACCGAATGAAACTCTATATGAGGCGTGGACAAGATTTGGAAAGTTATTAAGAGGATGTCCGCAACATGGTTTAGACACCTGTCAAATAGTACAAATATTCTACCAAGGATGCGACATCACTACAAGGAAAGACATAGATATAGCAGCTGGTGGTTCCATTATGAAAAAACCCGAAACTGATGCTTACAAAATTATTGATAACACTGCTTCCCACTCACATGAGTGGCACCAAGAAAAAGATATCGTTAGATCATCTAAAGCAGCTAGAGCCGATTCTATCCATGACTTAGATTTCATTTCCGCAAAGATAGATGCTGTGGAGAGACGAATGGAAAAGATGACTAAAGATATCCACTCAATACGAATTAGTTGTGAGCAGTGTGGAGGACCACATTTGACAAAAGATTGTCTCAGTATTGAATTAACAATGGAACAAAGAGAGAATATTTCATACATAAACCAAAGGCCTGGAAATAATTATCAGAATAATTATCAACCGCTAAGACCGATCTATAATCAAAATCAGAATTATAACCGAAATATTCCATACAACAACCAACAAGGTCCTAGCAATCAACAAGTATCTAACAATACTTACAACCAGCAAAGACCTAATTTTCAAAACAAACCACCACAACCCGATGATAAAAAGCCGAATTTAGAAGATATGATGACGAAGCTAGTTGAAACTCAGACGCAGTTTTTCACATCTCAAAAACAAACTAATGAACAAAATGCTCAAGCATTTAGAAATCAACAAGCTTCTATTCAAAACTTGGAACAAGAAGTAAGTAATCTAGCAAGGTTAATAGGTGAAAGAAAACCGGGAAGTTTACCTAGTGATACAAATGCAAATCCCCGGAATGAAACAGCTAAAGCCATTACCACAAGAAGTGGTACAACACTTAAACCACCTGAAATACCTGTAACTTCTGATGAAGCTATTCTTACTCCACAAGAACCACAACCTGATCAAGATAAGGAAAAGGATCGGTAGTTGAAAAGGTTAATGAAGATAACACAGTTAAGGCTAAACCTTATGTTAAACCATACCAACCACCACTTCCTTACCTGAGTAAAATGAAGAAAGAGAAACTTGAAGCCGAGCAATCCAAATTCTTGGATATGTTTAAACAGATAAATGTAAATCTTCCTTTCATTGATGTGATTTCAGGAATGCCTAGATATGCTAAATTCTTGAAAGATCTGATCACGAATAGAAAGAAAATGAAAGAACTCTCGGTTGTTACTATGAATGCTAATTGTTCAGCAGTGCTGTTGAATAAGATACCAGAAAAATTATCTGATCCAGGAAGTTTCACAGTTCCATATTTTCTGGGTAGTCTTAGTTCAATAGAAGCATTAGCAGACTTAGGTGCTAGTATAAATTTAATGCCGTATTCACTATACACTAAACTAGACCTTGGAGAATTGAAACCAACAAGAATAAGTATACAACTAGCCGATCGATCAATAAAATATCCTAGAGGGATAATAGAGAACATGCTAGTTAAAGTTGGTACTTTAGTATTTCTAGTAGATTTTGTTGTTCTGGACATGGAAGAAGATTCTCAAGTTCCTCTCATATTAGGAAGACCATTCTTAAACACGGCTAAAGCAATGATAGATGTGTTTGGTAAGAAACTGACCCTAAGTATAGAGGATGAGAGTGTTACCTTTTCAGTTGATAGAGCAATGCAACAACCGCAATCTGCAGATGATACATGTTATTATATTCAAACTATAGATTCACATGCAGAATTGTTAGAAGAATTTCCAGAATTACAAGGAACAGGAGAATGTTCTTTAGGAGAAGGTAATGAACCAATTGATGAAGCTGAAATGTTAGCTACACTTATAGCTAATGGATATGAACCAACAACAGAAGAAATTCAAATGCTAAAAGAAGAAGACAGATATCGATACAAATCATCGATAGAAGAACCTCAGAAATTAGAGTTAAAGCCACTTCCAAACCATTTGGAATACGCTTATTTACATGGTGAATCTGAATTACCTGTAATAATATCATCTTCTCTTACTGAAAATGAGAAATCACAACTCATTTCTGTGTTGAAAGCTCATAAACCAGCCATTGCATGGAAGATTCATGATATTAAAGGAATAAGTCCTTCGTATTGCACACATAAAATCCTTATGGAAGAAGGTCATAAAACGTACGTGCAACGCCAACGAAGACTAAATCCGAATATGCAAGATGTAGTTAAAAAAGAAATTATTAAACTGCTAGATGCAGGTTTAATTTATCCAATCTCTGATAGTCCATGGGTAAGCCCAGTTCAATGCGTGCCTAAGAAGGGTGGCATGACTGACATTACAAATGAGAAAAATGAGCTTATTCCTACTAGGACTGTAACAGGATGGCGTGTTTGTATTGATTATAGAAAATTAAATGACGCCAACAGAAAAGATCACTTTCCCTTACCTTTTATTAATCAAATGTTGGAAAGATTAGGCGGAAACAGTTACTATTGTTTTCTTGATGGATTTTCCGGATATTTTCAAATTCCAATAGCACCTGAAGATCAAGAGAAAACCATGTTCACGTGCCCTTATGGTACTTTTGCTTACAAACACATGCCATTTGGACTTTGCAACGCCCTTGCAACCTTTCAAAGGTGTATGATGGCAATTTTTCACGACATGATAGAAGAATGCATGGAAGTTTTCATGGATGACTTTTCAGTCTTCGGTGATACATTTGAATCATGTCTAGCTAATCTTGAACAAATGCTGATTAGATGCGAACAATCAAATCTAGTACTTAATTGGGAGAAATGCCATTTCATGGTTAAAGAAGGCATCGTTCTTGGACATAAAATTTTAAAAGAAGGAATTGAAGTGGATAGAGCTAAAGTAGATGTAATTGCTAAACTTCCACATCCCACCAATGTTAGAGGAGTTAGGAGTTTTCTAGGGCATGTCGGTTTTTACCGACGTTTCATAAAAGATTTTTCTAAAATTGCCACTCCTATGAATAAACTCCTAGAAAAGGATGCTCCATTCATCTTTTCAGATGAATGTATCAAATCTTTTAATATTCTTAAAGAGAAACTCACTAATGCGCCGATCATGATAACACCAAATTGGAATCTATCGTTTGAACTAATGTGCGATGCAAGTGATTTTGCAATGGGACCCGTTTTAGGACAAATGATTTCAAAACGATTTCAACCTATATATTATGCTAGTAAGACATTACAAGGAGCACAAACGAACTATACAACTACTGAAAAAGAACTCCTTTCTATTGTCTTTGCTTTTGATAAATTTCGTTCACATCTCGTTCTAGCAAAAACGGTGGTCTATACCGCCATTCTGCTCTTAGATACCTATTTTCGAAACAAGATGCCAAACCAAGATTAATCCATTGGATCTTACTCTTACAAGAGTTTGATATTGAAATCTGAGATAAAAGAGGAGCAGAAAATCTCGCCGCTGATCATCTTTTTCGTCTTGAAAATCCCGAATTAAAAGTTCTAAATGAATCGGCCATACAAGACAACTTTCTTGATGAATATCTATTGAAGATAGATTATACTGAAATTCCATGGTTTGCAGACTATGCAAACTGCTTAGTATGTGGATTCCTTGAAAAAGGATTATCGTACCAAAAACGAAAGAAATTCTTCAGTGATATAAAACACTATTTCTGGGAAGATCCACATTTGTTTAAAAGTTGTCCCGATGGAATAATACGCCGATGTGTATTCGGAGATGAAGCTAGTAAAATTTTAAACCATTGTCACACAGGACTAACAGGAGGGCATTATGGGCCTCAACTAACAGCAAGAAAAGTTTATGATGCTGGATTCTATTGGCCTACAATTTACAAAGACGCTCACCTTCTTTGCAAATCCTGTGATGCTTGTCAAAGGGTCGGAAAATAAGTCAACGTGATGAAATGCCACAAAATGTCATTCAAGTATGTGAAGTATTTGACATTTGGGGTATTGACTTTATGGGTCCATTTCCAAAATCTCATAATAATCTCTATATTCTCGTCGCCATTGATTATGTATCTAAATGGGCGGAAGCACAAGCTCTCCCAACTAACGATGCACGAGTTGTAGTCAACTTTTTAAAACGTCTTTTTGCAAGGTTTGGAACACCGAAAGCTTTAATAAGTGATCGGGGAACTCATTTCTGTAATAATCAACTTGAGAAAGTTCTTAAAAGATATGGAGTAACTCATAAAATCTCCACCGCATATCATCCACAAACAAGTGGACAAGTTGAAAATACCAACCGAGCTTTAAAACGTATTCTAGAGAAAACCGTAGGATCAAATCCGAAGGAATGGTCCATTAAATTGGAGGATGCACTCTGGGATTTTAGAACAGCCTACAAAACTCCAATTGGAACCACACCTTTTAGACTCGTTTATGGAAAAGCATGTCATCTTCCAGTATAAATTGAACACAAAACATTTTGGGCTTTGAAGACATGTAATCTTGATTTACATGAAGCTGGATGTCTACGATTAAGTCAACTAAACGAATTAGAAGAATTAAGACATGAAGCATACGAAAATTCGTTAATCTATAAAGAAAGAACGAAGAAGTGGCATGATAAAAGAATCAGAAGTTCAAAAGAATTTAAAGAAGGAGACAAAGTTCTTCTTTTCAATTCACAATTCAAGCTATTTCCTGGAAAATTGAAATCAAGATGGTCTGGACCATTCATAGTCAAAAGAGTTTTCCCATACAGAATGATAGAATTAATAAATTCAAATGGAATTGAATTTAAAGTTAATGGTCACAGAGTTAAACATTACATAGATAATCCGATGGAAGTCGACAACGAAGTTAATCACAATTTCGATACCACAGCTAACTAAGTGTGGGGAGAATCAAGTCTTTAAAGGATAATATGTATTTCTGTTAGAGTTAGATTTTCTGTTTTCGTGTAGTTCTCGAAAATGGAACCCGAATGGTCTTTCCCTAGCAGACCCTAAAGAACTAGTCTTCTCCCCCCATTCTGAATTTTTATTTTTTTTAGGTTTTTACGAAATGAAGACTGCCTGTGAACTAAACCATGGTCTAATGCTACACGCTTTGATCACTAAACGTAATAATGACACACTTCCGAGTGAACTAGTATCAGTAATCAGAAAAAGATTGGACGGAGTAAGAAAATAATCCAGATGCGAAGATAATAAGTTACAATTTGGTAAAGGAAAATCAAAATCCGCAGCGAAAAGAAGAGCACGACACCTTGAAAGATGTCACAAATGCGGAAAATGGTCACATGGAGGTAAACGTTCAAATAATCAAACCTATTCAAATACCGAATTTGTTACTTTATGCAGAGACGGACCGTTCATATGTTTAGAAGAAAAAATACTGAATGCTCGAGGTTACGCCTATGTAGCTATGGAAAACCAATTAAATCGACTATCTTATGAATGGGATAGATCATATAACTAAGAATACTATCTCACAGGTAAGTCTGTACAGTTTTTATTTTTTATTTTTATTTTTAACCATTTGATAATAAACGCTAATTTGTTTGCTATAAAGTATTAAATTGGTATTGAATAAAATTAGGTTTGGCGACCGAAATTATTGATATCATTCAAAAATTTATTACATCACTGCGAAATTTAACGTTTATTCTTAAGGTATAAATATCTTTAATCAATCAACCCAAAATATTTCAAAAATTCGTCATGAGTTAAATTAGGTCATGGAACTGAAATTACTTTACCAAAAAGAGGGGCGCATATTTTTGATAATATTTGATTGATTAAAGTGGGATAAAAGACCAAAAAGATTTTTAATTTTATTTTTACCATGTTTTTAAAATTAATATATAAATCTTAAATTAATATTATAAACTTTTTAAATTAATATATTTAAAATTGTAAATATTTGAACAATTGATATTTTTAAGTTTGTATGTATAAAAACAAAAATATAATATAAGTTGGGTGTGAATTTTTAATTTTTAAAAAATGTGAATTTTTAATTTTATGCATATTTTAAATTTAAGTTGTGTGAATTTAAAAACAAAAATTTACTTTATTTCGCTAAGTTAAAAATATGATTTTTAAAATTCGTCGTGAGTTGAAGACTAGGTCGTTGAACCGAAATTGCTTTACCCGAGGGAGGGACGAGAACTTTTATTATCATTATTTTTAATCTTATTGAATTAAAGTATGCCAAAAACATAAAAAAATCCAAAAATCTTTACATTTAAAACCGCGCTTTGATTTGACAAATTTTAAAAATTTTGTCAAGGGACAGACTAGGACAACGATCCGAAACGCCCTCGCTCCTAAAGGAAAACAAAATTTTTAGAATTTTATTAATTATATATTTTAGAAGTTATAAGGTTTTGTTAAAAAAAAAAAAAAGGGGGGCAAAACACTGTAGCCGGGTACCCATGCGATCGCATGGGAATCACCCTATCCCTCCATGTGATCGCATGGAGGCAAATTCCAGGCCTGATACATACAGACAGCGAGTCTATCTTCCTCACACCAACACACACACAAACACGAAACTCTCTCAAATCTTCACCAAATTTCATCATTTTTCCGCCGTAATTCATCATTTTTCTTGCTCTAATCATGCCTAGATTCTCATTCTTCAACAAAATGGTAAAAATTACACCCCTAAACTCTATAAATTCCTAGTTTTTGTGATAATTATCAATTTTTTACCTAATGCAATTTTGTTAATTTCTATTGTAATTAGTGTTAAATTATTAGTATTTTATGCATGTATAACCTAGATTGATGCTATTTAACATGATTTGAAGCCAAAAACTTCAAAATTTTTAGAAATCTAGGGTTTGTGTTCTTGAGCAATTTGGGGTTTTTTGATATAAACAGGTTATGGCCAATTTTCGTCATGAATTATTGCTAAATTGAGTAGTGTAACATGTTTAGATAGTTAAATGATCCAAACATTGATCCTAAACATGATTTTTGGAGATTAAAGTGGACTTTTTAAGTCCAAAATTCATGAACTTGATTAATTTGATATATTTGCCATTTGAGACTTGTTTAATTATTAGTAATGACTATTTTGACATGTTATTTGAGTTAAATGCTTATGAACTTTGTATACATTTTCATATGTGCTTATTTGAAAAGTGTAGAATTGTGAAAAATTGTGAAAATGTGTATAAGTTTATTTTTGATTTAACATGTTATAGTGATTGTTTTAAGTTGTTATTTTGCTAACACTAATGCATATTTGGATGCACAAATTTTGTGTTTAATGTGTTTTACAGAAAGCCGATACTGGAGGTTCAGGAGCATCATCATCTAGACGACCAGCACCAGCACCAGAACCAGAACCATAAATGCAACACGAACAAGAACCACAACAAGAACCATAACAACAGCCTGATCAGCACATACCTTATTATGATCCGGTACAGTTTGTTGATGAATTCATAGTATTCCCAATGAGGCCGCCAGTAGAATTCTCAACTATTCCTGAGCACACTCTGCATCCTAATCTAAGATTTGATAGGAGATGGAGAGATTACGAGACATATCAAAGGAACAAATTCAAATTGGTAACAAAAAATGTAGAGGTGCCAAGGGTAATCGATTGGGCCCCTTTGGAAATGGTCCATCTAGCTGACCGTGTTAGACAGCTTTTGGTACAAAGGTATGGCAGTTCTTCTTTTACAGATTGGGAACGTCTTTTCACCATTCGTAGACCTGTATATAAGGAATGGTGTGTTGAGTTGATGAGTACTGTATCACTTGATACAAATATAGTTAGAATAGATGATAGAAGATTTCTTAGGTTTATCCTTGGCGGTAGGATGTACAGAATGTCCATGCTGGACATGGCCAGGGCTTTACAGATATATACTCCTGGTGAGTTGCTACTACCCGATTGTACAAATTTGATTCATTATGGTGAAAGGGTAGATAGTAACTTTGACGCTGACGCCATTTGGAGGCGTATGTCACATTTTGATGTTTTTACACGAGCAGGAGGACACTCCTATACACATATTGACAGAGCCGAGCTTCGTATTATTCATAGATTTTTGGCTAACTCGATTACACAGAGAGGTCACAATAAAGAAAAAATTACCTTACATGATCTATTCTACCTAAAGTGTATTCGAGATCCTAGAAGCTTTGTCAATATCCCTTACTGTGTTGCTTTTTATTTATCTAAAATGGTAGAGGGAATGCAGGACGGGAGTATAAAAAGGAGGAGGTATTTTTGTTACTCTCATTGGAGAGTATTTAGGTGTTGATAGGAACCAAGGGGGTCCATTACAGCTTTGTAGAGAACAGGTTGAGCCCTTAGGATTGAAAGTTTATGTGGGTGCTAAGGTATTGAAAAGTAGACGTAACCAGGCAGTACCCTATGAGGGATCTCATCCTCAGGTAGAGAGAGGCTCAGACGAGGAAATGGAGGAGGCGGAAGACATTAGGAATGTCTTTCGAGATGCTATTCTTGACGTCCACGTTCGTATAGATGAGGAAGCAATGACGAACGCGGCCAGACATAGTATGTACGAGCAGTGGAACTCCGAGCGAGTATACGAGGATTATAGGCGACGCCAACATGATAGCTGGGTAGTTCATCAGCACCAAATCATGAGCCAGCTATCATATCAGGTACCAAATAACTATGTACCTACTCGACCTGCTCATTTTCCGCCACACAGCCCCGATATCCGACCACCCTTTAACCGGTATGACTATAACCAAGCCTATCAGAACACCTATAACCAACAATGGAACCCACCTGATGAGATGAACTGGAACCCCTCTCCAGACTGATTTGGTTCCATTTGGTTATTTATATTATTTTTATGTTTTTATCTTTTTACTTATTCATGTTTAAACTTATGTTATTGAATATACTTATGTAATCTTTATCATTTTTATTATTATTGTGTACTAATATTTCACATTTAGGATTTGAAAGTGGGATATTAAGTCCCATTTCAAATTACCATCCATGTTTATATTTGTATGTATGTATATTGTAAATTGTACAAAACAGGGTAAAACAACGCATTTTCAAAGACTGGCATTAAGTTCAGCAAAAGCTACTAATTTTGACGACAAGATGACAAATAAATGTGATGTAACAACAGACGGAATGAATAAATGATATGCACCATTTATCATTCAGCAAACAAACGCCAATATGTTTGGAAACTTTGGTAAAATTTAATCATTTTTCTACGCTAATCACCCTCAATAATTTAAATTGTTACTGATTTCTTGCAAATGAGGGCATTGCAAGATCTTAAGTGTGGGAAGAGGTTAAATTCTTTCGGATTTTAAAATTTTTACTTTATACACTTGGTTACCATTAGAAATACTAGTAAAGTAGTAGTTGTATTAGAATCTAGTGCTCTCTGATAATAAAGAACAGCCCTAGTCTTATATACTGACTACCCAATTCTAGTAAAATTTTTCAAAATTTTCAATTAAATGAACTCAAAATCATGTTTATACATATTTATGAACGATAAAACTAGGTGTTAACACCGATATTATTGTTACCTCGGAAAGGACATAAATTGAGAAACAAACCAAAATGTTAGAATTCATTTAAAATGGAATAGAGGATAATAAAAAGGAAAATAAAAGCCAAGTGTGGGAAAAATTACCAAGTTATCTTAAACATATGTCACATATTTCTGTAACAAATAATTGAAGATACTTTTGCTTTGGACTAAACTAAACTGTTTTACACGATGAAAGAAAAGAAGAGATGGATCTACATGATGAATCAATTCCATCATTAAAAGGAAGTAAAGTCTTTCGAAAAAGACACGCGCTTCTTGATTTAGGTCATGAAGTTATCGTCCAGACCAGCTGTAGGTTGATGAAAAATCTAGAAAAGTCATCTCTAAAATCAGCAGGAAATCCACGGACCTCAGCATCAAACAGGGTCGCCAAGTGGTCAGACTTATCCTAACCATGAGAGGATCTGTCTTGTAAAATGGGGAGGACACCGTGCAAATTAGCTTGATAAGACTAATAAATCAGACCCCCAGAAAGGATAATCTCCTTAAAGATTAAAAATTAGCTTTTAAGCCTGATATTACTCAATCCTTGAGATTGACCTTAAAGATTGAGAATTACAAACTCATGGAATTCAATGATATCTAAACTCGAGCTTGAACGAGAAAATATTTTGATCAAAATTACAAACCGATTTGTTTTCTGAAAACCCATTTTCAATGCGTTCATTACCATTGAACGTAAAATCTTAAGAATTCACCTGAAATCCATTAGGTCACCTGAATCAAATCGGGTGTCAACCGTAAGAACGGTGGTTGCATAGCATGGTCAAAGACAGGACCTTGTGCCAGACCAAAAAATCATAAGGGTGAGCTTTACTATTGCTCCTACCAAGGATAGTAATTGCGTCCGACACGTTATAGACCATAATTAAAAGCATGTCAGGGGACATTGCCTTAACAGTTGCTTGTTCAACGCTTTCCTTTACAACCGGACGGTAGTTTACCGAAAGGTAATATACGGAGCAAGTATACTGGACGTGTTGCTTTCCCAATACAAGGTTAGCAAGTGGGTGACACAAAACCATAAGTTTTGAGCTAAAATTTTCAAATCTGAAACCCACCAAACCCACAAAAATATTTTGCAAACACCGGTGAAGGGTTTTTCCGAAAAATTTATCTAGGGTAAAAACTAGATTTAATTTTCAAAAGATCAAATGTTTTCATAAAGATCCAATTTCCTTAATGGATCTAAATTTTATAGTCATGTGGGACTGTAAACCACATCGTTACTACCATTGTTTATACCGCCATAAAGAAATCACTGATGTACAAAGTGTGAAGAATAAAGAAGTGATTCTAGTATTTCAAGACTATATTGCTTGAGGACAAGCAACGCTCAAGTGTGGGAATATTTGATAATGCTAAAAACGAACATATATTTCATAGCATTATTCCTCAAGAAAGACAAGCTTTTAGTTGCAATTGTCCTATTTACAAGTGATATTTGTTTAAATAATAAAAGGTGAAGACAAAAGGCAGATTCGACGAATTGAAGATGCAAACAACCAAAAATCTCAAAAGTACAAAATACAATCAATGAGGTTCCAATTATTGATAAGAAACGTCTCAAAATTACAAGAGTACAAGATTCAAAACGCAAAGTACAAGATATTAAATTGTACGCAAGGACGTTCGAAAATCCGGAACCGGGACCAGAGTCAACTCTCAACACTCGACGCAACGGACTAAAAATTACAAGTCAACTATGCACATGAATATAATATAATATATAATTAATTCTTAAAATTAATATATATATATATATATATTATATTATATTTAAAAACCGTCGGCATAAAAAAACAAAGACTTTTGAGTCTCCCCAACTGGCCATGCGATCGCATGGCCTGGAGGAAGAAACTCCATGCGATCGCATGGTGCACAGTTCCAGCCCACATGCCTATAAAAATCGAGCTTTGGTGTAACACAAAATACATCTTTTTCTTCTTCACTCAAACGTAGTATATGTATATATAATTTATATTTTAATTTTAATTTTAATTTTAAATCCTAATAATAAGGGTTTGTTAGTGAATGTTATAAGGGTGTAAGTCGAAATTCTGTCCGTGTAAATCTAATCTAATAGAAATATTATAGATTTATAGATATATTATATAGATTATATAGATATAATAAGTTATGTTCAACCTTTTTACATTAATGTCTCGTAGTTAAGTTATTATTATTCTTATTTAATCCGAAGTAATCATGATGTTGGGCTAAAAATATTAAAATTGGGTAATTGGGCTTTGTACCATAATTGGGGTTTGGACAAAAGAACGACACTTGTGAAAATTAGACTATGGGCTATTAATGGGCTTTATATTTGTTTAACTAAATGATAGTTTGTTAATTTTAATATAAAGATTTACAATTGAACGTCCCTATAAATAACCATATACACTCGATCGGATACGATGGGCAGGGTATTTATATGTACGAATAATCGTTCATTTAACCGGACACGGGAATGGATTAATAGTCACTAGAATTATTAAAACAGAGGTGAAATTATGTACAAGGACACTTGGCATAATTGATAACAAAGTATTAAAATCTTGGGTTACACTCAGTCGACATCCTGGTGTAATTATTAAACAAAGTAATAAAACCTTGTTACAGTTTAAGTCCCCAATTAGTTGGAATATTTGACTTCGGGTATAAGGATAATTTGACGAGGACACTCGCACTTTATATTTATGACTGATGGACCGTTATGGACAAAAACCAGACGGACATATTAAATAATCCAGGACAAAGGACAATTAACCCATGGGCATAAAACTAAAATCAACATGTCAAACATCATGATTATGGAAGTTTAAATAAGCATAATTCTTTTATTTTATATTTAATTTCCTTTATTTTATATTTAATTGCACTTCTAATTATCGCATTTTTATTTATTGTTATTGTATTTAATTGCAATTTTAATTATCGTACTTTTTAATTATCGCAAGTTTATTTTATCGCACTTTTATTATTCGCAATTTCATTATCGTTATTTACTTTACGCTTTAAATTACGTCTTTTATTTATTTAATATTTTACATTTTGTTTTAACTGCAACTAAAGTTTTTAAAATCGACAAACCAGTCATTAAACGGTAAAAACTCCCCTTTATAATAATAATATTACTTATATATATATTTGTATTTTTATAAATTTAAACTAATATAGCGTTAAGCTTTGTGAAAAAGATTCCATGTGGAACGAACCGGACTTACTAAAAACTACACTACTGTACGATTAGGTACACTGCCTATAAGTGTTGTAGTAAGGTTTAAGTATATCCATTCAATAAATAAATAAATATCTTGTGTAAAATTGTATCGTATTTAATAGTATTTCCTAGTAAAATTTAAGCTATTTTATATACCACCTAGCGAAAACATCAGTAACGCACCTATTACATTATGCATATAATAAATCATACATTCAAGTTGGCAACCAACTCACTCACCATCCTAGTGTCATTTTGACTCGTAGTGCAATTTCGACCCATTTGCACTCTTAACCCTAATATTAGGTCATCTTGGCCAAAACCCTAACACTAGCCAATTTTGGTCTTAATACACTTATTAACGCAAGGTTAGTGTGTTTTCATACTCATTTAACAACTTAGGTCACGCGAGACTCATTTGACCCATTTCATGGTTAAGACACCCATTTGGGTCACTCACAACCCAAATAACACCCATTTACTTAACCATAAAGTGTGCTAGTGATTTACTTAACCATTTAAGACCCATAAACACCATTTATCATTTCAAAACCCTAGGTTAGTCATCTTTGAGTCCTTATGACCCAATCTTACCCGAAAACCCCCAAATTACTAACAAAAGGGTTTTATGTTCATCAATAACCCCAAACTCTAACCCTTATCACTAATTAATTAAGAAAATTAAGATTAGAACTTACCACCACAATTACAACATAGCTAGTGATTAGATGGACAACTTTAAAACTCGAGCTTAAACCCGAAAGAAGCTTCTTCCTCCTTTGATTGAGCTTTCTCACACTAAAATCTCCTCTCTCTCTCTAGAATTTAAGTGGAAAGGGAAAAGGTAGATGAAAATGGAGTAATGACACCCACCAAACTGATCTTGGGGCCTTAAACTCGTCCCACATGTGAAAATACCAAATTACCCGTTTAAGATATCTAGAAAAACGAAATGAGCTGTCAGCTCAATCTGTGCACCGCGCAGCCTAGCGCGCACCGCGCATTACTGCAGCCATGACTTCTCAGCCATTTTAATTATATACAAATATGTATAAACCGGTTTCAGGTCTTATAGTTCGGTATCCCTTGAAAAACTCCGCCTTGAATTCATCCCACGTCAAACTCTTACTTTGCTCTTCACCATATAGTCGGATTTTCGCGTCCCACCACAACTTGGCATCACCCCTTAACATACTACTTCCTTACCTCGTCTTCTTATCGAGAGAGAATTCACTAGTACGGAAAGCCCCCTCCATATCGGAGACCCAACGGGCACTCTTGAGTGGGTCTCGTTCACCATCAAAGGTAGGAGGTTGAGCATCCTTGAAATTCTTATAGTGGAAGTCTCGCCTTCCAACATTATCGTCGTGAACAATAGCACTAACTTGTTCCTTGATTAGATAGGTTACTTGTTCGTCAACCGACTCTAGGAACATTTTCTTAACGTCCGCTAGAAAGGCCGCATGATGCCTTTGCATAATGGCCTCAACCTTGGCCGTGAACTTGGAGTCTTCGCTCGTACCTCCGTTATCGGTATTGTGCATGTTTCTCATCTTCATTCTATAAAACGGAATAAGTTAAACAATAAAACAAATGGAAACGACATACGTATACCATACCGCCCCATCTTGCTCAATACTCGTCGTACATCACTTGTTTGACACGATTTGAACCCGTAACAATGGTAGCTAGTCATTGTTACGCGAGTACGTTGCATCAACTTGCTAGTAAAACGTCTATCTCGCTTGATGATTACAAACACAATACAAACAATTATCATCAGGTTAGTTCACCTAAGCCTAGGAACTAACCAAATCCCGGTCCGACCCGTATCTTACATGTCCCGCATAAAACGCATACACAATAGAGTCTAAGTCTAGGCACCTATCTCAAGTTGCCTAAATCCCTTAGACCATGCTCTGATACCACTTGAAACGACTCAAAACCGTTTAATTAAAACTGGCCAAATTTTTTTATTTTTTTATAATGTACAGGAGCGGCGCACCAAAACTGGGTGCGGCGCTTTTGAAGACCCAAAAGCGGCGCTTCTACTGCCTGATGAAAAACACCACCAAAGAATGACCAGGAGCGGCGCTTTTACTACAAAAGCGGCGTTCCTGTACCTGAGGAGGGCTGTTTCGATTATTTTACAAAGTGTCATTCCAAACCAAATACTCAACCACCATTTTAAATTACAAATTACATCCCATTCATAAAATAAGAGTATTTATACAACAAAATGGGCACACCGACCCTTGGGGCTCCAACGACCCATTAAATACATTAATGTAGCAATTTTGACCTAAAAGAGTTTAACTGCCAAACATTTAACGAGCATGGTGTTTGGGATTAAACTACCTCATACTTAGGCCAAAATCCAAAAGCGTCCACTATCATAATAAAAGTGGGAGATCTCTAATCCAACTGAATACCATTGCCTTTTTCCACGCCGAAACCTAAAAAGATTAACAACGAGAGGGTAAGCAAAACGCTTAGTGAATGCAATAATTATACACATACATATATAACCTACTTACTTGCAATCACTTACACAATTACCTCATACACGCTAGCAATTTAAATAGCATACCATCACAAAGTATGACGCTAAATCTCCAATACCATAAGCTAGCACACACAATAGCATATAACCCGTACAATATAATATGCTACACTACATCACATAACCATGGTTAACCAATAGCACAAGGGAATGGTACTCGCATTTCCCATCGGTGTTCACAACAATCGTTAGTGTACAATGACATATATCACTAACCCCTAGGTGGTATCGTATGCCCAAACTTTAAACCCACCCGTCACGTGAATTGTGGTATCGAACGCCCGAACATAAAACCCACACTTCACGGCCACACACACACACACACACATGATGATATGGTATCGGACACCCGAACTATAAACTCATATCACATGGTAACCCGATGTGGTATCGCACGCCCGAACTTGATTCCCACATCGCATTCTGTACAAGTAAATACATTACATACACACATGTATAATTATTCCACTCACCTTAACGTTTTCGGTGAATGATAAACCAAGCTCTCAACCTTTAATGTAACGTACCTATTACATTATGCACATAATCAATCATGCGATCAAGTTAGTCAACCAACTCACTCACCATCCTAGTGTCATTTTGACCTATAGTGCAATTGTGATCCATTTGCACCATTAACCCTAACACAAGGTCAAGATTTTTCCAAATCACTAACATCAATCAATTATGGTCTTAATACACTTATGAACACAAGGTTAGTGCATTTTCATACTCACTAGGTAACTTAGGTCACCCAAGACTCATTTGACCCATTCCAAGGTCAACACACCCATTTGGTCATCCACCACCCAAACAACATCCATTCACTTAACAACAAAGTGTGCTAGTGATTAACTAAGCATTTAAGATCCATAAACACAATTATCACCTCAAAACTCTAGGTTAGTTATTATTGGGTTCTCATGACCCAAACTTACCCAAAAACCCCCAAATCACCAACCAATGGGTTTTATGTTCACAACTAACCTAAACCCTAACCCTCAAACAAATGAAAATAAAGGAAATCAAGATTATGACATACCACCACAATCGAAACGTAGCTAGTAACTAGATGAACAACTTTATAACACGCGCTTTGACCCGAATCAAGCTTTTTCCTCCTTGATTTGAGCTCTCTCACTCCAAAATGGGGTTCTCTCTCTAAGGATGGATGAGAGTGTTTGATGTGACGACCCGGAAATTTCCGACCAAATTTAAACTTAATCTTTATATGATCTCAACACGATAAGCAAAGTCTGGAATATTGGGTCTCAAAATTTTTGGAATTATATTCATGTAATCAATTACCCTCTGACCATTTCCGACGATTCACGAACATTTATCTATAAATGAATATGGATATATAAATAATTATATATAAAAATTATTAATAATATTAATAAACTACTATATACACTTGATGTTACAGATAAAAATGTAAAATAATATACGTTGTAATAAAAACTATTACATTATTATAAGTATATGTATAAATATATAGATATGAAATTTGATACATTGAAATTGTTATAATATTATTATTACTAAAATTATTATTATTATTAATATCATTTCTATTATAATTAGTAGAAAAGTTATGATCTTAGTTATCATTATTATTATTTATTATTATTATTATCTTAACATTAATATTATTATTTCTATTAGTATTTTTATTGTTAAAAGTATTATTATTATTAAAAATAAATACTATTATTGTTAATTAAGTATAGATTAAAATTTAGATCAATGATATAAATCTGTTTAACATCACTATCCAATTTGTTTTCTGTCTCTAATATGATTACCAGTCAAAATTAGATTATCAATACAAACAAATCTTCCACTGCTACTAATTGAGAATTTATTTAATGATTAATCAAGTACTATGTTTAATTGATTGATTCAAACCCCGTGATAATTAAAATGGGATTACTATGTTGAATTTCTCCTTGTTGTTTCCATCATATTATTATACATACACATATACATTCGGATGCATTGAACCCACTATACATCTTCTTATATTATTAAACCATCCCATACCCACTATTGTTGAATCACGAAACCACATAATCAAACACCACTTTTCATTTTCCTTTCTACTTCATGAACACCAATCATCACCACTTAAAAACAAAACCCACACCATCATCTCTTTGTCTACTATCTTCTTTTTCTGTTTTAAGTCACCATTCACCTAATCTAATCTCAATTATATATCATATCTATCTATTCTCATATTATATACAATGTACATATACATTTTCTGATTGAAATCAATCATACCATCATCTCTTTTCTCCTTCTTCCTTTCTTTCTTTATTTTGGCACGATACCAGCCCTCTTGATTCGATGCAAACAACACAACACTCAAATCATATTCCTTGCTTCTTCTTCCTCATGGAACCCACCGGCCACCTTGCAAAACTTGAACACCACCGGGACGACCATCACAAACCAAGCACAAACCACCCAAATAAAACCAATGAAACCTGCTGCTATCCGTATATCAAAACAGGCTGCTATTGCAGCTGAAAAACCGCCAGGTACTACTACAATTGAAGCTGCTATGAACCTATCTTTTGTTTCACGATCACTAAACCCACCTGAAATCACCCAACCAAAAACCCCACCTGCTCAATCCACCTGTTCTTGCTGCTATACAAGCCTGTTGCTACTGCCACTGTCTATTCATGATCCTCCAATAACTACTGTGCAATCAGGTCAACTAGTCTACTTCTATTAACATAATTTCTTTTGTTATTACTAAACCAAAACCTGCTACCCCCTGTTTAATGTATGAACAATCACAAAACCAAACTAATCTCTAAAATAAAAATCAAGTTATAATTCAACAAACCACCAAAATCGTAACCATGAACATTAGATTTAGCATAAACAATTCATCAGACTAATAAGACCACTAGTATATGAATTAATTATAAATGAATCGAATTACGTACATAGATCATTGATTATATATATCAATTTAAACCGAAAATCGAATTGATGATGAAGATGATGATGATTAGATCGAGGATGATGATCTGATTACACGCTGTAGTGTTTAATCCTTTTCTAATTCGATCAAACACCAGCCAATCATCAATTGTTAGAGATTGCTGCTCCTCTATTCGCAAGTTGTTGTAAGTACCTTCTCTCATCTCTGATCGATTGTGATCGATTGAATGTAAGAACCAGTGACCTAGATCGAGTTAATTGGGACTGCTTTATTTTTTTTTTATTTTTTTTTGGGCCGAACTATATCACCACACTCACCCATCTATTTAAGTTAGACTACATAAACTTAAATGAGATTGAAACTTGGGCTCCATTTAAATGAGTTACTAAATGGACTCTAGTAAAATATTAATGGACTTCAAAATCTAATAAGGTATTATATTTTTTTTTGTTAATATTATTATTAAGTTAGTTTTAATATTAAATTGATGATCTTAAGATTTAATGTATTAAACTAGATATTTGATAAAATTATGATTTTATTTAGGGTAAATACATATAAGTTAGGATATTAAAATAAATATGATGTATGTATAAAAAAAATTGTATGATGATGGAAGAAATGTAGTGATATTAATGATGATCATAAGATGATAATGATAATGGTATAATTCTTAATAATATTATCATTATTATTATTATTAATATGATTATCATTAATAGTATTGTTATTAAAAAATTTTATTACTACAACTATATTATTATTATTATTATTATTATTATTATTATTATTATTATTATTATTATTATTATTATTATTATTATTATTATTATTATTATTATTATTATTATTATTATTATTATTATTATTATTATTATTATTATTATTATTAAAAGAATCATTATTAGTAACACTATCATTTTATCATTATTATTATTATCCTTAATTTAGTATTATTACAATTATTAATTTAACAAATAAATAATCTTTATATAAAAATATATAATTAATACACAAAACTTAATTATATTATTATCTTTAATAATTTAAAATATATAAAATGAATATAGTTAATTAAATAATGAAACCTATAAATTATTAATATAAAAATATTATTACTAATAATATATATAAATTTGTTCGATTACAATGTGTTAATGTATATATAAATGATATAGGTTCTTGAATCCGAGGCCAACCCTGCATTGTTCAGTTTCGTCTTATGAATATTTTTACTACAAAATATTAGATTGTGAGTTTCATTCGCTCCCTTTTTAAATGCTTTTTCAATATATATTTTTGGGACTGAGAATACATGCGCTTTTATAAATGTTTTACGAAATAGACACAAGTGATCAAAAACTACATTATATGATTGGATTATCTAAATCGAATATCGCCCTTCAAGTCTGGTAACCTAAGAATTTAGGGAAATGGCCCCTAGTTGACGCGAATCCTAAAGATAGATCTATGGACTTCGACAAGTTCCATTCGGGGTATGAATGCTTTATTACTTTGAGATTATTATTATACAGACGAGATGTCTGTGGGGATATTCTATCCATTAAAGTTAACGTCGGTTACCAGGTGTTCAATCCATATGAATGATTTTTAAACACTTGCGAGTGTATGATTATTGAATAAAGGAAATCTTGTGGTCTATTAAAATTATGGAAATGATTGATTATGATAAACTAATGAACTTACCAACCTTTTGGTTGACACTTGAAAGCATGTTTATTCTCAGGTTTGAAAGAAATCTTCCGCTGTGCATTTACTCATATTAGAGATATTACTTGGAGTCATTCATGGCATATTTCAAAAGACGTTGCATTCGAGTCATCGAGTTCATCAAGAATATTATTAAGTCATTTATAGTTGGATATATTATGAAATGGTATGCATGCCGTCAACTTTCGATGTTATGAAAGTTTGTCTTTTAAAAACGAATGCAATGTTTGTAAAATATATCATATAGAGGTCAAGTACCTCGCGATGTAATCAACTATTGTGAATCGTTTATAATCGGTATAAACGGGTCATTAAATTTGAGTGGTCGAGAGATGAGGTGAAAAGTGAGATCTAGATATGATCACAAGGCTTATATACAATCATGTATGAAAAGACCAAAGTGCCCTTCATAATTTACAATTTAAAACAAAAGACCCATTCTTTTCCTCGTCCAGGAGCGGCACACCTGAACCTAGGAGCGGCGCTCCTAGTGCCTTTTCTTTATATTTTTTGGTCATTACAAAACACAATTGAATTCTAGGAGAAGGATTTATCATACTGAAAGTAGGAATTGAGATGAAAGGAATGCGTGTTCTTCTATGTGCGTTCGATCTCCTCAGCCATGCAAAGAGTATTTGTTTTGAAGTGAGTTTGAATGAAATGAAAAGTGAGGGTTTTATTCAATTTAAAACAGTGTCAGGCCGCACACAGTCGAAGTACGGTCGACCGTGGAATTGGCCGTGGAGGAAAATTTCCATACGTTTGAAACAGGTTTCTACGGTCGTGTCTGCAGTTAGCTGTGATGCAGCCGTGGATCTCCTGATGAAGAATTTCTTCACTTCTTCTTCTCTTGAGTGCGTTGTGACGATACTTAGGTTCTATAGAATACTTGAGGACAAGTTTTCTTTTCCTAACATTGAATGATCACATCCTCCCGATGTTTCATCATCAACGACACCTAATATATTATATTTATATGTATGTATATGTATATATATATATATATATATATATATATATATATATATATATATATATATATATATATATATATATATATATATATATATATGTATATATATATATATTCAATTATACATATAGTATACATAAAAAGCATATATATATATATATATATATATATATATATATATATATATATATATATATATATATATATATATATATATATATAAAAACTTGTATTTATCATGCAATTCATAGTTTCATTCAAACACACAATCCTAATACAAGTAGACTTCCTTTAACGTTCCTTTTAAAATCATTTTCAAAACAATTTTACATTTGTATGAAAAACCTTTCATTAATTCAAACACACAATCCTCATTGGTTGGGCAAAATAGGCAACTTACAACTAGTCCGGGTTTCAGTCTGTTACAAATCCACCCCCTTAAGAAGATTCCATCCTCGGAATCGGGTCTTGGTCAAACAAACGAGGGTAACGAGTTCTCATCAACTCTTCTATCTCCCATGTAAGATTAGAACCCAAACTGTGTTTCCACTCAATTAACATCATCGGAATCTCATTCTTTCTCAGCTTAGTCACCTTTCGGTCAACTACACGGACCGGCTCTTCCACCAATTTCTTATTCAAATCGACCCTTAAATCTTCTAAAGGAAGAAGATACGTTTCATCGTCGACTTTTCACTTACAAAGATAACATACGTTGAATGTATTATGAATACCGACTAACTCTGGTGGAAGATCTAACACCACAGTCTGATCATTCAACACTTCACTGATCGAAAACGGACCGATATATCTCAGTGCTAACTTACCACGTTTACCGAATCTGATAACCCCTTTCCACGGCGAAACTTTCAAAAACACTCGTTCACCCACACTAAAGGTTACCGGACGTCCACACGGATCAGCATACATTTTCTCCCTGTCTCTAGCGGCTTTTAACTTTTCTCGCGCAATTGCAACTTTTTCGGCTGTCATTTGAACAATTTCAGGACCTGCAAACTGTTTCTCCCCAGCTTCTAACCAAGAAGTTAGAGTTCTGCAACGACGACCATACAACATTTTATAGGACGGCATCCCTATACTAGAATGATATGAATTATTATACGCGAATTCGACCAACGGCAAATGTGCATCCCAAGAACCACCGTATTCTAACACACAAGCCCTTAATATATCCTCCAAAGTCTGTATCGTTCTTTCACTCTGACCGTCTATCTGAGGATGATAAGCTATACTTAAATTCACACGTGTACCCAGATTCTGTTGAAGACTGTTCCAAAAATTCAACACAAATCTGGAATCTCTGTCTGAAACGATCGATAATGGCACACCATGTCGACTAACTATTTCTTTCACGTACAATTCGGCTAACTCACTTAACGAAGATGTTTCACGAGTAGCAAGAAAATGAGCACTTTTAGTTAGACGATCCACTATTACCCAAATCATATCATGTCTTTTCTGAGTTCGAGGTAATTTTGTCACAAAATCCATCGTTATATGTTCCCACTTCCACTCTGGAATCTGTAACTGGAGTAACGAACCATAAGGTTTTTGATTTTTTGCCTTCCCTTGGGCACAAATATGACACTTTTCGACATAACGGGCGATATCTGTTTTTATTGTTGGCCACCAATACACTATTTTCATGTCATGATACATCTTATTACTACCCGGATGTACTGTCAATCTGGATTTGTGAGCTTCTGTCATGATTAAATCCCTCAAATCTCCAAGCTTAGGCACCCAAACACGATTATTTAAGGTCTTTAGTCCACGTGAGTCATCAATTAAGTCCACTTTTCATTTGATCATTTGTTCAGATTTAATATGTTCATCCTCTAAAGCACAGGCTTGAACATTTCTTAAGCTTATAATCAAATCTGAAGTTATATTCAAACGATGGAAATTCACATTTTCACTTGACTTTTTACGACTTAGCACATCTACAACCACATTTGCCTTACCAGGATGGTATTTAATTTCACAATCATAATTTTGATCAACTCTTGCCACCGTCTCTGATAAATATTCAACTCTTTTTGTGAGAAGATATACTGCAAACTCTTGTGATCTGTATAAATAACACAATGGGTTCCATACAAATAGTGTCTCCACAGTTTCAAAGCAAACACTACTGCAGCCATTTCAAGATCATGCACTGGATAATTCTTCTCATGAACTTTCAACTGTCACGAGGCGTAGGCGATTACTTTTTCTCTTTGCATTAATACACAACCCAACCCAACAAATGACGCATCACAGTATACTACGAAGTCGTCTGAACCTTCTGGTAAAGTTAACACTGGTGCCTGACACAGTAGCTGTTTCAAAATCTGAAAAGCCTTTTCCTGTTTATCAGTCCATCGAAAGGCTACATCTTTACGAGTCAACTTAGTCAACGGACCTGCGATTTTAGAAAAATCTTTGATACACCTGCGATAATAACCAGCCAATCCCAGAAAACTCTTAATCTCAGTCAGAGTCTTCGGAAAATTCCAATTCATTACCTCTTCTATCTTTATCAGATCAACCTTTATACCTTTGACACAAATCACATGACCCGAAAATTGCACTTCACGTAACCAAAACTCACATTTTAAAATTTTTGCAAATAGTTGCTCACGTTTCAACAAGTTCAAAACCTATCTCAGATGTTTAGCATGTTCACTCTCTGTCTTTGAATACACTAGTATATCGTCTATAAACACAATCACAAACTTATCTAAGAATGGACGACACACTCTATTCATTAGATCCATGAAGACTGCTGGCGCATTCGTCAACCCAAACGGCATGACTAGAAATTCATAATGACCATACCTTGTTCTGAACGTTGTTTTCGGTATATCTGATTCAGCAACACGAACCTGGTGATATTCGAATCGTAAATCTATCTTAGAAAAGAATGAAGCACCCTGTAACTGATCGAACAAGTCGTCTATTCGAGGTAACGGATACTTATTCTTCACTGTTCTTTTGTTCAATTCACGATAATCAATACATATACACATTGACACATCTTTCTTTTTAACAAACAATACCGGAGCACCCCACGGTGAAGAACTCGGTCGGATAAACCCACGATCTAATAACTCTTGAATCTGTGACATCATTTCACGGATTTCAGACGGCGCTAATCGGTATGGAGCTTTTGCAACTGGAGTTGTTCCAGGAACCAACTCAATCTTATATTCAACTTCCGTTACTCGTGGCAGACCTGGTAACTCATCTGGGAACACTTTAGGAAATTCTGATACTATCGGAATATCGGCCACTGTTTTCATTTCTTTCTTCGCATCAATCACATATGCAAGAAATGATTCACAACCCTTTGCCATCGACTTTTTCGCTTTCATCATGGTTATCAACGAAAAATTATACCCGCCCCGCTCCCCTCGAGCCACAACACGGGTTCCATCGGTCGAACGAAAGGTAATCATTTTCCTATCACACTTAATATTAGCCCTAAGCGAGCTCAGATAATCCATTCCTAAAACTACCTCAAAGCTAGGAATAGGTAACACTAAACAAGTCACCGGGAAAGACTTCCCTTCGATCTCTATACAAACCCCAGACACATATGTTATGACGAGTGTGGTCTTACCATCGGCTACTTCTACACTAACCGGCTTGGGTAGCACAGTAGCTGGTAAATTCAACATAGCATAGAAATCTAGGGACATAAAACACCTATTGGCACTATAATCAAACAATAAGCTAGTAGGTATTGAGTTGATTAGAAACATACCGGTGATCACTTCATTGGTTGCCACAGCATTCTCAATCGACATCTGAAAAGCTCTAGCCTCTGTTATCGGAGGGTTCTTCCTCTTCTGCTCGCTCGAGGCAGTTGACCCTCTGGCTGATGCCAAACGCGCCCCGGAACTACCACTCTTCGACGAACAACTAACTGCACGATGCCCTAGTTTGTGACAACTCCAACACACACTATTTGGATATGGGCATGCTGAAGCCTCATGCCCAACAACACCACACTTTAAGCATCTTCTTGTAGCCTCATAACACTGACCACTGTGAGAAGATCGACACGTGTGATACCAATTCCCTTTACCTGATCCAGACCCAGTACTACTCTGACCACTTTTACCCTTCGATTTAAACCCACTAGACTTCTTGGATTTAGATCCTGTTTGACCAGATACTTTCCCACCTTATTGTAGCACATTACCAAGCATTCTGTTTCTGGCGGCCTGAACATCACTTTCTACCATCTAAGCCATCACAACAGCTTGAGACAACGATGTAGCTGTTCTAACAAAAGTTCAGTACTCTGGCATAATGATATTAACAAAATGCTGGATACGAGACGCTTCATATGGCACCCACTGTTGTACAAACCTCAGTTTATCCATAAACTTCTCTACTACCTCATCGATCGTCATTTGAGGTGTCATCTTCATTTCAAGAAACTCAGTCTTGATTCGGTTCATATCAAACAGATTACAATATTATTCATACACCTTCTCATGAAACTGCTCCCACGTGATCATACTCACTTGCTCTTTCGGTATACTGGAAATCAAAGAATCCCATCAAATCATAGCCGTACCTTTCAACAGTCGACTAGCATATGTTACTTTCAACTCGGGTTCACACTGGCACGCTTCGAATACCCTTTCAATTTATCGCAACCAATTGAGAGTTACAGTCAGATCAGTACTTCCAGAAAACTCGGAGGGTTTGCAATAACGAAAGTTCTTATAAGTGCACCTTTTGGGTGGTTGTATGTAGGGTTATTGAAACATTCGCATTTGCATTTAGTATGGGTTCATCATCATGGGATTTTGGTAAGTAAAAGTGTTTTGCGGTGGTATATAATATTGATTAGGTATTTGATTCTGAAACTGGTTCTGGTGCACATTAGGTAATGTTTGGGATTGCGCGGTTGGGAATCCAGGTGGTGTATCATCATTTCCAGAATACCTTGCCAACTCAAGCTCATTAATTTTGTCTTCAGCCTCTTTTAGCTTGCTTTCTAACTGAAGGATGTAACTATTCTGATCATCATCAGACTCAACACCCTCTTCTGGTGCTTTGAATGTTCCGGGGTTAGATGGGCCAGTTGCGTTTCTATCAGCCATACCTGTGCTACAAAACAGCTCACACAAAAGCTTAATAGATATCAGTTAGTTCAATCACAACTAACACACACATAAATCCTATTTTCACTTAGCCCCCACTACCACATACGTGTTTGACTTGCCTCAGGGTTTGGGAACAAAATACGCGCACGTACTTGCTGCCAAACCCATGCTCTGATACCAACTTGTAACACCGGCTTTTTTTTTTTAAATACACAGCGGAAGACTTTATAATAAACACACAATATAAGTCACGTCATTACATTAATCCGTGAAATTAAGTTTAAGTTTACACAATGGTGTTACGTTATTACAAAATATTATTTAGATAAAAGTCCACATCAGAGTAGGGTTGTCAAACATGTCTTCTGCGTCAGCACCCATCCCGACTAGTAGTAGCTAAACCTGCAAGGGGGTAATTATATGGGGGATTAGCGCACCGCTAAGTGAATGGAATCTATCATACAGATATCGCTTAAGCCACACACAAGCTATATACTAACAACAACAAATGCTAACTACCAACTAGCATACAATAAGACAATACGAGGATCGGCGGCTTGTACGAGCACCCGACTCTCAGCTGATCGGGCCTGAGTCTACTGATAGTCTCTGCTACTCAATTCATAGTATAGTTATCCAGATGCATGGGATGTATCGTTCACACTATACTCCACAATCAGTAGCCTATGGACCCAACCTCCCCTAGGCACGGTTGACCTCATACGGACTCTAACCTCTCCTAGGCACGTTCTCGAGTCCCCTGTCTCCCTAGGCCCGACTGGTGCCATTCACACAGTGTACACATAATTTACACACAACATCAGGCATACTATATTATTCTAACATGGCAATCCCTACACTATGCATGCTAAAAGAGTCAACCACAGTAGCAAGTTATGCTACTTAAACTCTATCCGGAGATAGACCCACACACCAATTACCAGCAACTGCTCAGTTATTATATCTGAGCTTCCTCCGTGTTCTTATCTCCTGAGAACAACAAAAACCAAGTTAGAATAGTGTTCCCATCAAAATTAGACACACTGACAGCACATTTCAGCAAATTAGTAAAAAAAGCGTTCGCTAAAAAATCATGTTTAACACTTATTCATTTTCAAACTTTACATCCTGAAAATCATAAAAACACGCGGGCAGCATAACGGCTATAAATCAACACTTCGTAAAATATTTAATGTCAAAATACCATCGATCGATGGTCCCATCCACCGGTCAATCGTCAACATACCATCGGTCGATGGTCTCCCCAATCGGTCGATCGTCAAAATTACATCCGCTGGTCAAAAGTCATACACTATCGGTCGATGGTCTTGTCAACTGACCGATCATCCCTCACCATCGGTCGATGGTCAACGACCATCGACCGAAGGTAGTTCATCAGCTACAACAGCAGCAAAGTGACGGGTTTCACACCCAAATCACCAAATCTCGACCTAGAACTCGTTTAAGACCCCAAAACCGAACACATCTTTTATAATAAACGTTGTGAGACATAAACCCGAAATTTACGCTCAAACAACATCAATTTAAGCACTTTTGACCTAAAAATCACTTTTAACAAAACTCACATTCAAACTCAATTTACACATTGATTTGGACATGAAATTTGACAAATCTTACCTTGATAGACTCACAACAACACAAGGAATCAGTTTCTTGACTCAATTCAAGAACCAAATCGATATTGAGTGATTAGGATTTTTAAAGAGGTGAATGTTAGGTACGGGAGTGAAGAAGAAATTTCTGGAAACATAATAAAATGAGTAGGTCAAGGCTTAAATATTTGTGTTAAACACAATACCCCATCACCCACGGGTATTTACCAATTATCTGATATCTTTCGTACAAGATTAAGTGACCCAAACGAGGTCAAAATAAAATAAACAAACCTGTTCTGGGACCCTTGTTACAAATTGGTCACAACACAAATATAATAAAACACTAATAAAATAATTAAAATAAAAAAACTTAAGACTAAGCACAAACCCTAAGGGCAAAATAGGCAACTTACAACTAGCCCGGGTTTCAGTCTGTTACACTTAAAGGTCTCGAAAGTCAACTAGAAATCAAGGGAAACAGAAGGCGGTATCTGAATAACTGAATTTGGGTCCCATTCTTTGGAAATTTACGAGAGCTAGTCTTGGATGAAGCACATAAGACTAGATATTCTATCCACCCGAGCTCTAGTAAAATGTATCACGATGTGAAGGAATATTATTTGTGGCCTAACCTGAAATCAGACATTGCTGAGTATGTGAGCAAGTGTTTAACTTGTTTGAAGGTTAAAGCTGAACAACAAAAGCCGCCTGGTCTACTTCAACAACTGGATATTCCGCAGTGGAAGTGGTAATGTATCGCTATGGATTTCATTACCAAATTTCCAAAGACTTCTAAAGGCACGGATACTATTTGGGTCATAGTTGATCGTTGATATGCCCGAATCGGACAGTTTATTTTTGTGGTGTCGTTAGGTCGTAAAACATCAATTCAGGATATCAATAGAAGAAGCTGATTGTTTAATTTAGATATTGATGGGCCAAAATCTATTATTCCTTCCTATGGGTTAGCAAGGGCAATTATGACCTAGGGTCATTCCTTGAGCGGTCGAATTTGAAAAGAGCTTATTCAGATAATTTAGTGATTAAGGTGGGTTATACATAATTCAGTATACAAGACTAGTGGCCAGGTACACCTTGTGTGGAGAGGCAGGATCCTTTTGATCCCAATAAATTGGCAACTGTTCGAAAAATTCAACAACCAAGTCCAACCGGTTTATTCTAGACACCACTTTTATTCGGAATGTCAAATTGTGTAAAGGCTGTAGTTGGGTTGATCTGATTTATAATTGTATTTAAAATATTAAAGCAATATGATTAAAATAAGCTAGCTAGCATGCAACAGCTAAGGACAGAGAAGACGTGGTTCACCATGATTTAAGATAACGTAGTGTCGTTATGATTGCGAGGCACTCATTGGATAGATAAACCTTGGTGTAAACACTAGATTCCCTACTAATTGATTTCTCGATTAGCATGTCACGAGGAACTCGGCTATCGTGATTCTGATCGGATGGACTATGCTCAACTCCCGACGCTTTATCCGGTTTAAGGATATAAGCAGCCCTTCTTGGATGCAATGCATAACTTGTGAAATGTCCCGTTCTTATTGATTAAAAACGTTCCATATTAATTGATTTCGTTGCGAGGTTTTGACCTCTATATGAGACGTTTTTCAAAGACTGCATTCATTTTAAAACAAACCATAACCTTTGTTTCATCAATAAAGGTTTAAAAAGCTTTACGTAGATTATCAAATAATGATAATCTAAAATATCCTGTTTACACACGACCATTACATAATGGTTTAAAATACAAATATGTTACAACAAAATAAGTTTCTTGAATGCAGTTTTTACACAATATCATACAAGCATGGACTCCAAATCTCGTCCTTATTTAAGTATGCAACAGCGGAAGCTCTTAATAATCACCTGAGAATAAACATGCTTAAAACGTCAACAAAAATGTTGGTGAGTTATAGGTTTAACCTATATATATCAAATCATAATAATAGACCACAAGATTTCATATTTCAATACACATCCCATACATAGAGATAAAAATCATTCATATGGTGAACACCTGGTAACCGACATTAACAAGATGCATATATAAGAATATCCCATCATTCCGGGACACCCTTCGGATATGATATAAATTTCGAAGTACTAAAGCATCCGGTAATTTGGATGGGGTTTGTTAGGCCCAATAGATCTATCTTTAGGATTCGCGTCAATTAGGGTGTCTGTTCCCTAATTCTTAGATTACCAAACTTAATAAAAAGGGGCATATTCGATTTCGATAATTCAACCATAGAATGTAGTTTCACGTACTTGTGTCTATTTTGTAAATCATTTATAAAACCTGCATGTATTCTCACTCATCCCAAAAATATTAGATTTTAAAAGTGGGACTATAACTCACTTTCACAGATTTTTACTTTGTCGGGAAGTAAGACTTGGCCACTGGTTGATTCACGAACCTATAACAATATATACATATATATCAAAGTATGTTCAAAATATATTTACAACACTTTTAATATATTTTGATGTTTTAAGTTTATTAAGTCAGCTGTCCTCGTTAGTAACCTACAACTAGTTGTCCACAGTTAGATGTACAGAAATAAATCGATAAATATTATCTTGAATCAATCCACGACCCAGTGTATACGTATCTCAGTATTGATCACAACTCAAACTATATATATTTTGGAATCAACCTCAACCCTGTATAGCTAACTCCAACATTCACATATAGAGTGACTATGGTTGTTCCGAAATATATATAGATGTGTCGACATGATAGGTCGATACATTGTATACGTGTCTATGGTATCTCAAGATTACATAATATATAATACAAGTTGATTAAGTTATGGTTGGAATAGATTTGTTACCAATTTTCACGTAGCTAAAATGAGAAAAATTATCCAATCTTGTTTTACCCATAACTTCTTCATTTTAAATCCGTTTTGAGTGAATCAAATTGCTATGGTTTCATATTGAACTCTATTTTATGAATCTAAACAGAAAAAGTATAGGTTTATAGTTTGAAAAATAAGTTACAAGTCGTTTTTGTAAAGGTAGTCATTTCAGTCGAAAGAACGACGTCTAGATGACCATTTTAGAAAACATACTTCCACTTTGAGTTTAACCATAATTTTTGGATATAGTTTCATGTTCATAATAAAAATCATTTTCTCAGAATAACAACTTTTAAATCAAAGTTTATCATAGTTTTTAATTAACTAACCCAAAACAGCCCGCGGTGTTACTACGACGGCGTAAATCCGGTTTTACGATATTTTTCGTGTTTCCAGGTTTTAAATCATTAAGTTAGCATATCATATAGATATAGAACATGTGTTTAGTTGATTTTAAAAGTCAATTTAGAAGGATTAACTTTTGTTTGCGAACAAGTTTAGAATTAACTAAACTATGTTCTAGTGATTACAAGTTTAAACCTTCGAATAAGATAGCTTTATATGTATGAATCGAATGATGTTATGAACATCATTACTACCTTAAGTTCCTTGGATAAACCTACTGGAAAAGAGAAAAATGGATCTAGCTTCAACGGATCCTTGGATGGCTCGAAGTTCTTGAAGCAGAATCATGACACGAAAACAAGTTCAAGTAAGATCATCACTTGAAATAAGATTGTTATAGTTATAGAAATTGAACCAAAATTTGAATATGATTATTACCTTGTATTAGAATGATAACCTACTGTAAAAAACAAAGATTTCTTGAGGTTGGATGATCACCTTACAAGATTGGAAGTGAGCTAGCAAACTTGAAAGTATTCTTGATTTTATGTAACTAGAACTTGTAGAATTTATGAAGAACACTTAGAACTTGAAGATAGAACTTGAGAGAGATCAATTAGATGAAGAAAATTGAAGAATGAAAGTGTTTGTAGGTGTTTTTGGTCGTTGGTGTATGGATTAGATATAAAGGATATGTAATTTTGTTTTCATGTAAATAAGTCATGAATGATTACTCATATTTTTGTAATTTTATGAGATATTTCATGCTAGTTGCCAAATGATGGTTCCCACATGTGTTAGGTGACTCACATGGGCTGCTAAGATCTGATCATTGGAGTGTATATACCAATAGTACATACATCTAAAAGCTGTGTATTGTACGAGTACGAATACGGGTGCATACGAGTAGAATTGTTGATGAAACTGAACGAGGATGTAATTGTAAGCATTTTTGTTAAGTAGAAGTATTTTGATAAGTGTATTGAAGTCTTTTAAAAGTGTATAAATACATATTAAAACACTACATGTATATACATTTTAACTGAGTCGTTAAGTCATCGTTAGTCGTTACATGTAAGTGTTGTTTTGAAACCTTTAGGTTAACGATATTGTTAAATGTTGTTAACCCAATGTTTATAATATCAAATGAGATTTTAAATTATTATATTATCATGATATTATCATGTATGAATATCTCTTAATATGATATATATACATTAAATGTCTTTACAACGATAATCGTTACATATATGTCTCGTTTAAAAATCATTAAGTTAGTAGTCTTGTTTTTACATATGTAGTTCATTGTTAATATACTTAATGATATGTTTACTTATCATAGTATCATGTTAACTATATATATATATATATCCATATATATGTCATCATATAGTTTTTACAAGTTTTAACTTTCGTGAATCACCGGTCAACTTGGGTGGTCAATTGTCTATATGAAACATATTTCAATTAATCAAGTCTTAAAAAGTTTGATTGCTTAACATGTTGGAAACATTTAATCATGTAAATATCAATCTCAATTAATATATATAAACATGGAAAAGTTCGGGTCACTACAGTACCTACCCGTTAAATAAATTCCGTCCCGAAATTTTAAGCTGTTGAAGGTGTTGACGAATCTTCTGGAAATAGATGCGGGTATTTCTTCTTCATCTGATCTTCATGCTCCCTGGTGAACTCGGGTCCTCTACGAGCATTCCATCGAACCTTAACAATTGGTATCTTGTTTTGCTTAAGTCTTTTAACCTCACGATCCATTATTTCGGCGGGTTCTTCGATGAATTGGATTTTTTCGTTGATTTGGATTTCATCTAACGGAATAGTGAGATCTTCTTTAGCAAAACATTTCTTCAAATTCGAGACGTGTAAAGTGTTATGTACAGCCGCGAGTTGTTGAGGTAACTCAAGTCGGTAAGCTACTGGTCCGACACGATCAATAATCTTGAATGGTCCAATATACCTTAGATTTAATTTCCCTCGTTTACCAAATCGAACAACGCCTTTCCAAGGTGCAACTTTAAGCATGACCATCTCTCCAATTTCAAATTCTATATCTTTTCTTTTAATGTCAGCGTAGCTCTTATGTCGACTTTGGGCGGTTTTCAACCGTTGTTGAATTTGGATGATCTTCTCGGTAGTTTCTTGTATAATCTCCGGACCCGTAATCTGTCTATCCCCCACTTCACTCCATCAAATCGGAGACCTGCACTTTCTTCCATAAAATGCTTCAAACGGCGCCATCTCAATGCTTGAATGGTAGCTGTTGTTGTAGGAAAATTCTGCTAACGGTAGATGTCGATCCCAACTGTTTCCGAAATCAATAACACATGCTCGTAGCATGTCTTTAAGCGTTTGTATCATCCTTTCACTCTACCCATCAGTTTGTGGATGATAGGCAGTACTCATGTCTAGACGAGTTCCTAATGCTTGCTGTAATGTCTGCCAAAATCTTGAAATAAATCTGCCATCCCTATCAGAGATAATAGAGATTGGTATTCCATGTCTGGAGACGACTTCCTTCAAATACAGTCGTGCTAACTTCTCCATCTTGTCATCTTCTCTTATTGGCAGGAAGTGTGCTGATTTGGTGAGACGATCAACTATTACCCAAATAGTATCAAAACCACTTGCAGTCCTTGGCAATTTAGTGATGAAATCCATGGTAATGTTTTCCCATTTCCATTCCGGGATTTCGGGTTGTTGAAGTAGACCTGATGGTTTCTGATGCTCAGCTTTGACCTTAGAACACGTCAAACATTCTCCTACGTATTTAGCAACATCGGCTTTCATACCCGGCCACCAAAAATGTTTCTTGAGATCCTTGTACATTTTCCCCGTTCCAGGATGTATTGAGTATCTGGTTTTATGAGCTTCTCTAAGTACCATTTCTCTCATATCTCCAAATTTTGGTACCCAAATCCTTTCAGCCCTATACCGGGTTCCGTCTTCTCGAATATTAAGATGCTTCTCCGATCCTTTGGGTATTTCATCCTTTAAATTTCCCTCTTTTAAAACTCCTTGTTGCCCCTCCTTTATTTAAGTAGTAAGGTTATTATGAATCATTATATTCATAGATTTTACTCGAATGGGTTCTCTGTCCTTCCTGCTCAAGGCATCGGCTACCACATTTGCCTTCCCCGGGTGGTAACGAATCTCAAAGTCGTAATCATTCAACAATTCAATCCACCTACGCTGCCTCATATTCAGTTGTTTCTGATTAAATATGTGTTGAAGACTTTTGTGGTCGGTATATATAATACTTTTGACCCCATATAAGTAGTGCCTCCAAGTCTTTAATGCAAAAACAACCGCGCCTAATTCCAAATCATGCGTCGTATAATTTTGTTCGTGAATCTTCAATTATCTAGACGCATAAGCAATCACCTTCATTCGTTGCAGTAATACACAACCGAGACCTTGCTTTGATGCGTCACAATAAATCACAAAATCATCATTCCCTTCAGGCAATGACAATATAGGTGCCGTAGTTAGCTTTTTCTTCAATAACTGAAACGCTTTCTCTTGTTCATCATTCCATTCAAATTTCTTCCCTTTATGCGTTAATGCAGTCAAGGGTTTTGCTATTCTGGAAAAGTCTTGGATGAACCTTCTGTAGTAACCAGCTAGTCCTAAAAACGGGCGTATGTGTTTCGGAGTTTTTGGGGTTTCCCACTTTTCAACAGTTTCTATCTTTGCCGGATCCACCTTAATACCTTCTTTGTTCACTATGTGACCGAGGAATTGAACTTCTTCCAACCAAAATGCACACTTTGAAAACTTAGCGTACAATTCTTCCTTCCTCAATACTTCTAACACCTTTCTCAAATGTTCACCGTGTTCTTGGTCATTCTTTGAGTAAATAAGTATGTCATCAATGAAAACAATGACAAACTTGTCAAGGTATGGTCCACACACTCGGTTCATAAGGTCCATGAACACAGCTGGTGCATTAGTTAAACCAAACGGCATGACCATAAACTCGTAATGACCGTAACGTATTCTGAAAGCAGTCTTTGGAATATCATCTTCTTTCACCCGCATTTGATGATACCCGGAACGTAAGTCCATCTTTGAATAAACAGACGAGCCTTGTAGTTGATCAAATAAGTCGTCGATTCTCGGTAGTGGGTAGCGGTTCTTGATGGTAAGTTTGTTCAACTCTCGGTAGTTGATACACAACCTGAATGTACCATCTTTCTTCTTGACAAACAAAACAGGAGCTCTCCATGGTGATGTGCTTGGTCGAATGAAACCACGTTCTAATAGTTCTTGCAGTTGGCTTTGCAGTTCTTTCATCTCGCTGGGTGCGAGTCAATAAGGAGCACGAGCTATTGGTGCAGCTCCTGGTACAAGATCTATTTAAAATTCAACAGATCGATGTGGAGGTAGTCCCGGTAATTCTTTCAGAAATACATCGGGAAATTCTTTTGCGACGAGAACATCATTGATGATCTTTTCTTCAGTTTGTACTTTCTCGACGTGTGCTAGAACAGCATAGCAACCTTTTCTTATTAGTTTTTGTGCCTTCAAATTACTAATAAGATGTAGCTTCATGTTGCCCTTTTCTCCGTACACCATTAAGAGTTCTCCTTCTTCTCGTACAATGCGAATTGCATTTTTATAACATACGATCTCTGCTTTCACCTTCTTCAGCCAGTCCATGGCAACTATTACATCAAAACTCCCTAACTCTACTGGTATCAAATCAATCTTAAATATTTCGCTACCCAGTTTAATTTCTCGATTCCGGCATATATTATCTGCTGAAATTAATTTACCGTTTGCTAATTCGAGTAATAATTTACTATCCAATGGCGTCAATGGACAACTTAATTTAGCATAAAAATCTCTACTCATATAGCTTCTATCCGCACCCGAATCAAATAAAACGTAAGCAGATTTATTGTCAATAAGAAACGTACCCGTAACAAGCTCTGGGTCTTCCTGTGCCTCTGCCGCATTAATATTGAAAACTCTTCCGCGGCCTTGTCCATTCGTGTTCTCCTGGTTCGGGCAATTTCTAATAATGTGGCCCGGTTTTCCACATTTATAACAAACTACATTGGCATAACATGCTCCGACACTACTTGCTCCGCCATTACTTGTTCCGACACCATTTGTTCCTTTCGTTCTATTAACCCCTAGTCCGTAGACCTCACACTTCGCCGCGCTATGACCATTTCTTTTACACTTGTTGCAAAATTTGGTGCAGAACCCCGAGTGATACTTTTCACACCTTTGGCATAGCTGCTTCTGATTGTTGTTATTGTTGCGGTTATTATTGTTGTTGGGATGATTGTTGTAGTTGCTGTTGTTGTTGTTGTTGGTCCGTTTGTTGTAGTTGCGATTGATGTTGCGATTGTTGGGATAATTGTTGCGATTATTGTTGTAATTGCTGTTATTGTTGTATTGGTGATTCTTATCACCGTTTTCCTCCCACTTTCTTTTGACTTGCTTCACATTGGCCTCTTCAATAGTCTGTTCTTTAATTCTTTCTTCAATCTGGTTCACTAGTTTGTGAACCATTCTACATGCCTGTTGTATGGAGGCGGGCTCGTGTGAACTTATATCTTCTTGGATTCTTTCCAGTAATCCTTTCACAAACGCGTCGATCTTCTCTTCCTCATCTTCGAATGCTCCCGGACACAATAGGCACAATTCTGTGAATCATCTTTCGTACGTGGTAATATCAAATCCTTGAGTTCGTAACCCTCTAAGTTCTGTCTTGAGCTTATTGACCTCAGTTCTGGGACGGTACTTCTCGTTCATCAAGTGCTTGAATGCTGACCACGGTAGTGCGTACGCATCGTCTTGTCCCACTTGCTGTAGATAGGTATTCCACCATGTTAACGCAGAACCTGTGAAGGTATGCGTAGCGTACTTCACTTTGTCCTCTTCAGTACACTTACTTATGGCAAACACCGGTTCGACCTTCTCGGTCCACCGTTTCAATCCGATCGGTCCTTCGGTTCCATCAAATTCCAAAGGTTTGCAAGCAGTGAATTCTTTGTAGGTGCATCCTACACGATTTCCTGTACTGCTAGATCCAAGGTTATTGTTGGTATGTAGCTCAGCCTGTACTGCGGCTATGTTTGAAGCTAGAAAAGTACGGAATTCCTCTTCATTCATATTCACGGTGTGTCGAGTAGTCGGTGCCATTTCCTTCAAAATAGTCAAATGGAACAAGTTAATAGTAGTTAATAGTATTTCGTAGCATAATATGAACTCATTTATAAAATCTTTTTCTTCATATTAGCGTTTTATAAGTTTAAATTCGGGTAGTACCGACCCGTTAAGTTCATACTTAGTAGCTAATATACAATTCAACTACTACAATTCTATATGAAAAACTGATTATAATAATATTTCGCGTTCAAACTTTTACACAATATTTTACAAACTTACAATACTGCTTATTTTACATATAGCATGAAATATAGCACACAATAAATTTGATACAAGATGGTTGTGAAGATAATTCTAGCTAGTACACAAGTCGTTCAGCAAAGGCAATAAAGACACGTAATTCATACGTCCAGAAACAAGTCATGCATTCTGGTTTTACTAGGATTACTTCCCATCCTTGGTCTTGTGGAACATAACCGTTATGGCCGTTGATAAGACAGCGTGTTGTAACGTCGTCAAAGGGACGAGGGTTACGTAATGTCCAACAGTCCCGTAACAATCTAAAAACCTCATTTCTTACCCCAATTACCGACTCCGTCACTTGTGGGAACGTTTTGTTTAATAGTTGTAGCCCGATGTTCTTGTTCTCACTTTGGTGAGAAGCGAACATTACTAATCCGTAAGCATAACATGCTTCTTTATGTTGCATGTTAGCCGCTTTTTCTAAATCACGAAGTCCAATATTCGGATATATTGAGTCAAAATAATTTCTTAACCCATTGCGTAAAATAGCATTTGGGATCCCCGAAATATATGCGTCAAAGTAAACACATCGTAACTTATGGATTTCCCAATGTGATATCCCCCATCTTTCGAACGAAAGCCTTTTATAAACCAAGGCATTCTTGGAACATTCTTCGAATGTCTTACAAACTGATCTCGCCTTAAATAGTTGTGCCGAAGAATTCTGACCGACTCTAGACAAGATTTCATCAATCATGTCTCCGGGTAGGTCTCTTAAAATATTGGGTTGTCTATCCATTTTGTGTTTTTATACTGTAAAATAGACAAGAGTTAGATTCATAAAAAAATACTTATTAATACAAGCAATTTTTACATATATCATAAAGCATAAGCACACTATATTACATATATTACACCAGACGAATACAACTATCTTATTCCGACTCGCTTGTTTCTTCTTCTTCGGTTTTGGTTCGTTTTGCCAAGTTTCTAGGGATATATTGTAACATCCCGCGTTTTTCCGTTAAATTTATTTTTAACACCGTCTTTTTTTTAAATAATATCTTTCGTTATTTAAATTCGTAGTTTCCGTTGACTAACGTTCACAATAATTCCGTCATTTAATTATAACATCTCTCGTTAACTTGCGTTTTAAAAATATTCGTTTGGTTAATTCCCGCACCCGCTCTGAAACTTGAGGGACTAGTTCCGCCACTTGACCAAAGAGGTGGCTAGTAGTTGACTAGTCAACCACTCACCACCTCCACCCCTCATTCATCCATTTCTTTTTCCTTCTTTCTTTCTTTTTTTCTCTCAAGAACACAAACATAAATCATCATCTAAATCCGGATCGGGAAGCAAACTTCAAAACAAATTACATATTTGGAATCCTCTCTTCATCCTCTACAATTTGATACCAACTTCATCTCGTTTGGGTAACTTTCTAAAAACTCTAGATTTCTATAAATTCGTGTTTTTGACTTGAAATGGTGTTAGTTAGTGTCTATGGCTCGTGTATAACATGAATATATGTTTTGTTTGCTCGATTCGTTGTTTTGAGTAACTAGTTTGAACATTTGAAATGGGTTTGCTTAATCCTTGATTTTGGAAGAATTAATGTTGTTAGATTGTTAAAGTGCATGTTTTAATTGTGTTACTAGTATCACTAGCTTCGTTTGGATGTGTAGGTTGATTAAGAAAACTTCAAAAACCCGATTAATGATTTTGTGATGTTTGACTAGGGTTTGCTAGTTCTTGAAATGAATTTTTAGATGCTTGAATGCCATGGAATGTTAATTGTTAGTGATTAGTTGTAATGTATGCTTCATTACCTTCAAAACGGCATATCATATGTGTAAATTGGATTCCCGGAACTTAAAATGCATATTGATGAACTTGAGGCTTTGAAATGAGCGTTTATTGATCACATGACGAGAATTCGATTGTTGTAAATGATGTTTTTGTTTGAGGATTTGTGTTTAGTTGTGTTCCTTATCAAAAGAGCTTTCCAACGGTATAAGATACGTCTTCTAATTGTTTGCGGTTTGCGTTTTGCGTTTGTTTGAAGTTTTGACCAAGACTTGAACCTTGAAAACGACCTGACACCAGACCATGTGTTATGTCGCGGCGCGACACCCCTTGCCGCGGCGCGACATTTGCCTTGTCCAGATTCTGTCCAACTTTTCCATTTTTACTAAAAATGTTTGACATGTTCTAGACCTCCGATTCACATGAGACTTGTTCTAACATGCTTATATATGAATAAAAACCTCAGAAAAATAGTTCGGGACCCGACCCGATCCCGTTGACTTTGACTTTGACCAAGTTTGACTTTTAGTCAAACTTAACCAAACTTTTATACAATCATTCTAACATGCTTTTATACTTGTTTCTTGTATGAAACTTGACAACGTGATTCACATGCTATACTTAATCGAGTCGTAACGAGCCATAGGACTAATTGAACATCTTTGACCGTTTGTGTTTACCGTTATTGATACAACCTATATGTTTAGGTCAAGACTAGCTTTGTCTTTGCACACGTTTACTTTGTGAAGTACATTTATACTCGTGCAATCAAAGGTGAGATCATAGTCCCACTTTTACTCTTTTTGAACTTACATTTGGGATGAGAAAACATAAACATTTCTTTACTAAGTGAACACAAGTACAGGAAAACAAACATTCTACATACGAGTTTAGAACAAAATCCTCAATTCGATTATCATTAGTTACACTTGCCGGGTGTAAGCGAGAACTTATGTTGTATGGATCCATATGGGTTTGACAAACCCTCATTCAAACGGTTCGCTACCGTTTACGAATGAAATATATTTTCGAGAAACAGTGTATGTTCTAGCACTAAGTGATGGGGTTCAATGGAAGGAAATGTTAAGCATTGATAATTGGGTGCTCGTGAAACAAACTTTTGGAATGTATACTATTATTTCTTTGATGCAAATCTTGTGGTTTACTTGTACTTACTTACTTAAACCTATGATTTCACCAATGTTTTCGTTGACAGATTTCTATGTTTTTCTCAGGTCCTTGAACGATACATGATACATGCTTCCGCTCATTATTTGATACTTGCATTGGATGTCGAGTATATGTGCATTTCATGGAGCGTCTTTTGACTTTACTTTAAACCGCGTCGCCTAGATTTCATTCGGATTATAACGTTGTAACTTAACTATTGGTTGAACAATTCTTGTAAACTTTGGGAACAATCTTTATTTTGAAATGAAGGCGACATATTTTGGTCAAACTTTGTCTTAAAGACTTATGACCACGTAACGGGACCTAAGTAGACGGCGCCGTCAAACATGATTTGGTCGGGTCGCTACAGATGGTATCAGAGCGTTGGTTGTAGGGATTTAGAGTTCATTGGTGTCAACCCCGAGTCATAGGGTACATTAGTGAGTCTAGACTACAACCGGCATATAGACTTGGAGTAGGAATTACTTGACTACTTGTGCATTTATACTCGATCTCTTCTATTCACATCTGACTCTTATTTTACCTTAATCTCACGTGGTTGATTTGATTGACACGCCACCTTGACTATATGAAATGATGTCGAATGCACATATGAATCAGGGTAATATAATTTCCGGGATTATATTACGGTGACTCATATGAACATTCCGACATTATGACATAAAGAATTTAAGGCGAGTCAAGGAAAAATTTCCTCTTTATCTTGATTTCCACATCACGATTAGTATTATTGATAATACTAAACAACGGTATTCTTGTGTCATGAAGGAACAATGGCTCACCAAGGTCAACACAATACCCCTCCCGAAACTCTCGAACAAGCTCTTCAACGAATGATAGCCACCGCTGTGGGAGAGGCAGTGGCCGGTCACTTCTCCAACAACAACAACAATCATGGGGTCGGTAATTCAAACGGGGGGTGCTCCTACAAAAACTTCATGAAGTACAATCCTCCCACTTTCAATGGAACCGAAGGACCGGTTGCTCTCACCCGATGGTTCGAACAAACAGAAGCCGTTTTTAGCATAAGCGGTTGTCGGGACCAAGATAAGGTCAAGTTTTCCACCCCCACTCTCACCGGTATTGCTCTCTCATGGTGGAACACGTATGTACAATCGGTGGGTATCGATGAAGCCCTTACACTCTCTTGGACCGAATTAAGAGAAAGAATGACCACCGAATACTTCCCGCGCGAAGAGACTCGAAGGCTCGAACAGGGGCCAAGAAATTTAAAAATAGCCCGAGATGACCTCGAAGCTTATAATCAACGGTTTGCCGAACTAACCTCAATTTGTCCAAACCTCCGGGCTCCCGGGCCCCAAGGAGTTGAGTTTTACATGGATGGCCTCCCTAAGAGCATTCCACACGGGGTAATGCCATTAAGACCCGCCGACCTACAAGAGGCTGTGATGATAGCCCGCCGATTTATAAAAACGGTGGATGAAATTGAAGCGCTGGCACCAACGGCCGAGGCCCAACCAGTTAACAACAAAAGAAAACAGGAAGCCTCTCCATCAAGCAACCACAACCACAACGACTCCACCAAGAAGCCTTTCACCCCCGGCGGTAGGAAAAATTATGCTGGAACACGACCTTTTTGCAACACGTGCCACAAACATCATTATGGAAAATGTGGCGGACCATTTTGCATCAAGTGTCAAAGAAGTGGCCATGTGGCCCATAGTTGTAAGGGTGTCGCCCCCGTCACTAAAAAGGTGCCCAGTGCACGCAGAAGGGGTGCTTGTTTTGAATGTGGACAACTGAGTCATTTTAAGAATGCATGTCCCAAGAAGAACGCCCACCCTAATGTACGCGAATGAGCTTTCAACCTTAACACATAGGATTCCCGGAACGACAATTAGTTACGGGTACGTTTCTTCTCAACGACTCTTATGTTTCATGTTTATCCGATTCGGGTATCGATAAATGTTTTGTATCCAAGGCTTTGGAGCCTACTCTTTGCACTCCACCCCTCCCCCTAGATATTACTTACGCCATTCAAGTGACCAACGGAAAACCATTGCGTATCGATAAATTTTATCGGAGGGAGTACGTTAAACTTATTGGGTAGGTAATTTGAACTTCTATTTGACATCTATAGAACTAGGGAGCCCAAAACCTATACGTTAGGAAGGGAATGTTTTCCCCACATATATGTGATTTTAGTGAACTAAATGATTTCCGTTTAAGAACCGATATCCTCTTCCCCGTATCAACAACCTCTTGAACCGTTACACGGATCTCGCGTATATTCTAAAATCGACCTTCATTCTGGTTATCATCAATTGAGGGTTAAGGGAGAAGATGTCTCCTAAACCGCTTTCCGAACTCGCTACGATAGTTATAAATTTCTTTTAGTGCCGTTCAGTTTATCTAAGGCTCCGCCCGTATTCATAGACCTCCGGAACCGCGTATGCAAACTTATCTAGACAAATCCGTTACCGTATTTATAATTGATGTTTTAAGCTATTCAAGCGGAAAGGAAAAACGGACAACGTCTCCGTCTTACGCTCGAACTCTTGAGAAAAGAGCAACTCTATGCCGAATTCTCCAAGTGAGAATTTTGGTTAAACGAAGTCCAAATTCTAAACCATGTTGTTAGTGGTCAAGGTAAAAAAAAAAAAAAAAAAAAAAAAAAAAAAAAAAAAAAAAAAATAAATTTTAATTAATTAATTTTGGAGAAACCCTCACGACTCCGACTTGTATTCGTAAAATTTTGGATCTCTCGACTATTACCAAAGATTAATTTCCAATTTTTCCCGTATCGCTCGTCCTTTAACCTCGTTAACGTACTAAGGGAAAGAATTGAACATTTTTCGTGTCCGGACTTTGAACGTGATTTTTTTTTTTTTTTCACACCAACCTTACTAGATAAATTCGTGTGGCACAAAATGGAACTCAAATATAGAAATACTTCTACGTGAACGCCTGAAAGGCAACCCCTCTCGACTCGAAATCAAGGAAGCTGAAATTCGTTATTTTACACGGAGAATTTGAATACTTATTTATGGATCCGATCAATCTTCTCGTTATCGCGTACCACGATACATAGCTCTGCTATTTCACTATTACCGTCTGATATTAATGAGACCAAAGATAACACACAATCCAAGGGTACCCCTTTTCTTCTTTGACTTAACGTCCTTGTGCTTCTGTTATACGGCCAACTACTACTCAACCCCGAGAATACTGATAACAACCATACCCGGGACACATTTTCGATTATTGTCGAACCATAGTTATACTTCCGAATGAATGGCAAATTCTTTCAACATCAGTCGTTTTCGCATAGTTTTATCGACGAACTACAAACTGTTTGGTATGCTCACATCGAGGCGGAAACTTCTCTCGCATTACACTCGTACTTCCGTTTAAGGAAATCCTTATTCTAAATTCTCAATGGAGAGCGACTCTTCACGTCATTCAAGTATTCGCCGCGAGGGTGGATAGTCCTAACAATCGTTTTCAAAACCCGATAAGAACTTGCCCCGACGAACGTTTTCGGAAACCGATAAATCTTTCGCGGCGCGAAATTCTTGAGAAACAAAAACTTGTTCAAAATATATCTTGTGGAGATATACTTCGTTTCGGATCGAGATCCTCGTTTCACTTCTAGATTTTGGAGTACCTTACAAAAAGCCTCGGGACCGCGTTTAGACATGAGTACCGCGTACCATCCACAACCCGGCTACCAACTTCAAATTTACTTGAGAAAAGTATTTTCCTTTAACCGAATCCTCGTACTACAATGATCTTCATTCGAGTTTTAACGTCACACCTTTTGAAACCACATGTGCCATTCTCCTTTGACGAACCAAGTAAACGATGACCAATTCACCGGGACCGGGATTATGCATGAGCGACCGAGAAAACTTATCCATATCCAAGAAAGACCCAACACGACTCGTTGTCACCAAGAGCTACGCCGATGTTAGGCGTAAACGTTTCAAATTCAACGTGGGAAACCGCGTCACGTTAAGAGTCGCACCTTGGAAAGGTGCAATCCATTTCGGGAAAACGTAGGAAGCTAAATCCGCGATATTTTGATCCTTTAAATTCTTGGGGTGTTTTGGACCCGTCGCTAGCCGTTTAGACTTTTCCGACTCATTTTGGGGTCTCCGTTTATCCTACATTCGATGTATCAACTCAAGGACGTGTTTTGCGAAACGAGAACTTGTTATCTCCTTTGATGAACTCACTATCGACGATAACCCTCACTTCCTAGGAGGACCGGTTGAAACCATAAATCGTGAAGCCAAACCTTAAAACAACATATGATCCCGACCGTCAAAATTCGTTGAAATACCCTAGAACGTACTTCTCCCTCATTCGTAGAATTGGCAACACAAAATCTCGAGGAAGATTCAACAACTACTACTTCCAACTAAATTTCGGGACGAAATTTCTTTTGAGGTGTGGATAATGTAACATCCCGCGTTTTTCCGTTAAATTTATTTTTAACACCGTCTTTTTTTTTAAATAATATCTTTCGTTATTTAAATTCGTAGTTTCCGTTGACTAACGTTCACAATAATTCCGTCATTTAATTATAACATCTCTCGTTAACTTGCGTTTTAAAAATATTCTTTTGGTTAATTCCCGCACCCGCTCTGAAACTTGAGGGACTAGTTCCGCCACTTGACCAAAGAGGTGGCTAGTAGTTGACTAGTCAACCACTCACCACCTCCACCCCTCATTCATCCATTTCTTTTTCCTTCTTTCTTTCTTTTTTTCTCTCAAGAACACAAACATAAATCATCATCTAAATCCGGATCGGGAAGCAAACTTCAAAACAAATTACATATTTGGAATCCTCTCTTCATCCTCTACAATTTGATACCAACTTCATCTCGTTTGGGTAACTTTCTAAAAACTCTAGATTTCTATAAATTCGTGTTTTTGACTTGAAATGGTGTTAGTTAGTGTCTATGGCTCGTGTATAACATGAATATATGTTTTGTTTGCTCGATTCGTTGTTTTGAGTAACTAGTTTGAACATTTGAAATGGGTTTGCTTAATCCTTGATTTTGGAAGAATTAATGTTGTTAGATTGTTAAAGTGCATGTTTTAATTGTGTTACTAGTATCACTAGCTTCGTTTGGATGTGTAGGTTGATTAAGAAAACTTCAAAAACCCGATTAATGATTTTGTGATGTTTGACTAGGGTTTGCTAGTTCTTGAAATGAATTTTTAGATGCTTGAATGCCATGGAATGTTAATTGTTAGTGATTAGTTGTAATGTATGCTTCATTACCTTCAAAACGGCATATCATATGTGTAAATTGGATTCCCAGAACTTAAAATGCATATTGATGAACTTGAGGCTTTGAAATGAGCGTTTATTGATCACATGACGAGAATTCGATTGTTGTAAATGATGTTTTTGTTTGAGGATTTGTGTTTAGTTGTGTTCCTTATCAAAAGAGCTTTCCAACGGTATAAGATACGTCTTCTAATTGTTTGCGGTTTGCGTTTTGCGTTTGTTTGAAGTTTTGACCAAGACTTGAACCTTGAAAACGACCTGACACCAGACCATGTGTTATGTCGCGGCGCGACACCCCTTGCCGCGGCGCGACATTTGCCTTGTCCAGATTCTGTCCAACTTTTCCATTTTTACTAAAAATGTTTGACATGTTCTAGACCTCCGATTCACATGAGACTTGTTCTAACATGCTTATATATGAATAAAAACCTCAGAAAAATAGTTCGGGACCCGACCCGATCCCGTTGACTTTGACTTTGACCAAGTTTGACTTTTAGTCAAACTTAACCAAACTTTTATACAATCATTCTAACATGCTTTTATACTTGTTTCTTGTATGAAACTTGACAACGTGATTCACATGCTATACTTAATCGAGTCGTAACGAGCCATAGGACTAATTGAACATCTTTGACCGTTTGTGTTTACCGTTATTGATACAACCTATATGTTTAGGTCAAGACTAGCTTTGTCTTTGCACACGTTTACTTTGTGAAGTACATTTATACTCGTGCAATCAAAGGTGAGATCATAGTCCCACTTTTACTCTTTTTGAACTTACATTTGGGATGAGAAAACATAAACATTTCTTTACTAAGTGAACACAAGTACAGGAAAACAAACATTCTACATACGAGTTTAGAACAAAATCCTCAATTCGATTATCATTAGTTACACTTGCCGGGTGTAAGCGAGAACTTATGTTGTATGGATCCATATGGGTTTGACAAACCCTCATTCAAACGGTTCGCTACTGTCATAACCCGTCCTTAACCATAAGAACGCGTTAGATAACGTATGATTTCATTGCGAGGTATTGACCTCTATATGAGACATTTTTGAAAGAAAACTGCATATATTATACATTACAAACCATAACCATTATTTTTGTTACAAGCTTAAGACAATAAAAAGAAGATTAACGTTTAGCGATAATCTTCGACTTACAAACTTTACAAATGATGACAACAACACGGTTTCTAGCATATTTTACAATACAACATCTCGGATATGCAGTTTTATTTTTGACACAAACATGCGTACGCAAGATCCTGGTTAGATCCAACATGATGCAGCGGAAGCTTTAGAAATCACCTGAGAATAGACATGTTTTAAAAGGTCAACATAAAGTTGGTGAGATATAGGTTTAATGCCGGCAGTAATATATATATAGACCACAAGATTTCGTATATAAACAGTTTAATAAAAGTATTCTAAGTGGTTGAGCACTTGATAACCATACTTAACATTTTCACGTCGCATATTCCCTTTAATATGAAATCTTACTACACCGTACCAAGTGTAGTCACAAAACGAAGTACTGTGCAACCGTTGAATACTGGTCGTCCAGTCCGGTTGGGGTTGTCAGGCCCGATAGATCTATCAACAGGATTCGCGTTTACAATACCGCTGTAAATATTAGTTACCAAGCTACAGGGAAGTATGCCAGTGGTACAACTCAACGTAGAATATATTTTTCAGTTACTTGTGTCCATATCGTAAAACATAAAATACATGTATTCTCATCCCGAAATATTTAGAGTTTAAAAGTGGGACTATATACTCACACTTGTCTTGATGATATATATATTTTGACTCGGTCTTCCGGTTGATATCACGAACCTATCCATATATAATATATCAATATGTTTTCATTTTAAAACAAACGTTATATATATATATATACTTGTTATACTTTTAATATTTTGAATATTTCCTTAGTCCGTAGTTAGCATTCCGATGTTAGTAATTCAATTTTAATGGTTCATTTTTAGATGTTTAATATACCCGCAATAAACAAAACCCCCAACGAAATAAATAAAACCCCATCGTATATGTATTGGTCGAGATTAATCTTGACCCATGGTACCGGTGTTGTCAAATGACGTGTTGCGTACATAAAGTACCGGTGTTGTCAAATGACGTGTTGCGTACAATCATGGGATCTTATGATTAATCTTCTCGTGTTGTTTACGGGTGATCCTGAACCATATAAAATTGAATTGTAAGTACATATATATAAAATATCATGTTATCTTATAAAGATGTGATTTTATGTAAATTTTTCCAATGAATCCCGAAGTCAATTAAGTCTTGGATAACCAATTTTGTTTCGGTCATAGTTTCTTCGTTACAAGTCCGTTTTCGTTGATTCAAATTGCCATCTTCTTGGATCGAGTTCTTCTCTAAGACTATGAACTGTAAATACCTTGGTTTGTATTCAAAATTATACGGCATAGGTGAAAGTTTAGTGAAACATATGAAGTTAAACATTTTTGTTACAACAAAATCATTTAATGACCATTTTTCCAAAAATACTTATACTTTGAAAAACCAAGTTTTACCTTGTTAAATTAACATATAAATAAGTTATATTACATGTCTTGAAGTATTTTAAAAGTTAAGTTAGAAGGATCTATTTAGTTTGCAAACAAGTTTGAAAACATTCAAACTATGTTCTTGTTGTTAAACTTTTGTACCACAAAATAAGATAGCTATATATATATGAATTGAATAAGGTTATGAACAGAGATTCTACCTCAAGTTCCTTGGATAAGTTTGCTGTAAAAGAGGAGTAAGAAGCTAGAATCAAAAGGGTGATAGAAGTGGATGAAAGATTGGAAGTAAGTTGGTGTTCTTGGAAGGTTTTCTTGAAGTGTTTTTGTATGGTTTTCTTATGGTGTTTTAGTATGGTTTTTGAAGCTAGATCTTTATGGAACTTTGCTGGATTGTTATGGAGTTTAGAGAGTAAGAAAGAGTGTGTGTTTTTAGTTAAGAGATTGAAGTAAAAATGAATCAAAAATGATGATACATATATACTCCTAAAAATGTGATCTTTAAGGATAACATGACAAAATTTTAGTTTGTATTTTTGTAATTAGTCTTGCAATGATTCAAAAGTAATTACCTTATACATAAGGCATGAATAAGGGCTGGTTAGGTGGTGATTTGATGTGTATATACCAATAGTAAATACGTATAGAAGCTTGGTATGATACGAGTACAAATACTCTAGGTATACGTATAGAAATTTTGTGAAAAATGGAATGAGGATTCAAATATAGCTATCTTTTGTGAATACACTTATATGGTTTTATGTATTTAAGTCTTTAAAAGTGATTAAATACATTACTTATACAATATATGTATAAACATTATATGTCTTAAGTATTTATGTCAAATAACGTTACGTATAGTTATCGTTTTGAAAACTTAAGTTAGTAGTTTCAAAATACACATATAACTTGTTGTTATTAATACAAAATGAGATATTAAAACATTTATTAATCATGTTAAATATGTATATATACATTTATATACACAAACGTATAATTATCATATATTGTATAGTTCGTGATATCATCGGTCAAACTAGACGGTCAAACGTTGTGTAAAACTCTTTTCGGAAATATAAATCTCGACAATTTGGATTGCTTATCATGTTGGCAAGGTTTAATTTATGTAAATATTAATCTTATAAGTATAGTATGATCGAAAAAGTGCGGGTCGTTACATTACCTCCCCGTTAAATAAATTTCGTCCCGAAATTTTAAAATTGTACCTATTTTGCGTCATCGAGAAACAAATGCGGATACTTTCGTTTCATCTGATCCTCTCGTTCCCAAGTAAACTCGGGACCTCTTCTAGCATTCCAACGAACCTTAACAATCGGTATATTGCTCTGTTTGAGCTGTTTAACTTCACGGTCCATGATTTCAATTGGTTCTTCGACGAATTGTAGTTTCTCGTCGACATGGATTTCTTCAAGAGGAATGGTGAGGTCTTCCTTTGCAAGACACTTCTTAAGGTTTGAGACGTGAAAGGTATTATGTACTCCGGCGAGTTGTTGCGGTAACTCGAGTCGATAAGCTACCGATCCAATGCGTTCGATGATCTTGAACGGGCCTACATATCTTGGGTTCAGTTTACCTCTTTTACCGAAACGTATTACACCTTTCCAAGGTGACACCTTTAGCATAACCATGTCCCCGACCTGAAACTCTAATGGTTTCCTTCGAACATCGGCGTAGCTCTTTTGGCGACTACGGGCTGTTTTCAATCTCTCCTTGATTTGTACTATCTTCTCGGTCGTTTCGTGTATGATCTCGGGACCAGTTAAATGTCGATCTCCTACTTCATTCCAACAGATAGGAGATCTACACTTCCTTCCATACAATGCTTCGAATGGCGCAGCTCCAATGCTCGCATGATAACTATTATTATACGAGAATTCTGCTAACGGTAGATATTTATCCCATCCGTTTCCAAAATCGATCACACATGCCCTGAGCATGTCTTCGAGAGTCTGAATTGTTCTTTCACTCTGCCCGTCGGTCTGCGGATGATATGCGGTACTCATATCCAAACGAGTTCCTAGTGCTTCCTGTAGTGATTGCCAAAACTTTGAGGTAAATCTACTATCACGATCGGATATAATGGAAATAGGTATTCCATGCCTTGAAACAACTTCCTTTATATACAATCGTAATAGTTTCTCCATTCTATCCGTTTCCTTTATAGGCAAGAAATGTGCAGACTTGGTGAGACGATCAACAATCACCCAAATGGTGTCGTATCCCCAGGCAGTCTTTGGTAACTTCGTGATGAAATCCATGGTAATACCATCCCATTTCCATTCTGGGATTTCTGGTTGTTGAAGTAACCCTGACGGCTTTTGATGTTCTGCTTTGACTTTGGAACAAGTCAAACATTCCCCAACATATGTTGCAACGTCGGTCTTTAAGTTAGGCCACCAATAACGTGTCTTAAGATCTTGATACATCTTTCCAACTCCAGGATGTATCGAATATCTTGTCTTATGTGCCTCGTTCAATATCAACTTCCTTAATCCACCCAACTTCGGTACCCAAATACGATTTGCAAAATATCTAATTCCGTCTTCCCGTATAACGAGTTGCTTCTCATACTTCTTCATTATTTCATTCTTTATGTTTTCTTTATTGAGTGCTTCTTGTTGAACTTCTTTGATTTGTGAGTTGAGATTCATGCGAATTTTTATATTCATTGCTCGAACTCGAATTGGTTCTCGTTCCTTTCTGCTTAAAGCATCGGCCACCACGTTCGCCTTTCCGGGATGATAACGAATTTCACAATCATAGTCGTTTATTAACTCGACCCACCTACGTTGCCTCATGTTCAATTGTTTCTGATCAAAAATATGTTGAAGGCTTTTATGATCAGTAAACACAGTGAATTTAACCCCATACAAGTAGTGTCTCCACATCTTCAATGCAAACACGACTGCTCCCAATTCTAGATCATGCGTCGTATAATTTCGCTCGTGAATCTTCAATTGTCGGGATGCAAATGCAATAACTTTCTTCCGTTGCATAAAAACACAACCAAAACCTTGTCGCGAAGCGTCACAATATATTTCAAAATCATCGTTCCCTTCTGGTAACGATAATATAGGCGCCGTAGTTAACTTCTTCTTCAGTATTTGAAATGCGTTCTCCTGCTCCGAGGTCCACTCATATTTCTTCCCTTTTTGCGTTAACGCTGTCAACGGCTTAGCTATTCGGGAAAAATCTTGAATAAACCTTCTATAATAACCGGCTAAACCCAAAAATTGGCGTATCTGTGTTGGTGTCTTAGGAGTCTCCCATTTTTCAATAGCTTCAGTTTTTGCTGGATCAACCTGAATTCCTTCGCTATTAACAACATGGCCAAGAAATTGCACTTCTTTCAACCAAAAAGCACACTTAGAAAATTTAGCATATAGCTGTTCTTTTCTTAACAACTCCAATATCAACCTTAAATGCTCTTCATGCTCTTGCTCACTCTTGGAATAGATAAGAATATCATCAATGAAAACGATAACAAACTTATCTAAATACGGACTACAAACTCGATTCATGAGGTCCATGAATACAGCTGGCGCATTTGTCAATCCAAACGGCATGACCAAAAATTCGTAATGACCATAACGTGTCCGAAAAGCAGTTTTCGGAATGTCCTCTTCTTTAACGCGTAGTTGATGATAGCCCGATCTTAAGTCGATTTTCGAATAAACACATGATCCTTGCAATTGATCAAATAAGTCATCAATTCTCGGTAGTGGATACCGATTCTTGATAGTTAACTTATTTAATTCACGATAGTCTATACACATCCTAAAAGATCCATCTTTCTTCTTAACAAACAAAATTGGAGCTCCCCACGGTGAAGTACTCGGTCGTATAAATCCACGGTCCAGTAATTCTTTTAACTGACTTTGAAGTTCTTTTAACTCGGACGGTGCAAGTCTATATGGAGCACGAGCCACTGGTGCAGCTCCTGGTACTAAATCTATTTGAAATTCTACCGATCTAAATGGAGGTAATCCCGGCAATTCTTTCGGAAAAACTTCAGGAAAATCTCTTGCTACAGGCACGTCGTTGATGCACTTTTCTTTCTTTTCGACTTTATTAACATGTGCTAAAATAGCGTAACATCCCTTTTCTAAACACTTCTTGGCTTTCAAACAGCTAATGAGTTTTAGCTTTGAATTACCCTTCTCTCCATAAATCATCACCGGTATTTTATCCTTACCAGGAATACGAATTGCCTTCTTGGCACAAACAACTTCCGCTCCTATTTTGGACATCCAGTCCATGCCGACTATTACATCAAAACCTCCTAATTCTACGGGTATTAAGTCGATTTTAAACGTTTCTCCGGCTAGATTTATTTCACAACCACGACAAATTTTATCGGCTTTAATTAGTTTACCATTAGCTAACTCAATCAAGTACTTAGCATCTAGAGGTAATGATGAACAATTCAATTTGGTGTAAAAATTTCTACACACATAACTTCTATCGGCGCCAGTATCAAATAAAATAGATGCTGATAAGTTATTAATGGTAAACGTACCCGTAACAAGCTCCGGGTCTTCTCGTGCCTCTCTAGCATTAATAACAAACGCTCTTCCACGTGCAGGTCCGCCATTCTGATTCGGGCACTGGCTCTTATAATGACCTTGTTTTCCACACCCAAAACAAGTAATGTTAGCCAAAGCAGTTCTATTTGCATTGGTGGCAGGAGTCTTGTTACCATTTGCATTTGTAACGAGAGCCTTACAATCTTCAGCAAGATGTCCCTGTCTATTGCATTTAGTGCACAACACACTACAGTAACCAAAATGATGTTTGTGACAACGGTTGCATAAAGGACTTTGTCCTTTGTAACCAAAGCCTGAACCACTACCCGCACCTTTCGTGGTTTCTTGTTTCTTATAAGGTTGTTGTTGGTTACCTCGATCATAACCTCCATTCCACTTTTTCTTGTTCCCCAATACCTTCACCTCAGTATTGAATGCTTTCTTGTCCAAAATGACCTGATCCATTAGCTCGTTCGCCATGGTTATAGCTTCATGAATTGTCTTAGGTTTCGATGCCGTAACGTTTGCCTTGACCTTGCTGGGCAAACCACCTTTGTACATTTCAATCTTCCGTGCTTCGGTTGGAACCAATTCAGGACATAGCAAAACCAATTCCATGAATCGCTGATTGTAGTTGGTGATTTCAGTACCAACCACCTTCAAATTTCGTAACTCATCTTCTAACTTAATAACCTCATTCCTAGGACAATATTCGTCAATTAACATTGCTTTGAACTCTTCCCATGGAGTATCATAAGCTACGTCTCCTCCTACCGCCTTCACATAATTCTTCCACCATGTGAGTGCACTATCTTGTAAAGTGCACGATGCATACTTGGTCATGTCTTTTTCATCACAACCACTAATTTTGAACACCGTCTCCATCTTTTCTATCCATCGGGTTAAACCGATCGGTCCTTCCGTTCCACTGAATGATGAGGGCTTGCAAGCTTGAAACGTCTTGTAGGAGCATCCTACACGAGGATTTGGATTAACTGCAGCAGCTCTTGCAGCTTCGACCCATAACATTCTGTCATTGACTCGCTGGTTGATGAAGTCCTCGACTTCTTGTTCCGTCATTCGATTCAGTCGCGCCATTTCCTAATGAAAGAAAATAATTATTCACATGGATTATTATAGATGTAGTGTGTATTTATAGTACATTATAGCTTGTTAATAATATGAACCAGGTATTATTATAAAAGCCTTTTCTTCTTATTAGCGTTTTATAATTATATCTAGGGTAGTACCTACCCGTTAATGTTCATACTTAATAGCTTAGTACAAAACCAATTACTACGATCTAAATAATACTTAACCATGGAAAATTATTGCATTTCATACTTCGCTATTTTACATATGCTTATCTTACATCAAACATAAAGCAAACCACACTAATAATATTATACAAAACATTATATGATTCCATGGTTTAATACGGCAGCGCATCATTTGGTCTATTTCCCAAAACATTTATGTCCAGGGAATCCCCCAACGCGAATCCTAGCTGTCTCCCTACGTTTTGGCTGAGGTGCCGAAGAACTAGATGCCGGGATAGCACTAATAGGAATAGCGGGGATAGGGGTGGTAGTGTTGAGTGGAATTGATGCCACATCATTCTCATTAAACTCGGGATTTGGATTTTCTAATTCATTAGCCTTTCGTTTCTTTCCTAGTTCGAACTCGTCTTTTGTAATTTCCTGTATTTCTTCCTCGGGTTCACTTTCCTCCTCGGGTTCACTTTCCTCCTAGGGTTCACTTTCCTCCTCGGGTTCACTTTCCGGGTTCTCTATAGTCGGTTCATCCGGAATTTGTGAGTCTTCCCCAAAGATATCACTTTCGTCATCGGATATGTTAATGACTGGAACACCATATGAAGGTTCTGATTCGGAGTCGCTGAATGTGATAATAAGTTTCGAGCCCGACATCTATCACACAACAACTAACCCATTAGTACTTACATAATATTTACACATAAATTTTAACCAACAGTGATAAGCAATGGTTTTTAAAATCAGCCCCGGTCAAAGTCCAGACTTTACTAATGTATCCTAACGACTTCTCGGTTAGACACACTAATGCAAACCTGGTTCGCTAAGACCAACGCTCTGATACCACATGTCATAACCCGTCCTTAACCATAAGAACGCGTTAGATAACGTATGATTTCATTGCGAGGTATTGACCTCTATATGAGACATTTTTGAAAGAAAACTGCATATATTATACATTACAAACCATAACCATTATTTTTGTTACAAGCTTAAGACAATAAAAAGAAGATTAACGTTTAGCGATAATCTTCGACTTACAAACTTTACAAATGATGACAACAACACGGTTTCTAGCATATTTTACAATACAACATCTCGGATATGCAGTTTTATTTTTGACACAAACATGCGTACGCAAGATCCTGGTTAGATCCAACATGATGCAGCGGAAGCTTTAGAAATCACCTGAGAATAGACATGTTTTAAAAGGTCAACATAAAGTTGGTGAGATATAGGTTTAATGCCGGCAGTAATATATATATAGACCACAAGATTTCGTATATAAACAGTTTAATAAAAGTATTCTAAGTGGTTGAGCACTTGATAACCATACTTAACATTTTCACGTCGCATATTCCCTTTAATATGAAATCTTACTACACCGTACCAAGTGTAGTCACAAAACGAAGTACTGTGCAACCGTTGAATACTGGTCGTCCAGTCCGGTTGGGGTTGTCAGGCCCGATAGATCTATCAACAGGATTCGCGTTTACAATACCGCTGTAAATATTAGTTACCAAGCTACAGGGAAGTATGCCAGTGGTACAACTCAACGTAGAATATATTTTTCAGTTACTTGTGTCCATATCATAAAACATAAAATACATGTATTCTCATCCCGAAATATTTAGAGTTTAAAAGTGGGACTATATACTCACACTTGTCTTGATGATATATATATTTTGACTCGGTCTTCCGGTTGATATCACGAACCTATCCATATATAATATATCAATATGTTTTCATTTTAAAACAAACGTTATATATATATATATATATATACTTGTTATACTTTTAATATTTTGAATATTTCCTTAGTCCGTAGTTAGCATTCCGATGTTAGTAATTCAATTTTAATGGTTCATTTTTAGATGTTTAATATACCCGCAATAAACAAAACCCCCAACGAAATAAATAAAACCCCATCGTATATGTATTGGTCGAGATTAATCTTGACCCATGGTACCGGTGTTGTCAAATGACGTGTTGCGTACATAAAGTACCGGTGTTGTCAAATGACGTGTTGCGTACAATCATGGGATCTTATGATTAATCTTCTCGTGTTGTTTACGGGTGATCCTGAACCATATAAAATTGAATTGTAAGTACATATATATAAAATATCATGTTATCTTATAAAGATGTGATTTTATGTAAATTTTTCCAATGAATCCCGAAGTCAATTAAGTCTTGGATAACCAATTTTGTTTCGGTCATAGTTTCTTCGTTACAAGTCCGTTTTCGTTGATTCAAATTGCCATCTTCTTGGATCGAGTTCTTCTCTAAGACTATGAACTGTAAATACCTTGGTTTGTATTCAAAATCATACGGCATAGGTGAAAGTTTAGTGAAACATATGAAGTTAAACATTTTTGTTACAACAAAATCATTTAATGACCATTTTTCCAAAAATACTTATACTTTGAAAAACCAAGTTTTACCTTGTTAAATTCACATATAAATAAGTTATATTACATGTCTTGAAGTATTTTAAAAGTTAAGTTAGAAGGATCTATTTAGTTTGCAAACAAGTTTGAAAACATTCAAACTATGTTCTTGTTGTTAAACTTTTGTACCACAAAATAAGATAGCTATATATATATGAATTGAATAAGGTTATGAACAGAGATTCTACCTCAAGTTCCTTGGATAAGTTTGCTGTAAAAGAGGAGTAAGAAGCTAGAATCAAAAGGGTGATAGAAGTGGATGAAAGATTGGAAGTAAGTTGGTGTTCTTGGAAGGTTTTCTTGAAGTGTTTTTGTATGGTTTTCTTATGGTGTTTTAGTATGGTTTTTGAAGCTAGATCTTTATGGAACTTTGCTGGATTGTTATGGAGTTTAGAGAGTAAGAAAGAGTGTGTGTTTTTAGTTAAGAGATTGAAGTAAAAATGAATCAAAAATGATGATACATATATACTCCTAAAAATGTGATCTTTAAGGATAACATGACAAAATTTTAGTTTGTATTTTTGTAATTAGTCTTGCAATGATTCAAAAGTAATTACCTTATACATAAGGCATGAATAAGGGCTGGTTAGGTGGTGATTTGATGTGTATATACCAATAGTAAATACGTATAGAAGCTTGGTATGATACGAGTACAAATACTCTAGGTATACGTATAGAAATTTTGTGAAAAATGGAATGAGGATTCAAATATAGCTATCTTTTGTGAATACACTTATATGGTTTTATGTATTTAAGTCTTTAAAAGTGATTAAATACATTACTTATACAATATATGTATAAACATTATATGTCTTAAGTATTTATGTCAAATAACGTTACGTATAGTTATCGTTTTGAAAACTTAAGTTAGTAGTTTCAAAATACACATATAACTTGTTGTTATTAATACAAAATGAGATATTAAAACATTTATTAATCATGTTAAATATGTATATATACATTTATATACACAAACGTATAATTATCATATATTGTATAGTTCGTGATATCATCGGTCAAACTAGACGGTCAAACGTTGTGTAAAACTCTTTTCGGAAATATAAATCTCGACAATTTGGATTGCTTATCATGTTGGCAAGGTTTAATTTATGTAAATATTAATCTTATAAGTATAGTATGATCGAAAAAGTGCGGGTCGTTACAGCTACCGTTTACGAATGAAATATATTTTCGAGAAACAGTGTATGTTCTAGCACTAAGTGATGGGGTTCAATGGAAGGAAATGTTAAGCATTGATAATTGGGTGCTCGTGAAACAAACTTTTGGAATGTATACTATTATTTCTTTGATGCAAATCTTGTGGTTTACTTGTACTTACTTACTTAAACCTATGATTTCACCAACGTTTTCGTTGACAGATTTCTATGTTTTTCTCAGGTCCTTGAACGATACATGATACATGCTTCCGCTCATTATTTGATACTTGCATTGGATGTCGAGTATATGTGCATTTCATGGAGCGTCTTTTGACTTTACTTTAAACCGCGTCGCCTAGATTTCATTCGGATTATAACGTTGTAACTTAACTATTGGTTGAACAATTCTTGTAAACTTTGGGAACAATCTTTATTTTGAAATGAAGGCGACATATTTTGGTCAAACTTTGTCTTAAAGACTTATGACCATGTAACGGGACCTAAGTAGACGGCGCCGTCAAACATGATTTGGTCGGGTCGCTACATATATGATGTTCCCCTAATACGAGCCGTCGTTTTCCACATTGGTTTAGAAAAACCTGGTGGTTTAGAGGTTCCCGGGTCATTGTTACAACTTAAGGACTTCGGGGGTTGACGATACATATAAAGTTCATCGGGGTTAGAATTAGATTTCTCTATTTTTATGCCCTTTCCCTTATTATTTTCTTTTGCCTTTTTAAATTCAGTTGGGGTAATTTCTATAACATCATCGGAATTCTCGTCGGAATCCGATTCATCGGAGAATTGGTAATCCTCCCAATATTTTGATTCCTTGGCGGAAACACCATTGACCATAATTAACCTTGGTCGGTTGGTTGAGGATTTTCTTTTACTTAACCATTTTATTATTTCCCCCACCGGTTCTATTTCTTCATCCGGTTCCGATTCTTCTTCCGGTTCCGATTCTTCTTCCGGTTCCGACTCTTCTTCCGGTTCCTCTTCGGGAACTTGTGAATCAGTCCACGAATCATTCCAATTTACATTTGACTCTTCATTATTATTAGGTGAGTCAATGGGACTTGTTCTAGAGGTAGACATCTATCACATAATATCAAACGCATTAAGAGATTAATATATCACATAATATTCACATTTTAAAAATATATAGTTTCCAACAAAATTTGTTAAGCAATCATTTTTCAAGTAAACACGGTCGAAGTCCAGACTCACTAATGCATCCTAACAAACTCGATAAGACACACTAATGCAAAATTCTGGTTCTCTAAGACCAACGCTCGGATACCAACTGAAATGTCCCATTCTTATTGATTAAAAATGTTCCATATTAATTGATTTCGTTGCGAGGTTTTGACCTCTATATGAGACGTTTTTCAAAGACTGTATTCATTTTAAAACAAACCATAACCTTTATTTCATCAATAAAGGTTTAAAAAGCTTTACGTAGATTATCAAATAATGATAATCTAAAATATCCTGTTTACACACGACCATTACATAATGGTTTACAATACAAATATGTTACAACAAAATAAGTTTCTTGAATGCAGTTTTTACACAATATCATACAAGCATGGACTCCAAATCTCGTCCTTATTTAAGTATGCGATAGCGGAAGCTCTTAATAATCACCTGAGAATAAACATGCTTAAAACGTCAACAAAAATGTTGGTGAGTTATAGGTTTAACCTATATATATCAAATCATAATAATAGACCACAAGATTTCATATTTCAATACACACCCCATACATAGAGATAAAAATTATTCATATGGTGAACACCTGGTAACCGACATTAACAAGATGCATATATAAGAATATCCCCATCATTCCGGGACACCCTTCGGATATGATATAAATTTCGAAGTACTAAAGCATCCGGTACTTTGGATGGGGTTTGTTAGGCCCAATAGATCTATCTTTAGGATTCGCGTCAATTAGGGTGTCTGTTCCCTAATTCTTAGATTACCAGACTTAATAAAAAGGGGCATATTCGATTTCAATAATTCAACCATAGAATGTAGTTTCACGTAGTTGTGTCTATTTTGTAAATCATTTATAAAACCTGCATGTATTCTCATCCCAAAAATATTAGATTTTAAAAGTGGGACTATAACTCACTTTCACATATTTTTACTTCGTCGGGAAGTAAGACTTGGCCACTGGTTGATTCACGAACCTATAACAATATATACATATATATCAAAGTATGTTCAAAATATATTTACAACACTTTTAATATATTTTGATGTTTTAAGTTTATTAAGTCAGCTGTCCTCGTTAGTAACCTACAACTAGTTGTCCACAGTTAGATGTACAGAAATAAATCGATAAATATTATCTTGAATCAATCCACGACCCAGTGTATACGTATCTCAGTATTGATCACAACTCAAACTATATATATTTTGGAATCAACCTCAACCCTGTATAGCTAACTCCAACATTCACATAAAGAGTGTTTATGGTTGTTCCGAAATATATATAGATGTGTCGACATGATAGGTCAAAACATTGTATACGTGTCTATGGTATCTCAAGATTACATAATATATAATATAAGTTGATTAAGTTATGGTTGGAATAGATTTGTTACCAATTTTCACGTAGCTAAAATGAGAAAAATTATCCAATCTTGTTTTACCCATAACTTCTTCATTTTAAATCCGTTTTGAGTGAATCAAATTGCTATGGTTTCATATTGAACTATATTTTATGAATCTAAGCAGAAAAAGTATAGGTTTATAGTCGGAAAAATAAGTTACAAGTCATTTTTGTAAAGGTAGTCATTTCAGTCGAAAGAACGACGTCTAGATGACCATTTTAGAAAACATACTTCCACTTTGAGTTTAACCATAATTTTTGGATATAGTTTCATGTTCATAATAAAAATTATTTTCTCAGAATAACAACTTTTAAATCAAAGTTTATCATAGTTTTTAATTAACTAACCCAAAACAGCCCGCGGTGTTACTACGACGGCGTAAATCCGGTTTTACGGTGTTTTTCGTGTTTCCAGGTTTTAAATCATTAAGTTAGCATATCATATAGATATAGAACATGTGTTTAGTTGATTTTAAAAGTCAAGTTAGAAGGATTAACTTTTGTTTGCGAACAAGTTTAGAATTAACTAAACTATGTTCTAGTGATTACAAGTTTAAACCTTCGAATAAGATAGCTTTATATGTATGAATCGAATGATGTTATGAACATCATTACTACCTTAAGTTCCTTGGATAAACCTAATGGAAAAGAGAAAAATGGATCTAGCTTCAACGGATCCTTGGATGGCTCGAAGTTCTTGAAGCAGAATCATGACACGAAAACAAGTTCAAGTAAGATCATCACTTGAAATAAGATTGTTATAGTTATAGAAATTGAACCAAAGTTTGAATATGATTATTAAGTTGTATTAGAATGATAACCTACTGTAATAAACAAAGATTTCTTGAGGTTGGATGATCACCTTACAAGATTGGAAGTGAGCTAGCAAACTTGAAAGTATTCTTGATTTTATGTAACTAGAACTTGTAGAATTTATGAAGAACACTTAGAACTTGAAGATAGAACTTGAGAGAGATCAATTAGATGAAGAAAATTGAAGAATGAAAGTGTTTGTAGGTGTTTTTGGTCGTTGGTGTATGGATTAGATATAAAGGATATGTAATTTTGTTTTCATGTAAATAAGTCATGAATGATTACTCATATTTTTGTAATTTTATGAGATATTTCATGCTAGTTGCCAAATAATGGTTCCCACATGTGTTAGGTGACTCACATGGGCTGAGGCAGCAGATCATTGGAGTGTATATACCAATAGTACATACATCTAAAAGCTATGTATTGTACGATTACGAATACGGGTGCATACGAGTATAATTGTTGATGAAACTGAACGAGGATGTAATTGTAAGCATTTTTGTTAAGTAGAAGTATTTTGATAAGTGTATTTAAGTCTTTCAAAAGTGTATAAATACATATTAAAACACTACATGTATATACATTTTAACTGAGTCGTTAAGTCATCGTTAGTCGTTACATGTAAGTGTTGTTTTGAAACCTTTAGGTTAACGATCTTGTTAAATGTTGTTAACCCAATGTTTATAATATCAAATGAGATTTTAAATTATTATATTATCATGATATTATCATGTATGAATATCTCTTAATATGATATATATACATTAAATGTCTTTACAACGATAATCGTTACATATATGTCTCGTTTAAAAATCATTAAGTTAGTAGTCTTGTTTTTACATATGTAGTTCATTGTTAATATACTTAATGATATGTTTACTTATCATAGTATCATGTTAACTATATATATATCCATATATATGTCATCATATAGTTTTTACAAGTTTTAACGTTCGTGAATCACCGGTCAACTTGGGTGGTCAATTGTCTATATGAAACATATTTTAATTAATCAAGTCTTAACAAGTTTGATTGCTTAACATGTTGGAAACATTTAATCATGTAAATACCAATCTCAATTAATATATATAAACATGGAAAAGTTCGGGTCACTACAACTTGGGCGCACGAATAAAGTAGCATAGCCATATATAATATCCAACCTTTCTTAACACCTTAGTGTATCACCCAAGTGAGTGGTTATGATTGTGTTTCGAATTCCTTTCTGTCAATGGTTTGTTAAAATCTAAGGGTTTGTAGACAAATTAGAACCTCTGATAGATCTCAATCATCCTTAAAGATTTATAAGCTTAGTTTGTATTGTAGTGCATTAAATTCTCATTTATGATTTAAACCAGCCCTTACTTAAATCTACCCAATAAATCCCTTAGTTATCCACTATGTACTAGACTTATAGTGGTTCCATAGCTTCTAACCTTGATCATGCTCAAGTGGTCCTATAGTACATCAACACTGTACTCTACTGTTGCAACAATATTTCCTCAAGTCTTATACTCTTGACCAATGTCTTGATCTGGTCCTACGGTAATTTTTCGTGTACTTTATAGTATTTCCGAAGGGTTCATATATTGATCAATGTATAAACACAGATAATTAATTACCTTATAATTGTTGACTTTTGTAAAAGGTTTTAATCACGTTTATTGGTGGAAGGACGATAATAACGAGGTTTAATATCATAGACTGAAAGTGAGTATGAAACGATAATCATCCGTAACTAACATTATTAAATCATGGCAAACAATCAAGCAATTATTCATACATCATGGCAACAAGCATTTCTAATATTAATAAATCATAAACATCAAACAAGAATATTATAATAAATTAATAAAAGAAAGGATAGATATTACCGAATAATGTCGGCAGAATAACACTTGTGTTTCTTCATAATATCCATGGCGTTACAATGCTTGATAGCTTCTACTACTAACTACATACTAATCTCCTATTGATCACTAGAGAGCGACAATAAAGAGATAATTATTTTCCAAATCCCTGTACTTTTCTCTCTTCAGAATCTAGAGAGAGAAAGTAGAGAGAGAACTAATCTCCTACTGATCACTATAGAGCGATAATAGAGAGATATTTTAGAGAGAGAAGTGAAGAAAGGTGTGTGTTGAAATGAATGCAAAAAGCTACTTAAATAGGCCAAATTTTCCTGGCATACGGCTGGAAGGCTGTATGGCAGGCCGTATGCCATGGAAGTATGCCAGGACAAGCTGTTTTGGAGCTCGTTTGCTGGCAGGCCGTTTTACATACTGGCAGGGCGTATGGCAAGCCGTTTTACGTACTGGCAGGCCGTATGGAAAGCTGTATGACAAGCCAGATGGCCTGCCCTGGTAAGCTGTTTTCACTGGATCGTAACTTGATTTCCTTGATCGTAACTGGGTTTCTTGGGTCATAACTTGTCTTTCACCGTTTTCGCTCTAGAATCTTTGTTTTAGCTCCGATTCTCCTGATTCTTTTTGCATCGTCTTTGTAAATATTTAATTCTACAAAATTAACCGACAAGATGAATATTTTGCCGACATAGCTTGAAACTTTATTACTTTTGGGCCTTAATATCGAGGGGAAAACGTGACTTTTTAGCCGATATCAATCGTCTTACTAAATCTGCTCATTTCTTACCGATCAAAGAAATCGACAAGATGGAGAAATTGTCACAACTTTATGTTAAAGAGATTGTGTCTCGTCATGAGGTTCCTATCTCTATCATCTCTGATCACGACAGTCGATTTACTTCCAGATTTTGGAATCTTTACAGTCGGCTCTTGGAACTCAACTCGACATGAGTACTACTTACCATCCACAAACTGATGGGCAAAGTGAACAAACTATTCAAACATTGGAAGATATGATTTGTGCGTGCGTTATCGACTTTGGCAAGGGTTGGGACTTGGGATAGACATTTGCCCTTGGCTGAATTTTTCTACAATAACAGTTACCATGCAGTATTAAGGCTGCACCTTTTAAGGTCTTATACAGACAGAAATGTAGATCTCTACTGTACTGGGATTAGTTAGAGGATAGACAGTTAACTGGTCCTGAGATCATTCACGAAACTACTAAGAAGATCGTTCAGAATAAGAAACGATTGAAAACAGCCCGCAACCAACAAAAAAGCTATGCAGATAATCGTCGGAAACCTTTAGAATTCCAAGTTGGTGATAAAGTTATGCTGAAGGTATCCCCTTAGAAAGGTGTTGTTCGATTTAGTAAAAGAGGCATACTGAGCCCACGTTTTGTTGGACCTTTCAAGATTACTGAAAGAGTTGGTCCCGTGGCTTATCGATTAGAACTACCTAATGAACTTAGTAGTGTACATGATGTATTTCATGTCTCGAATTTGAAAAAGTGTCTTGCTGATGACACCCTTTTTATTCCTTTAGATGACCTCCGCATTGATAATAAAATGCACTTCATAGAAGAACCTGTAGAAGTTATGTATCGTGAGATCAAACGCTTGAAACAGAGCAACATTCCTATAGTAAAGATCCATTAAAATTCACGTTGTGGCCCCGAGTATACCTGGGAACGTGAAGGCCAAATGAAACAGATATATCCCTATCTCTTCTCAAACGCTGATACAATCGAGAAGTCTGCTTAAAACTTCAGGACGAAGTTTTCTTTAACGGGGAGGTACTAAAATGAAATGTGCCATTCATATAGTTTATAAACGTTCCATATTAATTGATTTCGTTGCGAGGTTTTGACCTCTATATGAGACGTTTTTCAAAGACTGCATTCGATTTTAAAACAAACCATAACCTTTAAAATATTACGACGATTATCAAATAATGATAATCTAAAATATATCATTTTCACACGACCATTACATAATGGTTTACAATAGTATTAAACAATAATATATGTCTTCGAATGCAGTTATTAAACAATATTATACAAGCATGCTGACTCCAACTCTTGTCCATAATTAGCATGCAACAGCGGAAGCTCTTAATAATCACCTGAGAATAAACATGCTTTAAACGTCAACAAAAATGTTGGTGAGTTATAGGTTTAACCTATACATTTATCAATTCGTAATAATAGACCACAAGATTTCATATTTCCATTTCTCATAAACAACATGCAATCTGCATAAAAATTATTCATATGATGAACACCTGGTAACCGACATTAACAAATGCATCTAGAATATCCCCAATATACAGGCACACTCATCTGTATATAAAAATCAAAGTACTAAAGCATCCATAACATGGATGGAGTTCGTTAGGCCCATAGATCTATCTTCAAGATTCGCGTCAATTTGGGGGTCTGTTCCCAAATTCTTAGGCTACCAAGCTGAAATGGTGATATCCGGTATAATGATTCAATCATAGAATATAGTTTCAAGTACTTGTGTCTATTTTGTAAAACATTTATAAAACTGCATGTATTCTCATCCCAAAAATATTAGATTTTAAAAGTGGGACTATAACTCACTTTCACAGATTTTTCCTTCGTCGGAAATAAGACTTGGCCACGGGTTGATTCACGAACCTATAAAAAATATATACATATATATTAAAGTATGATCGAAATATATTTACAGTATGTTTTATTATGTTTTATCGATTTAAGTTTGTTAAGTTAGCAGTCCAACGTTAGTAATCTACAACTAGTTGTCCACAGTTAGATGTACAGAAATAAATCAATATATATTATCTCGAATCAATCTACGACCCAGTGTATACAAGCCTCAAGCTAGATCACAACTCAAAGTATATATATTATTTTGGAATCAACCTCAACCCTGTATAGCTAACTCAAGCATTACTGCATATAGAGTATCTATGGTTGTTCCCAAATAATATATATAGATAGGTCGATATGATATGTCAAAACATTGTATACGTGTCTATGGTATCCCAAGATTACATAATATATGTTAGAATACATGTATAATACAATATAAGTTAGTTAAGTTATGATTTGTATAGATTTGTTACAAATTTCACGTAGCTACAACAAGCAAAATTATTCAATCTTGTTTTACCCATAACTTCTTCGTTTTAAATCCGTTTTGAGTTATTCAATTTGCTATGGTTTCATAATGAACTGAAATTTATGAAACTAAACAGAAAAAGTATAAGTTTATAGTCAAAAATACAGGTTACAAGTCAATATTGTAAGAGGTAGTCATTTCAGTCGAAAGAACGACGTCTTGATGACTGTTTTGGAAAACATACTTCCACTTTGAGTTTAACCATGATTTTTGGATATCGTTTCATGTTCATAATAAAAATCATTTTCCCAGAAGAAAAACTTTTAAATCAAAGTTTATCATAGTTTTTAATTATCTAACCCAAAACGGCCCCCGGTTTTACTATGACGGCGTATGTCCGATTTTACGGTGTTCATCGTGTTTCCAGGTTTTAAATCATTAAGTTAGCATATCATATAGATATAGAACATGTATTTAGTTGATTTTAAAAGTCAGGTTAGAAGGATTAACTTTGTTTGCGAACAAGTTTAGAATTAACTAAACTATGTTCTAGTGATTACATGTTATAAACTTCGAATAAGATAGTTTTGTATTTATGAATCGAATGATGTTATGAGCAACATTACTACCTCATGTTTAGTAGGTAAACCTACTGGAAGTGACAAAAATTGATCTAGCTTCAAAGGATCTTTGATGGCTTGAAAGTTCTTGAAATAGAATCATAAAACGAAAACAAGTTCAAGTAAGATCATCACTTGAATTAAGATAGTTATAGTTATAGAAATTGAATCAAAGTTTGAATATGAGTATTACCTTGGATTAGAATGATAACCTACTGTAAATAAGAAGGATTTCTTGAGGTTGGATGATCACTCAAAATGGATTAGCAAGATTGGAAGTAAGCTAGCAAACTTGGAAGTGTTCTTGATGTGTTCTTGATCAAGCTTTGTTATGATGTTTATAGCTTAGTTTAGATGATCAAAACTTGCTGAATTGATGGAGGTTTTTGTGTTCTTGAATGAGTAGTAGATTATAGAGAGATTAGAGATAATCAAAATTGAAATGAAATGGTTATGGGAGTCTGAAAGTTCACGTGAAATGGGGGAGGGATATATACAAAATTTAGTTTGTTATCTAGCTTAATAATTGGCGTAAAAAGTTAAGAGTTATTTAAAGGTGTTTCCCACATGTTAAATGGCTGATTCTAGGGCTGCTAATGAGGTGATTTGATGTGTATATACCAATAGTAAATACATCTAGAAGTTGTATATTGTACGAGTACGAATACAGATGGATACGAGTAAAATTGTTGATGAAAACGAATAAGAATGTAATTGTGACCAACTTTGATAAATAGAAGTACTTTGATATATGTCTTGAAGTCATTCAAAAGTGTATGAATACATATTAAAATACTACATATATTTACATTTTAACGGAGTCGTTAAGTCATCGTTAGTCATTACATGTAAGTGTTGTTTTGAAACCTTTAAGTTAACGATCTCATTTAATGTTGTTAACCCAATGTTTATTATATCTAATGAGATGTTAAATTATTACATTATCATGATATTATGATGTATGAATATATCTTAATGTGATATATATACAATAAAATGTTGTTACAACAATAATCATAACATATATGTCTTGTTTCAAAATTCTTAAGTTAGTAGTCTTGTTTTACATATGTAGTTCATTGTTAACACACTTAATAATATATTTAATTATCATTTTATCATGTTAAATATAGTGTAACAATATCTTAATATGATACATATGTATTTAGTAAGACGTTGTTATAACGATAATCGTTATATATAGTTTCGAGTTTCTTAACTTAGTAGTCTTATTTTTTATATATATAACTTATTGTTAATATACCTAGTGAGATACTTACTTATCATAATATCATGTTAACTATATATATATATATATATATATATATATATATATATATATATATATATATATATATATATATATATATATATATATATATATATATATATATATATATATATATATATATATATATATATATATCATATAGTTTTTACAAGTTTTAACGCTCGTGAATCGCCGGTCAACTTGGGTGGTCAATTGTCTATATGAAACCTATTTCAATTAATCAAGTCTTAACAAGTTTGATTGCTTAACATGTTGGAAACATTTAATCATGTAAATATAGTTTTCATATAATATATAATCATGGGATAATCATGGAAAAGTTCGGGTCACTACAGTACCTACCCGTTAAATAAATTTCGTCCCAAAATTTTAAGCTGTTGAAGGTGTTGACGCATCTTCTGGAAATAGGTGCGGGTATTTCTTCTTTATCTGATCTTCACATTCCCAGGTGAACTCGGGTCCTCTACGAGCATTCCATCGAACCTTAAAAATTGGTATTTTATTTTGCTTAAGTCTTTTAACCTCACGATCCATTATTTCGACGGGTTCTTCGATGAATTGAAGTTTTTCATTGGTTTGGATTTCTTCTAACAGAATAGTGAGACCTTCTTTAGCAAAACATTTCTTCAGATTCGAGACATGAAAAGTATTATGTACCCCGGCGAGTTCTTGAGGTATGTCAAGTCGGTAAGCTACTGGTCCGACACGATCTATAATCTTAAATGGCTCAATGTACCTTGGATTTAGTTTCCCCCGTTTACCAAATTGAACAACGCCTTTCCAAGATGAAACCTTAAGCATGACCATTTCTCCAATCTCAAATTCTATATCTTTTCTCTTGATGTCCGCGTAGCTCTTTTGTCGACTTTGGGGGGTTTTCAACCGTTGTTGAATTTGAATGATTTTCTCTGTAGTTTCTTGGATTATCTCTGGACCCGTAATTTGTCTATCCCCAACTTCACTCTAACAAATCGGAGACCTGTACTTTCTACCATAAAGTGTCTCAAAAGGCGCCATCTCAATACTCGAATGGTAACTGTTATTGTAGGAAAATTCTGCTAATGGTAGATGTCGATCCCAACTGTTTCCGAAATCAATAACACATGCTTGTAGCATGTATTTAAGGGTCTGTATCATCCTTTCACTTTACCCATCAGTTTGTGGGTAATTGGCAGTACTCATGACTAGACGAGTCCCCAATGCTTGTTGCAACATCTGCCAGAATCTTGAAACAAATCTGCCATCCTTATCAGAGATAATAGAGAATGGTATTTTAGGTCTGGAGACGACTTCCTTCAAGTATAAACGTGCCAACTTTTCCGTTTTATCATCTTATCTCATTGGCAAAAAGTGTGCTGATTTGGTGAGACGGTCGACTATTACCCAAATAGTATCATAACCACTTGCAGTCCTTGGCAATTTAGTAATGAAATCCATGTTAATGTTTTCCTATTTCCATTCTGGGATTTCAGGTTGTTGGAGTAGACCTGATGGTTTCTGTTGTTCAGGTTTTACCTTAGAACACGTCAAACATTCTCCTACGTATTTAGTAATATCGGCTTTCATACCCGGCCACCAAAAGTGTTTCTTGAGATCTTTGTACATATTCCGAGCTCCGGGATGTATTGAATATCTGGGTTTATGTGCTTCCTTAAGTACAATTTCTCTCACATCTCCAAAATTTGGTACCCAAATTCTTTCAGCCCTATATCGGGTTCCGTCTTTCCGAATGTTAAGATGTTTTTCCGATCCTTTAGGTATTTCATTCTTCAAATTTCCCTCTTTTATAACTCCCTGTTGCGCCTCCTTTATTTGAGTAGCAAGGTTAGTATGAATAATTATATTCATACTAACGGTTCCCTGTCCTTTCTGCTTAGGGCGTCTGCTACTACATTCGCCTTCTCCAGGTGGTAACGAATCTCAAAGTCGTAATCATTGAAACAAATCTGCCATCCCTATCAGAGATTATAGAGACTGGTATTCCATGTCTGGAGACAACTTCCTTCAAGTATAGACGTGCTAACTTCTCCATTTTGTCATCTTCTCTCATTGGCAGGAAGTGTGCTGACTTGGTGAGACGATCAACTATTATCCAAATAGTATCATAACCACTTGCAGTCCTTGGCAATTTAGTAATGAAATCCATGGTAATGTTTTCCCATTTCCATTCTGGGATTTCAGGTTATTGGAGTAGACCCGATGGTTTCTGATGTTCAGCTTTGACCTTTGAACACGTCAAACATTCTCCTACATATTTAGCAATATCGGCTTTCATACCCGGCCACCAAAAGTGCTTCTTGAGATCTTTGTACATTTTTCCTGCTCCGGGATGTATTGAGTATCTGGTTTTATGTGCTTTCTTAAGTACCATTTCTCTCACATTTTATGTGCTTTCTATCAGCCCTATATCGGGTTCCGTCTTCCCGAATTTTAAGATGTTTCTCCGATCCTTTGGGTATCTCATTCTTCAACTTTCCTTCTTTTACAACCCCCTGTTGTGCCTCCTTTATTTGAGTAGTAAGGTTAGTACGAATAATTATGTTCATAGATTTTACCCGTATAGGTTCTCTGTCCTTTCTACTCAAAGCATCGGCTACCACATTCTCCTTCCCCGGGTGGTAACGAATCTCATAGTCGTAGTCATTTAACAATTCAATCCACCTACGCTGCCTCATGTTCAGTTGTTTCTGATCGAATAAATGTTGAGACTCTTGTGGTTGGTGTATATAATACTTTTGACCCCATATAAGTAGTGCCTCCAAGTCTTTAATGCAAAAACAACAGCACTCAATTCCAAATCATGAGTCGTATAATTTTGCTCGTGAATCTTCAATTGTCTGGACGCATAGGCAATCACCTTCGTTCATTGCATTAATACACAACCGAGGCCTTGCTTTGAGGCGTCACAATATATCACAAGATCATCATTCCCTTCAGTCAATGACAATATAGGTGCCGTAGTTAGCTTTTTCTTCAATAACTGAAACGCTTTCTCTTGTTCATCCTTCCATTCAAATTTCTTCCCTGTATTCGTTAATGCGGTCAAGGGTTTTACTATTTTGGAAAAATCTTGGATGAATCTTCTGTAGTAACCAGCCAATCCTAAAAATTGGCGTATCTGCGTAGGAGTTTTCGGTGTTTCCCACTTGTCAATGGTTTCAATCTTTTCCGGATCAACTTGAATACCTTCTTTGCTCACTATATGACCGAGGAATTTAACTTCTTTCAACCAAAATGCACACTTTGAAAATTTAGCTTACAATTTTTCCTTCCTCAACAATTCTAGCACTTTTCTCAAATGTTCTTCTTGCTCTTGATCATTCTTTGAGTAAATAAGTATGTCATCAATGAAAACAATGACAAACTTGTCAAGATATGGTCCACACACTCGGTTCATGAGGTCCATGAACATAGCTGGTGCATTAATCAATCCAAACGGCATAATCATAAACTCATAATTACCGTAACGAGTTCTAAAAGCAGTCTTCGGAATATCATACTCCTTCACCCGCATTTGATGATACCCGGAACGTAAATCAATCTTCGAATAAACCGACGAACATTGTAGTTGATCAAATAAGTCGTCGATTCTCGGTAGTGGATAACGGTTCTTAATGGTAAGTTTGTTCAACTCTCGGTAGTCGATACATAACCTGAATCTACCATCCTTCTTTTTGACAAACAAAACAGGAGCTCCCCATGGTGATGTGCTAGGTTGAATAAAACCACGCACTAAAAGTTCTTGTAATTGACTTTGGAGTTCCTTCATTGCACTGGGTGTGAGTCTGTATAGAGCACGAGCTATTGGTGTAGCTCCTGGTACAAGATCTATTTGAAATTCAACAGATCGGTGTGGAGGTAGTCCCGGTAATTCTTTCGGAAATACATCGGGAAATTCTTTTGCGATGGGAACATCATTGATGTTCTTTTCTTCAGTTTGTACTTTCTCGACATGTGCTAGAACGGCATAGCAACCTTTTCTTATTAATTTTTGTGCCTTCAAATTACTAATAAGATTTAGCTTCGCGTTGCTCTTTTCTCCGTACACCATTAAGGGTTTTTCTTTTTCTCGTACAATGCAAATTGCATTTTTGTAACAGACGATCTCTGCTTTCACCTCTTTCAACCAGTCCATGCCGATTATCACATCAAAACTCCCTAACTCTACTGGTATCAAATCAATCTTAAACGTTTCGCTAACCAGTTTAATTTCTCGATTCTGACATATTTTATCTGCTGTAATTAATTTACCGTTTGCTAATTCGAGTAAAAACTTATTCTCCAACGGCGTTAATGGGAAACTTAATTTAGCACAAAAATCTCTACTCATATAGCTTCTATCCGCGCCCAAATCAAATAAAACATAAGAAGGTTTATCGTCAATAAGAAACGTACCCGTAACAAGCTCCGGGTCTTCCTACGCTTCAACCGCATTAATGTTGAAGACTCTTCCACGGTTTTGGCCATTATTATTTACTTCGTCCGGGCATGCAGTTTTGTAATGGCCCATCTTTCCGCACCCAAAACAAGTAATGGCCGCATTAAATGTTCCGACATTATTTGTTCCTTTACTCCTGTTAATCTTCGGTCCATAGATTCCACACTTTGCAGCACTGTGACCCGTTCTTTTACATTTTGTCCATAACTCTCTACAGTAATTATCCTGATAGTATTTCTCACACCTTAAGCACCTGGTTTTCTACCTCATGTTGTCATTATTGTTATTGTTGGGATGATTGTTGTTGTTGTTGGGATGGTTGTTGTTGTTGTTGGGACGGTTATTGTTGTGATTGATGTTGCGGTTGTTGGGATACTTGTTGTGATTGTGGTTGTAATTGTTGTTATTGTATTGGTGACCCTTGTCATTGTTTTCCTCCCACTTTCTCTAGACTTGTTTCGTGTTGGCTTCTTCGGCCGCCTGTTCTTTAATCCTTCCCTCAATCTAATTTATGAGTTTGTGAGCCATTCGACTTGCCTTTTGTATAGAGGCGGGCTCGTGTGAACTCACATCTTCTTGAATCCTTTCCGGTAACCCTTTTACAAATGCGTTGATTTTCTCTTCTTCATCTTCGAACGTTCCTAGACACAATAGGCACAACTCTGTGAATCGTCATTCGTATGTGGTATTGTCGAAACCTTGCGTTCGTAATCCTCTAAGCTCTGCCTTGAGCTTATTGATCTCGTTTCTGGGACGGTATTGCTCGTTCATCAAGTGCTTGAATGATGACCACGGTAATGCGTAAGCAGCATCTTGTCCCACCTGCTCGAGATAGGTGTTCCACCATGTTAATGCAGTACTTGTGAAGGTATGCGTAGCGCACTTTACTTTGTCTTCTTCAGTACATTTACTTATCGCAAACACCGATTCAACCTTTTCAGTCCACCGTTTATTCCGATTGGACCCTCAGTTCCATCGAATTCCAAAGGTTTATAGGCAGTGAATTCTTTGTAGGAGCATCCTACACGATTTCTTGTGGAATTAGTTCCACTACTAGAACCAGAGTTATTGTTGTTATTTTGCATTGCGGTCTGCACTGCGGCTATGTTCGCAGCAAGGAAAACACGGATGTCTTCCTCACTCATGTTCAAGTTCCGACGAGTCATCGGTGCCATTTCCTTCAAAAATAGCCAAAAGAATTGAGTTAATCATATAGAATTCAAGAGTAGTCAATAGTATTTTGTAGCAAAATATGAACTTATTTATAAAAGCTTTTTCTTCATATTAGCGTTTTATAGTTTTAATTCGGTTAGTACCTACCCGTTAAGTTCATACTTAGTAGCTACTATACAATTCAACTACTACAATTCAAACTTATATACAATATTTTACAAACTTACAATACCGCTATTTTACAAATAGCATAAAATATAGCACACAATAACTTTGATACAAGGCAATTGCGAAGAAAATTCTAGTTAATACGCAAGTCGTTCAGCAAAGGCAATAAAGACACGTAATTCATAAGTCCAGAAACAAGTCATGCATTCGGGTTTTACTAAGACGACTTCCCATCCTTGGTCTTGTGGAAAATAACCGTTATGACCATTAGCTAGGCAGCATGTTGTAATGTCGTCAAAATGACGAGGGTTTCGTAATGTTCAACAGCCCCGTAATAATCTAAAAACCTTGTTTCTCACCCCAACTACTGAATCCGTCACTTGTGGGAAAGTTTAATTTAAAAGCTGCAATCCGATGTTCTTTTTCTCACTTTGGTAAGAAGCGAACATCACTAACCCGTAAGCATAACATGCTTCTTTATGTTGCATGTTAGAAGCTCTTTCAAATTCACGAAATCCTATGTTGGGATATGTTGAGTCAAAATAGGTTCTTAACCCGTAGCGTAAAATTGTATTTGTGTTCCCCGCATTTAACGCTTTAAAGAAAACACGGCGTAACTTAAAGTCTCCCCAATGTGATATACCCCACCTATCAAAGAAAAGCCTTTTATAAACTAAGGCATTTCTAGAAAGTCTTTCAAATATTTGACAAGTTAATTTCGCCATAACTAAATGTGCTGATGAATTCTGACCGACTCTAGACAAGATTTCCTCAATCATATCCTCTGGTAGGTCTTCTGAAATATTCGGTTGTCTACCCTTAACGTCCATTTTGTTTTTATACTGTAAAATAGACAAGGATTAGATTCGTAATAACAAACAATACAAGCAATTTTTACATAGAACATAAAAGTACAAGCACACTACAATACATTTATTACATAACATGCTCACACCCCTCTAATCTGAATCACTGGTTTCTTCTTCTTCGGACTTGGTTCATTTTCCTAATCTTCTAGGGATATATGATGTTCCTCTAATACGAGTCGTCGTTTTCCACATTGGTTTAGAAAAACCTGGTGGTTTAGATGTTCCCGGGTTATTGTCACGATATTGAAAATACGGGTGTTGATGGTACATATAAAGTTCATCGGGGTCGGAATCAGATTTCTCTATTTTGATGCCTTTTCCCTTATTATTTTCTTTTGCCTCATTAAATTGGGTCGGGGTAATTTCTATAACATCATCGGAATCCTCATCAGGATCCGATTCATCGGAAAATTGGTAATTTTCCCAATATTTTGCTTCCTTAGCGGAAACACCATTGACCATTATTAACTTTGGTCCATTGGTTGAGGATTTTCTTTTATTTGACCGGTTTTCTGTGGTTCCTACTATTCCCCCCTCCGGAACCTCTTCTTCTTCCGGTTCCTCTTCTTCTGGTTCCTCTTCTTCCGGTTCCGTTTCCTCTTCTTCCGGTTCTTCGGGAACTTGTGAATCTTGCCAATATATATTCGACTCTTCGTTATTATTAGGTGAGTCAATGGGATTTGTGCTAGAGGTAGACATCTATCACACAATATCAAACATGTTAAGAGATTAATATATCACATAATATTTACATGTTAATAATATATAGTTTCCAACAAAAATGTTAAGCAATCATTTTTAAAGAAAACACGGTCGAAGTCCAGACTCACTAATGCATCCTAACAAACTCGATAAGACACACTAATGCAAATTTTCTGGTTCTCTAAGACCAACGCTCGGTTACCAACTGAAATGTCCCGTTCATATTGATTATAAACGTTCCATATTAATTGATTTCGTTGCGAGGTTTTGACCTCTATATGAGACTTTTTTCAAAGACTGCATTCATTTTTAAAACAACCATAACCTTTATTTTATCAATAAAGGTTTTAAAAACATTACGTAGATTATCAACTAATGATAATCTAAAATATACTATTTACACACGACCATTACATAATGGTTTACAATAGAAATATATTACATCGACATATGTTTCTTGAATGCAGTTTTTACATAATATCATACAAATATGGACTCCAAATCATGTCCTTATTTTAGTATGCAACAGCGGAAGCTCTTAGTATTCACCTGAGAATAAACATGCTTTAAACGTCAACAAAAATATTGGTGAGTTATAGGTTTAACCTATATATATCAAATCGTAACAATAGACCACAAGATTTCATATTTCAATACACATCCCATATATAGAGATAAAAATCATTCATATGGTGAACACCTGGTAACCGACATTAACAAGATGCATATATAAGAATATCCCCATCATTCCGGGACACCCTTCGGATATGATATAAATTTCGAAGTACTAAAGCATCCAGTACTTTAGATGGGTTTTGTTAGGCCCAATAGATCTATCTTTAGGATTCGCGTCAATTAGGGTGTCTGTTCCCTAATTCTTAGATTACCAGACTTAATAAAAAGGGGCATATTCAATTTCGATAATTTAACCATAGAATGTAGTTTCACGTACTTGTGTCTATTTTGTAAATCATTTATAAAACTTGCATGTATTCTCATCCCAAAAATATCAGATTTTAAAAGTGGGACTATAACTCACATTCACAGATATTTCCTTCCTCGGAAATAAGACTTGGCCACGGATCGATTCAAGAACCTATACAAATATGTACATATATATCAAAGTATGATCAAAATATAATTACAACCATTTTTATTATGTTTTAAAGATTTGAGTGTATTAAGTCAGCTGTCCTCGTTAGTAACCTACAACTAGTTGTCCACAGTTGGATGTACAGAAATAAATCGATATATATTATCTTGAATCAATTTACGACCCAGTGTATACACGTCTCAGGCTAGATCACAACTCAAAGTATATATATTTTTGGAATCACCCTCGACCCTGTATAGCTAACTCCAACATTACTGCATATAGAGTGTCTATGGTTGTTCCAAATAATATATATACATGGGTCGATATGATATGTCAAAACATTTGCATACGTGTCTATGGTATCTCAAGATTACATAATATATTAGAATACATGTATAATACAATATAAGTTAGCTAGGATATGATTTGTATAGATTTGTTAAACATTTCCCGTAGCTAAAAAGATCAAATATATCCAATCTTGTTTTACCCATAACTTCTTCATTTTAAATCCGATTTGAGTGAATCAAATTGCTATGGTTTCATATTGAACTCTATTTTATGAATTTAAACAGAAAATGTATAGGTTTATAGTCGGAAATATAAGTTACAAGTCGTTTTTGTAAAGGTAGTCCTTTCAGTCGAAAGAACGACGTCTAGATGACCATTTTAGAAAACATACTTTCACTTTGAGTTTAACCTTGATTTTTGGATATAGTTTCATGTTCATATGAAAAATCATTTTTCCAGAAGAACAACTTTTAAATCAAATTTTATCATAGTTTTTAATTATCCAAACCAAAACAGCCCCCGGTTTCACTACGACGGCGTATATCCGATTTTATGGTGTTCATCGTGTTTCCAGGTTTTAAATCATTAAATTAGCATATCATATAGATATAGAACATGTGTTTAGTTGATTTTAAAAGTCAAGTTAGAAGGATTAACTTTTGTTTGCGAACAAGTTTAGAATTAACTAAACTATGTTCTAGTGATTACAAGTTTAAACCTTTGAATAAGATAGCTTTATATGTATGAATCGAATGATGTTATGAACATCATTACTACCTCAAGTTTTCTGGATAAAACTACTGGAAATGAGAAAAATGGATCTAGCTTCAAAGGATCCTTGAATGGCTTGAAAGTTCTTGAAGCAGAATCATGACACGAAAACAGTTCAAGTAAGATTTTCACTCGAAATAAGATTGTTATAGTTGTAGAAATTGAATCAAAGTTTGAATATGAATATTACCTTGAATTAGAAATATAACCTACTGTAAATAAAAAAGGTTCCTTGATCTTAGATGATTACTTGGAATGGATTAGAAAGCTTGGAAGTAGACTTGCAAACTTGGAAGTATTCTTGATTTTTATGAATTTATACTTATGGAATTTATGAAGAACACTTAGAACTTGAAGATAGAACTTGAGAGAGATCAATTAGATGAAGAAAATTGAAGAATGAAAGTGTTTGTAGGTGTTTTTGGTCGTTGGTATATGGATTAGATATAAAGGATATGTAATTTTGTTTTCATGTAAATAAGTCATGAATGATTACTCATATTTTTGTATTTTTATGAGATATTTCATGCTAGTTGCCAAATGATGGTTCCCATATGTGTTAGGTGACTCACATGGGCTGCTAATATCTGATCATTGGAGTGTATATACCAATAGTACATACATCTAAAAGCTGTATATTGTACGAGTATGAATACGGGTGCATACGAGTAGAATTGTTGATGAAACTGAACGAGGATGTAATTGTAAGCATTTTTGTTAAGTAGAAGTATTTTGATAAGTGTCTTGAAGTCTTTCAAAAGTGTATGAATACATATTAAAACACAAAATGTATATACATTTTAACTGAGTCGTTAAGTCATCGTTAGTCGTTACATGTAAATGTTGTTTTAAAACCTTTAGGTTAACGATCTTGTTAAATGTTGTTAACCCATTGTTTATTATATCAAATGAGATGTTAAATTGTTAAATTATCATGATATTATGATATATAATATATCTTATTATGATATATATACAGTTAAATGTCGTTACAACGATAATTGTTACATATATGTCTCGTTTCGAAATCATTAAGTTAGTATTCTTATTTTTACATATGTAGTTCATTGTTAATACACTTAATGATATATTTACTTATCATTTAACATAATTAACCAAGTGTATCAATATCTTAATATGATTCATATGTACCTAGTAAGACGTTGTTATAACGATAATCGTTATATATATCGTTTTCGAGTTTCTTAACTTAGTAATCTCATTTCTTATGTATATCACACATTGTTAATATACTTAGTGAGATACTTACTCATCATAATCTCATGTCAACCATATATATATGTCTATATATACCACAACATATAGTTTATACAAATTTGTAACGTTCGTGAATCGCCGGTCAACTTGGGTGATCAATTGTCTATATGAAACTTACTTCATTTAATCAAGTCTTAACAAGTTTGATTGCTTAACATGTTGGAAACATTTAGTCATGTAAATATCAATCTCAATTAATATATATAAACATGTAAAAGTTTGGGTCACTACAAGAATTTCCCGATGTATTTTCGAAAGAATTACCGGGACTACCTCCACACCGATCTGTTGAATTTCAAATAGATCTTGTACCAGGAGTTGCACCAATAGCTCGTGCTCTATACAGAATCGCACCCAGTGAAATGAAGGAACTCCAAAGTCAATTACAAGAACTTTTAGAGCGTGGTTTCATTCGACCAAGCACATCACCATGGGGAGCTCCTGTTTTGTTTGTCAAAAAGAATGATGGTACATTCAGGCTATGTATCGACTACCGAGAGCTGAACAAACTTACCATAAAGAACCGTTATCCACTACCGAGAATCGACGACTTATTTGATCAACTACAGGGTTCGTCGGTTTATTCGAAGATTGATTTACGTTCCGGGTATCATCAAATGCGGGTGAAGGAGGATAATATTCCGAAGACTGCATTTAGAACTCGTTACGGTCATTATGAGTTTATGGTTATGCCATTTAGATTGACTAACGCACCACCTGTGTTCATGGACCTCATAAACCGAGTGTGTGGACCATATCTTGACAAGTTTGTCATTGTTTTCATTGATGACATACTTATTTACTCAAAGAATGATCAAGAGCACGAAGAACATTTGAAAAAAGTGCTAGAATTGTTGAGGAAGGAAAAATTGTACGCTAAATTTTGAAAGTGTGCATTTTGGTTGAAAGAAGTTCAATTCCTCGGTCATATAGTGAGCAAAGAAGGTATTCAAGTTAATCCGGCAAAGATTGAAACCGTTGAGAAGTGGGAAACATCGAAAACTCCTATGCAAATACTCCAATTTTTAGGATTGGCTGGTTACTACAGAAGATTCATCCAAGATTTTTCCAAAATAGCAAAACCCTTGACCGCATTAACGCATAAAGGGAAGAAATTTGAATGGGAGGATGAACAAGAGAAAGCGTTTCAGTTATTGAAGAAAAAGCTAACTACGGCACCTATATTGTCTTTATCTGAAGGGAATGATGATTTTGTGATATATTGTGACGCATCAAAGCAAGGCCTCGGTTGTATATTAATGTAACGAACGAAGGTGATTGCCTATGCGTCCAGACAATTGAAGATTCACGAGCAAAATTATACGACTCATGATTTGGAATTGGGTGCTGTTGTTTTTACATTAAAGACTTGGAGGCACTACTTATATGGGGTCAAAAGTATTATATACACCGACCACAAGAGTCTCCAACATATATTCGATCAGAAACAACTGAACATGAGGCAGCGTAGGTGGATTGAGTTGTTGAATGATTACAACTTTGAGATTCGTTACCACCCGGGGAAGGCGAATGTAGTAGCAGATGCCCTGAGCAGAAAGGACAGGGAACCTATTCGAGTAAAAGCTATGAATATAATTATTCATACTAACCTTGCTACTCAAATAAAGGAGGAGCAACGGGGAGTTATAAAAGAGGGAAATTTGAAGAATGAAATACCTAAAGGATTGGAATAACATCTTAACATTTTGAAAGACGGAACCCGATATAGGGCTAAAAGAATTTGGGTACCAAAGTTTGGAGATGTGAGAGAAATGGTACTTAAGGAAGCACATAAAACCAGATATTCAATACATCCCGGAGCGGGAAAGATGTACAAAGATCTCAAGAAACACTTTTGGTGACCGGGTATGAAAGCCGATATTAATAAATATGTAGGAGAATGTTTGACGTGTTCTAAGGTTAAATCTGAACATCAGAAACCATCAGGTCTACTCCAACAACCTGAAATCCAGGAATGGAAATGGGAAAATATTACAATAGATTTCATTACTAAATTGCCAAGGACTGCAAGTGGTTATGATACCATTTGGGTAATAGTCGATTGTCTCACCAAGTCAGCACACTTTTTACCAATGAAAGAAGATGATAAAATGGAAAAGTTGGCACATTTATACTTGAAGGAAGTCGTCTCCAGACATGGAATACCAGTCTCTATTATCTCTGATAGGGATGGCAGATTTGTTTCAAGATTCTGGCAGACGTTGCAACAAGCATTGGGGACTCTTCTAGACATGAGTACTGCCTATCACCCACAAACTGATGGGCAAAGTGAAAGGATGATACAGACCCTTGAAGACATGCTACGAGCATGTGTTATTGATTTCGGAAACAGTTGGGATCGACATCTACCATTAGCATAATTTTCCTACAATAACAGTTACCATTCGAGTATTGAGATGGTGCCGTTTGAGGCACTTTATGGTAGAAAGTGCAGGTCTCCGATTTGTTGGAGTGAAGTTGGGGATAGACAAATTACGGGTCCAGAGATAATCCAAGAAACTACAGAGAAAATCATTCAAATTCAACAACGGTTGAAAACCGCCCAAAGTCGACAAAAGAGCTACGCGGACATCAAGAGAAAAGATATAGAATTTGAGATTGGAGAGATGATCATGCTTAAGGTTTCACCTTGGAAAGGCATTGTTCGATTTGGTAAACGGGGGAAACTAAATCCAAGGTACATTGGGCCATTTAAGATTATAGATCGTGTCGGACCAGTAACTTACCGACTTGACTTACCTTAACAACTGGTCGGGGTACAAAATACTTTTCATGTCTTGAATCTGAAGAAATGTTTTGCTAAAGAAGATCTCACTATTCTGTTAGACGAAATCCAAATCAATGAAAAACTTCAATTTATCGAAGAACCCGACGAAATAATGGATCGTGAGGTTAAAAGACTAAAGCAAAATAAAATACCAATTGTTAAGGTTCGATGGAATGCTCGTAGAGGACCCGAGTTCACCTGGGAACGTGAAGATCAGATTAAGAAGAAATACCCGCACCTATTTCCAGAAGATGCGTCAACAACTTCAACAGCTTAAAATTTCGGGAGGAAATTTATTTAACGGGTAGGTACTGTAGTGACCCGAACTTTTCCATGATTATCCCATGATTATATATTAAATAAAAACTATATTTACATGATTAAATGTTTCCAACAAGTTAAGCAATCAAACTTGTTAAGTCCTGATTAATTGAAATAGGTTTCATATAGACAATTGACCACCCAAGTTGACCGGCGATTCACGAACGTTAAAACGTGTAAAAACTATATGATGATATATGATATCGGCTAAAAAGTCACATTTTCACCCCGGTATTAAGGCCCAAAAACAAGAAAGATTCGAACTTTATCGGTAATAAACCCACTTCGTCGGTTAGAATTGAAGAACAAGTAATTACGAAGGCGGTGCAAAAAGAATCAAGAGAATCGGAGCTAAAACGAAGATTCTAGAGCAAAAACGGTGAAAGACAAGAAATCAAGTTACGATCCAGGGAATCAAGGCCGACCAGCACACCATACGGCCTGCCATGCGGCCTGCCATATGGCCTGCTAGTATCGAAACGGCCTACCAGATACGTGCCAACAAATGGCCCACCATGCGGTCTGCCAGCCATACGGCCTGCCAAATACGCCTTGCTATACGCCCTGCCATGCGGCCTGCCAGGCGTATGCTGGCAATTTCCAAGTCTATTTAAAGGGTCTTTGTCATTCATTCCAACACACACTTCAATTCACTTCTTTCTCACTCTTGTACAATATTAGTCATACTCTCAAGGCCTTCGACTCCGTGCGGGAAACCTAGTACCCGGAGAAGAACGCTGAAGATTGTATTAGGAGCGGTCTGGAGTCTTGAAGTTGTCACTTTTGTATTCGGAACTCTTTTAATCTACTGGTACTTCTATCCTTTATCTTATATAATGTATTATGATATTATTGCCATGATTAGAGAGTAGTTATCTTTAATGTATGCTATGATGTAAGCAGTTATAATGCTGAAATAATATTATGGTTTGTGTATGCTGTCAAAATGCTTTCCGATTATTCTTTAAACTCAATTGCTTTTCCAACTAATAGAACGTAGTTATAGGCTCTGTTATTGGGAAGTCGCGAACCCCGATCCAGAGTACACTATATGTGTTACCCCTTGGTAAGAGAAGTCTATCGGATACAACGTAAGATCGACCGATGCACACTGGTTGTAGTAAGTCTATTGAGCTTGGTTTGAAGGATTGGAAAAAAATTCCATCACGTCATGGACGGAGATGGCTACTAAATTCCTAACCAAATATTTCCCCCTTCTAAACAAACTAAACTAAAGAATGACATCATTAACTTCAAACAAAGTTATGATGAATCTCTTTACACTGCATGGGAGCGATTCAAAACCCTGCTGAAGAAATGCCCTAATCACCAGCTAGAACAGTCAGCCCAAATCTGTACCTTCTACAATGGTCTTACGGTAAATCATAGGACGACGATCGATGCAGCAGCTCAAGGGAATCTGATGAACCAAATCGCAAACGAAGCATGGGAATTGCTCGAAAACACAAGCCTATGCATCATCATGACTGGAACAGTGGTGAAACAACTTCATCATCTGCCCCATTCACTGCACTTAACAATCAAACGGAGGCCATCAAATCCCTCTCGGACAAGATGGAATCCCTTGCTAAACAACTCAGAGAATTGAAGACGCAGCCGCAGCAGGTTAACCAAGCTCAGGCTTGTGTTAATTGTACCAACCCGCAACCAACTGAAGATTATTAAGTTGAGTACAAAAACCCTGACGGTTCAGTCTGTTACGTCCAATACCCAGTTCGACCACCAAATCCCGGATTCAATCAACCACCTAGGGTTAATCAATTTCAGCAAAGCAATCAACCTTTCCGCTATCGTTATCCACCTTATCCAACCCAACAATCCCAATTGACCTACGATCAACCACTTCCACTCACTGGTCCCCCAGTTGAGGAAAATTCCCCTACCACCCAGATTACAAAAGCAACTAACCCCACTCTCGGAGCTGATGATCCGTTAACTCAGTTCATCCAAGGACAACAACAGCTAAATCAGAGAACTGCAACCAGACAAGATTAGACGGAGATACTAATGAGAAATCAATTGGCTCTGCTCAAAAGTTTGGAAACGCAGCTCGGACAGTTATCACAACGCCTTGAAACCCGACCACGGGGAAGATTGCCAAGTAATACTATCCAGAATCCCCACATAGAAGAAGCAAAGCAAATGGATTCCGTAATCCCAGAGGAAGAACCAAGGAGAAGATCAACTAGGCTCAAGAACAAATCAACATATACTCAGAAGCTGACCCCTGAAACTCCAGTTCGCGTACCTTATCCTGGAAGGCTACAAGAAGAACCATCCAAGCTTGATTCCTTCAAACTAGATGACAGATTCTTGGACACCATGTCTAAAGTTCCCAACCAGAAGATATACATCCAAAGGATTCTTTCTACAAAGGAGAGGATACCAGACTAACAAAATTCCACTGAGTGAAGAATGCTCTGCATTACTCAGAAACTCTCTACCACCAAAGCTAGGAGATATGGGCCGATTCGTTTTCTCGTGTTCAATCTACCAATCTGGAACCATTCATGCGCTAGCAGATTTAGGAGCAAGTATCAACCTAATCCCCCACTCTCTCTACAAGAGATTAGAGTTAGGAGACTTGTCACCAACCAAAATGACAATCCAACTTTCCGATCATACAATTCGGTATCCTAAGGGCATAGTTGAGAACATCTTGGTGAAAGTCGACAAATTCTTGTATCCTACGGATTTCGTAGTGATGGATATTAAGGAAGACCTACACTCCCCAATAGTGTTAGGGAGACCTTTCATGAATACGGCTAGGACTGTCATTGATGTGTACAATCAAACCTTGATCTTACGATCACATGGGGAGAGCGTTACCTTCAAAATTGACCGACCAACCGATCTTTCTGGACAGGCAGAGATGTTTGCTATTTCCACCAGACAGATCACTTCCGATGACGAGTCACCACCAGCCGATGATATCAAAATGGGTGTCGAATCACAGTCTGTAAACGACCCAGAAATGGAAGAAGAGGATCCCAGCGAAGAAATAGAGGAAGAGGAAGAATCTGAGGAGGAAGAGGAAATGGAAGACGTAAAAGAAACTGCGACAGTACCCGTTCTAAGCACTGAGCGTCATAAAGAAATAATGAGGCTTGAGACGGAAGATCACAGTTTAATCATTCGCTTCAAGAAGAAGACCAACAAGGCTGAGGTTAAGGATATAGAAATTGATCATGTAAGTATCAAAGTGGAGAATCAGAATACTGAAGAAACCCGTTCATCGGACGCATCCTCAGAGGAACCAGATACCGATGATGACGAGGAAGAGCATCATGAAGACATTCTGACTAATTCACACTCTCCAACCGAAGCAGATCAAGGGGAGCCGGACTCTTCTTCAGATCAAATTTCGGTTATATCCACACATGCAGACATGATCACCTTCATCAATGATACAGATGAATTTGAAGACATTCTCGAAGCCATCCGAAAGTCAACCATTGACTTTTCGCTACGCTTAACAGAACGAATTATGGCTATCAGAGAAGAACACCACATCTATCTCCGAAGAGAAGACAATGATGTTGAAATCCTAAAAGAACGCATTCAAGACTTTATCAATTCTCTTCACGATCATATCTATCACGAAGAAAGGCAACGAGAGCATAATTCAGTGGTTCGCACTATTCTTGAGACAAGATTCTGTCGAGATCAGAAGATCATTTACTCTAGGGTTTACAACGCCTTAGCTGGATCTGCACTTCCATTCTCCCGAAACCAACGAGCACTACTGACTCTCATCCGGAAGCATATGGATATTTCCACCGGACGCCCGACTTATCACTTTGATTTGCAAATGATCGAGGATATTCATAGCTTTTTTGCCCTTCTGGATAGAGATAATTTCGAAAGCACACCAGACAGACTAGTGATTTACGTAACAATTGATCACCACGCTGATCTGATTATCAAAGAGTTACAAGATGCTGTTATGGAGGAAGCAAGGCGAAACAATCCATTCTCTCATCTTGAACCAGATCGAGTCAACATTTCCACCTATGTTACGAAGCAGCTATCACGTATCTTCCACGAGTCCACAGATCCTAGTTTCACATTTAAATCTGGATGTCGGGAGATATACTCAAAGACGGTGAAACTAATACTCGGATCAGGATTGTTGTTCACTTCTTTCCAGCTTCATCTCTTAACTAATCTGTGCAAAGCTACCGACTCCTACTGTGGAGATCACCGTTCCGAAGACTTCGATATTCTAAAGATACAGTTTCTTACGTTGTTTGAAGACCTCCGAAATGAGCATCCCATCAGAAAAAAATCAACATCAGCACTGCTTCTATGATTGACATTCATGGGTCAACCAGCAAGGTTGTGGATCATATTCTCATCGGACTTCAAGACTTATCAAGAGCCGAAACTATGCACTACTTATCTTTCAGAAGATCTTCAAGAAAGGTACCGGACTTGTTACCACTATTGGTCCGACACTTTCTCAGGCCTTATCCACCAAGACTTACATTCCCTCGAGAAAACCAAGATCACAACCATCAGTGAGGAATGTTTGCTTTTTGAAGTATCACTACGGTCGAGCCAACGACCTTAAACAAAAGCGCTTCTTGGGAGGCAACCCGTGCAATATAGTAGAGTAGAAGAATAAAGGATGACAAATGAGTCGATAAAGAAGCAAGGAAGCCAGCCGCATCTGCTAGGGGTATTTCTTTCTTTTCGCTACTAGCTTAAGATTCAAAATATGCCACATCCTAGCTTTTCACTAAGTGTGGGGTAACACCCAATAAAAACACTAGACAAATACTCCCAAATCTACAACTCCTAAGTGTGGTACACTAGGAACATTGAGGACAATGTTCGTCTAAGTATGGGATGTTGGTATCTTTTTATGCTGTATTATAATAAACCATTACGAAGATTCTAAGTCCTTAAGCCAAATTTCAAAATTTTTGCAAAAGAAACCCTTTTCGAAAGAGTATTTTTGAAAACCTAAAACGTTTGTCAATAAAAATAAGGCTTAAGTAAGGTGGAATTCTTGTTAGATTGAAATCTCTAATAGGGTATTGCATGACTAAGGCATTATCGACCTAAATTGATTATGGTGAGGCACCCCAAATAAGACCAGCATTCATCTTTAATGCTTCACTATTTTCCGTTGAGAGTGCCGATGTCTGTGCTCAGAATCAGAACTTGCTTTAGATCTACATCTCTTAGCAGCTAAACGCGATTCGGTTGTAAATAGCTAGCCATTTATCAAACATAAACCTTCCGCACCTCCACTGCTTCTACTCCACCACCACATATATATCACCTTTACCATCTCTCGAAAAATCTAGAAAATGAGATTCCTTCCGAAAACCCGATGTTATAAACCTCTCAAGTATCATGGCAAAGGTCTTGAAAAAGTTTACCGGCAAAAAGTTTCTCGAGATAAAGTCTCAAAAAAAAAAATTGATGAAGTTCTGAAAAAAGGAGCAGAACTAAATAAGAGAAATGCCGAAGAGAACTTGACCAAAAATGATTATCAAGTGAAGAAAAAGTTCAAAAGTGCTTTTCAAAATACTTCAGCACACCTATCTATCCGAATAAAAGTCTGTATAAAGACTACACTACCCTTTTTATCTCACCCTTCAAAAACAACTTCACTACCACTCCAAAATTCCTTTCCCATCATTGACAAATGACCTATTAAACTGAGATTACTACCGTTCTCGCGTTAGCAGCAAGGATTTGAGTCTTTATCAAGCCTTTGACGATGGGTGCTGCATGACTGGCTATGAGCGTACTTCATTTCTTAGATCTATAGGGAACCCTAAACACTTGAGTGATTTGAGTGACCCGTGAAAGCTAGCCAATGTCATGTAACCTCCTCGCATGCTTGCAGAGATAATTTCAATCCTAACATAAATGACTCACCTTATATTTTTTCTCTTATAATAAAAGCAAACCGCTTAGGCTACTAGAAAAGAAACACCGAAAAGATTTTCAAAAAATGAGAGTTTGCTTGAGGACAAGCAAAGTCTAAGTGTGGGATATTTGATATCGGCTAAAAAGTCACGCTTTCACCCCTGTATTAAGGCCCAAAAACAAGAAAGATTCGAACTTTATCGGCAATAAACCCATTTAGTCGGTTAGAATTGAAGAACAAGTAATTACGAAGGCGGTGCAAAAAGAATCAAGAGAATCGGAGCTAAAACGAAGATTCTAGAGCAAAAACGGTGAAAGACAAGAAATCAAGTTACGATCCAGGGAATCAAGGCTGACCAGCACACCATACGGCCTGCCATACGGCCTGCCAGTATGGAAACGGCCTACCAAATACATGCCAACAAACGGCCCACCATGCGGTCTGCCAGCCATACGGCCTGCCAAATACGCCTTGCCATACGCCCTGCCATGCGGCCTGTCAGGCGTATGCTGGCAATTTCCAAGTCTATTTAAAGGGTCTTTGTCATTCATTCCAACACACACTTCAATTCACTTTTTTCTCTCTCTTGTACAATATTAGTCATACTCTCAAGGACTTCGACTCCGTGCGGGAAACCTAGTACCCGGAGAAGAACGCTGAAGATTGTATTAGGAGCGGTCTGGAGTCTTGAAGTTGTCACTTTTTTATTCAAAACTCGTTTAATCTACTGGTATTTCTATCCTTTATCTTATATAATGTTTTACGATATTATTGCCATGATTAGCGAGTAGTTATCTTTAGTGTATGCTATGATGTAAGCAGTTATAATACTGAAATAATATTATGGTTTGTGTATGCTGTCGAAATGCTTTCCGATTATGCTTTAAACTCAATCGCTTTTCCAACTAATAGAACGTAGTTATAGGCTCTGTTATTGGGAAGTCGCGAACCCCGATCTAGAGTACACTATCTGTGTCATCCCTTGGTAAGAGAAGTCTATCGGATACAACGTAAGATTGACCGAGGCATACCGGTTGTAGTAAGTCTATCGAGCTTTAGATTTCGACTGAGGACTCTTTCGTAGTGAAACATCTGACTATACCCTTAGTACATTGTCAGTCAAAGACCATGCTAGTGTAGTCACCAAGTATATAAACTTCGTACGTGCACGCTGAAGCACAACAGTTGTTGTAAGCTGTACATCTGCTAAGTAAGGCTATGGAACACGGTTAGTGTTGACCAGTACACTGCACCATAACCCGGTCTCAAGCATTGCACCCCAATTGAGGGATTCTTAGTTAATTAAGGAAATGTTTGTTTAGACACATAAAGGATTGGACCGTTAGGATAACCGAACGTGTTCATGGAAGTCGACTTGACTTGGCCATGGTGTTTTTTATGGTTGAACTCTTTTTAAGGGCCTAACTATCTTTTACCAATCATTAACGAAAGCATTTAGGCACATCATGTCTCTCGAATATGGTAAACCATGTATTCTATTATGCTTAAGAAAGTTTAGACCATTTTGGAATGTTAATACGTCACCCAATCGAGTCGCTCAATTGGATGAGCCGTCTGAACGTGTATGCCTGTAGTCAGACTGCACGGGCGTCGGGGGTAAGGGACGTTGCTGTCTATTCAGAATCTTCAAGCCTAACGCAGTACCCAGTGACATGTCCTATGACAGGGGCGTTTAGGACCAGTGTAATGAATACAGGGCCTCTGCCTATTCATGAGCCAGCATTCCATAATCTCGACAACATAACTGACGAAATCATAGTATGCACTTACTTTAACCTTATCTAAATTACAAATTTTATCGCATTTACTTTATCTGTCTTATTAAATTAGAAAATCCTAAAAATAAATATCCACTACTCCCTAACTATCTTAGGCTAAAATATAGGTTCGATGTTACTGATATCTCAAAAAGACGACTCTAGATCATACTTCCCTTACTTATAAGGAGTAGTAAGATTTAGGCCCCGCTAAATATAAATTTAAAACAGTACCATCTCCCACGAGTGGCTGATCCTGGCGAGCCGCGGTCTAACGACACCGCGCAATAAAAACCGTCCGTTTCGGCCATATCAATATATATATATGGATATATATATATATATATATATATATATATATATATATATATATATATATATATATATATATATATATATATATATATATATATATATATATATATACATACATACATATATATATAGTTAACATGATATTATGATAAGTAAGTATCTCACTAGGTATATTAACAATAAGTTATATACATAAAAAAATAAGACTACTAATTTAAGAAACTCGAAACAATATATATATAAAGATTATCGTTATAACAACGTCTTACTAGATACATATGTATCATATTAAGATATTATTACACTATATTTAACATGATAAAATGATAATTAAATATATTATTAAGTGTGTTAACAATGAACTACATATGTAAAACAAGACTACTAACTTAAGAATTTCGAAACGAGACATATATGTTATGATTATCGTTGTAACAACATTTTAATGTATATATATCACATTAAGATATATTCATACATCATAATATCATGATAATGTAATAATTTAACATCTCATTAGATATAATAAACATTGGGTTAACAACATTAAATGAGATCGTTAACTTAAAGGTTTCAAAACAACACTTACATGTAACGACTAACGATGACTTAACGACTCCGTTAAAATGTATATACATGTAGTATTTTAATATGTATTCATACACTTTTGAAAGACTTCAAGACATATATCAAAGTACTTCTATTTATGAAAGTTGGTCATAATTACATTCTTATTCGTTTTCATCAACAATTTTACTCGTATTCATCCGTATTCGTACTCGTACAATACACAGCTTCTAGATGTATTTACTATTGGTATATACACATCAAATCACCTCATTAGCAGCCCTAGAATCAGCCATTTAACATGTGGTAAACACCTTTAAACAACTCTTAACTTCTTATGCCAATTATTAAGCTAGATTACAAACTAAATATTGTATATATCCCAACCACATTTCACGTGAACTTTCAAACTCTCATAACCATTTCATTTCAATTTTGATTATCTCTAATCTCTCTCTAATCTACTACTCATTCAAGAACACAAAAACCTCCAACAATTCAGCAAGTTTTGATCATCTAAACTAAGCTATAAACATCATAACAAAGCTTGATTAAGAACACATCAAGAACACTTCCAAGTTTGCTAGCTTACTTCCAATCTTGCTAATCCATTTTGAGTGATCATCCAACCTCAAAAAATCCTTGTTATTTACAGTAGGATATCATTCTAATCCAAGGTAATACTCATATTGAAAATTTGATTCGATTTCTATAACTATAACTATCTTAATTCAAGTAATGATCTTACTTGAACTTGTTTTCGTGTCATGATTCTATTTCAAGAACTTTCAAGCCATCCAAGATCCTTTGAAGCTAGATCAATTTTTTTTCACTTCCAGTAGGTTTACTTACTAAACTTGAGGTAGTAATGATGTTCATAACATCATTCGATTCATATATACAAAACTATCTTATTCGGAGTTTATAACATGTAATCACTAGAACATAGTTTAGTTAATTCTAAACTTGTTCGCAAACAAAGTTAATCCTTCTAACTTGGCTTTTAAAATCAACTAAACACATGTTATATATCTATATGATATGCTAACTTAATGATTTAAAACCTGGAAACACGATGAACACCGTAAAACCGGACATACGTCATCATAGTAAAATCGGGGGCTGTTTTGGATTAGATAATAAAAAACTATGATAAACTTTGATTTAAAAGTTGTTCTTCTGGGAAAATAATTTTTATTATGAACATGAAACTATATATAAAAATCATGGTTAAATTTAAAGTGGAAGTATGTTTTCCAAAACAGTCATCAAGACGTCATTTTTTCAACTGAAATGACTACCTCTTACAATATTGATTTGTAACATATATTTCTGACTATAAACTTATATTTTTTCTGTTTAGTTTCATAAATTTCAGTTCATTATAAAATCATAGCAACTTGAATCACTCAAAACGGATTTAAAACGAAGAAGTTATGGGTAAAACAAGATTGGATAATTTTGCTTGTTGTAGCTACGTGAAATTTGTAACAAATCTATACAAATCATAACTTAACTAACTTATATTGTATTATACATGTATTCTAACATATATTAGGTAATCTTGAGATACCATAGACACGTATACAATGTTTTGACATATCATATCGACCCATCTATATATATTATTTGGGAACAACCATAGACATTCTATATGCAGTAATGTTTGAGTTAGCTATACAGGGTTGAGGTTGATTCCAAAATAATATATATACTTTGAATTTTGATCTAGCCTGAGACTTGTATACACTGGGTCGTGGATTGATTCGAGATAATATATATTGATTTATTTCTGTACATCTAACTGTGGACAACTAGTTGTAGATTACTAACGTTGGACTGCTAACTTAACAAACTTAAATCGTTAAAATATAATAAAACATATTGTAAATATATTTCGATCATACTTTAATATATATGTATATATTTGTTATAGGTTCGTGAATCGACCCGTGGCAAGTCTTATTTCCGATGAAGGAAAAATCTGTGAAAGTGAGTTATAGTCCCACTTTTAAAATCTAATATTTTTGGGATGAGAATACATAAAGTTTTATAAATGTTTTACAAAATAGACACAAGTACTTGAAACTATATTCTATGATTGAATCATTATACCGGATATCACCCTTTCAGCTTGGTAGCCTAAGAATTTGGGAACAGACCTTCAAATTGACGCGAATCCTGAAGATAGATCTATGGGCCTAATGAACCCCATCCATGTTATGGATGCTTTAGTACTTCAATTTTTATATACAGATGAGTGTGCCTGTATATTGGGGATATTCTAGATGCATTTGTTAATGTCGGTTACCAGGTGTTCATCATATGAATAATTTTTATGCAGATTGCATGTTGTTTATGAGAAATGGAAATATGAAATCTTGTGGTCTATTATTACGAATTGATAAATATATAGGTTAAACCTATAACTCACCAACATTTTTGTTGACGTTTAAAGCATGTTTATTCTCAGGTGATTATTAAGAGCTTCCCCTGTTGCATTCTAATTTATGGACAAGAATTGGAGTCAGCATGCTTGTATAATATTGTTTAATAACTGCATTCGAAGACATTTATTGTTGTGTAATACTATTGTAAACCATTATGTAATGGTCGTGTGAAAATGCTATATTTTAGATTATCATTATTTGATAATCGTCGTAATATTTTAAAGGTTATGGTTTGTTTTAAAATTGAATGCAGTCTTTGAAAAACGTCTCATATAGAGGTCAAAACCTCGTAACGAAATCAATTAATATAGAACGTTTATATTCTATATGAACGGGACATTTCAATTTATCAGTTATCTGATAACTTTCGTACTTAATTTGACAACCCTAACGGAGTCCAAATTAAATAAAGAACCTGTTATGTGACCCTTGTCACAAACTGGTCTCAACTAAACAACCAAATAATTATTAACATATAATTATTATAATAACACACAAACACACCCAAGGCCAAAAGGGTCTTTTCAGCTAGGCCCGGTAACAGGATGTTACATTATGTTACATATGTATTATTATTATATACTAAGTGTTTGCTAACACATTGTGGTTTAACATTTTATAGGCTCGTGTTCGGACAATGGGAAGGGTAAGGAGGTGGAACTCCTTGAGTAGTTGTGATTGATATTTTTGATGACTTAGAGACATGCTATTATGCTTAGAAGGTGGTTTATGATGTTGGTTTAAGGTAGATATATCCCGAAGATATATACTCTTAATATTATGTACTTTAAGTTAAAGATTGGTGTAATTAGTCAAATTTGTACATGTCTATTTTAAATGGGTCGAGAATGTAACATCCTAATTAATTAAGGTAATATTTTATGTAATTTAAAATTGATATTTATTGTTGGTATTATTTTGTATAAAAATAAATGGATAATATTTAAGGTTTGTTACTTAAGTTGAAAAGGGACTAGAGATACAAAGTTAGTTTAAGGACCTCTCATAATATGGTTTTGGTGGGGAAGGTAGAAAGTGCAAATAAGGTAAAGTTAATTTAATTAAAATATGTAAAATGCTGAAAAATGGTTATCAGTTGCAAGAAATAAACCAGAGTGTTAGTGTGTGTGTGTGTGTGTGTGTGTGTATGTGTGTGTGTGTGTGTGTGTGTGTGTGTGGCGACCCAAACAAGGAAGAAGGAGAAATCCTCCATTAGAAGATTTGATAACATGCAAGTAGAAATTCAAGTGATCTAGTATGCTTTAATCATCATAACAAGTTGCAGTCTTTCAATCTCTTATTCAATTGTGCACAATTAGGGTTCATAAATCTCAAAGACAATGTATGAACTTCTAAGTCTTGTGCATCACTAAATTGGGTGTTTTTATGTGAATCTCAAGTTTATAAGTTGTTATTATTGCGAGTGTGCACATTTGTATGATTCAAAATGAATTTTAATTGATGTTTGGATGTAAGTTCATGTATGAACTTGCTATGTGAATGTGTGAAACAAAAGGGTGAATTTGGTGTTGCTAATAGTCTAGAATCAAGTCATGCACACTAGGTGTTTGATGAAATGCCTCAATGAAGATGATTATGAGATTTAGCTAAATTGTGAAGAAGAAAGTTTATGTTTTGGAATTGTTGAAATTGTTATAAGTAATTGTTGTTAAGAAGGTTAAGTTCTTAATTGTATGGATTAAATTAGTGAACTTGAATATTTAGGAAAATGATGTTTGTATGATAATGTTTGTTATAATGGAAAAGTGAAAAGAATAGTTAAGAATTTTATGTATATGAATGTTCATGTGATTGATGAGGTGAAAAAGGGGATTAAGAAAGATTAAGTCAAATGTGTAAGTTTATGAAAGTGTTGTAAGCATTTGAAAGATGTAAATTCGTTCGAATTATGTTAATGACGAGATTAGCTCTTGTTTAGGTACTAATCAAGACAAAGGAACTCCAAGCGACCAAGGAATCTCGTTTAACCAAGGTGAGTTTATAGGGGGTAAATTGGGCGGGTCAAGAGTGCCTTAGTATTCCCGGATTGCATCCATGCAAGAGGGCAACGAATAATTGCACTAGATGGATAGCTTAGATAGGATTATTAGGCATGTCTAATAATTGTATCTATGGTTGATGATTAGCTTAGGCAGAGTCATTAAGCTTGCTTAATGATCTTGTCTATGGTATGACTTAGCTTAGACACTTTGGGTGTCTAAGTAGATATGTATGCATTGTGGTTAAGGTAGCTTAGGCATATGTGTATGCCTATGGATATGTTTAGCTTAGACATAATTACTAGGATTGGCCTTAGTAAGTTATGTCTATGGTAAGGAAAGGAGTCCGATCCAAAAGTATGTAAGCAACCATTCGGGTTAGAAAGATTAAGTGATGCATTGTTTATGCTCAATGATATGTGTTCTTTCATTCGCCTATAACTCACTAAGCATGAAAGCTTACCTCCTTGTTGTGTTCATGTTTTTATAGGAACGAAAGGACACCGTGAAGGTAAGCAGCCTATTTAAGGATAGCGGAGCATTGGTCATATAGTAAGTGGTAGTGCAAGTCCCTATTTTGAATCTAGCTCTATTGATACCGCTTATCAACGCTAAGGCTTTTAAATTCATGAATTATGTTTTTCTTGAAATTGGGACCAAAAGTTATATTTAAGATGTGAAAGCGTATTGTTCATGACTAAATGATTTTTGTGATGTTTAATGATGTAATAAACTGTTTTAATTAAGTTGTTTTTGTACTATGTTGTTAAAATGTGTTGGGTGAGGAAGAAATGGTGAAAATGTGATTTTTAAAGCAAGTTAAAGTCAGTACCAGCGACAGCATATGGTCGCGCCGTGACCCCATTTGCCGCGCTGCTCCAATGGGCTCATTTTGGTAATAGGTGGGTTGTAAAACTAGTCTGAAATCTTTCGTTGGGCCGGGCCGCGCCGCGCCCAGATTTTCCGCGCCGCGGCATATCACTGGGTTGGGTGGTCGACTAAGTTTTTTATTTTTAAAAAAAAAAAATATCGTTTCAGCGCGTTAAAAGTTGGTATCAGAGCTATAGTTTAAGGGACTTGGATAATCCACTATAGGGATTATCTAGGCTTAAACCATCGTTGATAGAAGATAAGCGGTTTAGGACTTGCATGATAGATAAGTTTAAAGGATTATGCCATGCTCTATAGGAAAGGGTTTATTGATGAGACTTATAGTGTGATATTGAGATCGTGGATGATTTGAATAAGAGTTTAATGCTCATTAACCATGAGTCATAAATGATTAAGTGCGTAATGCGATGGTGTAATGCCGACCGGCCATCGCCATTACATCATTTTAGTACGCATGAACATCTACTATGGTCATGGTGAAATGAGTTGGGAATTCTTTCGGTCAATAAGTTATGATCAATTGTTGATATATGTGTTTGAACTAATGAGTTGGATGTATTATTTAAGAATGGCTATTGTATCTCCTAATAGAAGCAATGAAGAGGACGATGAGTACGTCCACACCCCGCCAATGGAGTCTGTCGAAGGCTCACAATCCGAATCCGATGAAGTTACAATGGCAAATGATATTTCGGGGCAGATAGGGCAAGCCTTGGTGCGATACACCCCAACTCTTCTAGAAAAGATAAAGAAGTTGATTAATGATGAATTAGATGAAAAGTTAAAGACTCTCATGACAAATAATCCCGTGTTAAGAGGAGAAGGGGGAAATGGGGTGAGACAAGAGGAAGTAGAAGTCCCGAAAAGGAAGGATGAGCGTTTTGAATTCAAGAATTTTGCAAATTGTCATCCACCGGAATTTCATGGTAAAGTTGATCCGATCGTTAGTCAAAGGTGGATCGACGAGATAGAAGAAACTTTCATGTTGTGTGAATGTCCCGAACACTTAAAAGTAATTTACGCGGCACACCATATGAAGGGCAGTGGTTATGAATGGTGGAATTTTATAGTTAAGTCACATGGACGGAATGTGGCAACAAGTTTTCCATGGGAAAAGTTTCGTGAGATGTTTATGGATCAATTTGCTCCACCCACCGAAATTAGTAGGTTAAAGTCCGAATTCATGAATATTGAGCATGGGAGTAAATCCGTGACCAAGTTCAATGCCGAGTTTAATGATAAGTCTCGTTTTTTCCCGGATTTTGTTTCAAGTCCTAAGTTGATGATGGACCATTATCATGAAAAGCTAAATCCCGAAATAAGTAAATTTATCGATAAGGGTACGTATAAGACCTTAGCTGAAATGATGAATAGGGCTCTTGTGAGGGAACATGAACTTAAGAAGAAAGTCGCGTTTAAAAGAAAGATGGACCAAGATTCAAAGTCGATGCAAAGTATGAGTCGGAAGAAAGGTAAATTTAATTTCGAGTCCCCACACAAATCAAAAGGGGGTTTCACGCCGGGGAAGGGTGGTAGTAAAGAAGTGAAGACGTGCAATAGGTGTGGTAAAAATCATACGGGCGAGTGTAAAATGGGTAGTAACGATTGTTATTCATGTAGGAAACCGGGTCATAGAGCCGCCGAATGTCCTAAGAAAGGAAAACAGTGTTATTATTGTTTTGAAAAGGGTCATTTTCAAGATGAATGTCCGGAGTATAAGAAGGATTTAGCAAGTGGTGGGGTTAAGAAGGAGGTTAAAATGGAACCAAAGACAAATGATAGCTGACCCAGAGCCCGAGCTCATCAGATTACCACTCTCGAAGCAAAGGAATCCCAAAATGTGGTGTCAGGTACCTTTATTGTAAACTCTTTACCTGCGCATGTTTTGTTTGATTCCGGTGCTACGCGGTCGTTTGTTTCTTATTCTTTTTGTAAACATTTTGACATGACCCCAAGTATGTTAGAGCATCCATTAGAGGTAGAGATAGCAGACAATAAAACTGTTATGGTTTATAGTGTCATTAAGGGATGTGAAATTATTTTGGATGATGAGAATTTTGCTATAGATTTAATACCCATGCATATGGGAGAATTTCAAGTAATCGTAGGTATGGATTGGTTAGATGATAATGAAGGAATAATATTATGTCAAAAGAAAATTATATTAGTTCAAGCACTGGGTGGGAAGGTTATTTGGATTTACGGGGAACGGGCTAGACGTGCTATTTCTATATGTACGTATGCTAGAGCCAAATGATTTTTGTCCCATGGGTGTTGTGCATTTCTGGCACATGTGATCGATGATTCAAAGAAGGTTTTTGGGATAAATGATATACCGATAGTTAATGAGTTTCCGGATGTGTTTTCGGATGAATTGCCCAGTGTTCCTCCCGAACGAGAAGTAGAATTTCGAATAGAGTTGATTCCCAGAGCCACGCCAATTGCAAAAGCACCTTATCGACTAGCTCCGTCAGAAATGAGGGAAATGATGACTCAACTACAAGATTTGATAAATAAAGGTTTTATACGTCCTAGTAGTTCACCTTGGGGAGCTCCGGTTTTGTTTGTGAAAAAGAAGGATGGAACAATGAGAATGTGTATCGATTATCGTGAATTGAATAAAGTCACTATTAAGAATAAATATCCATTGCCAAGGATAGATGATTTGTTTGATCAATTACAAGGTGCATGTTTCTTTTCAAATATAGATCTAAGGTCGGGTTATCATCAATTAAAGGTGAAGGAAGAGGATATCCCTAAAAAGGCTTTTCACACTAGGTATGGTCATTATGAATTCGTAGTAATGCCTTTTGGGTTAACTAATGCTCCAGCCGCGTTTATGGATCTGATGAATAGGGTGTGTCGACCGATGCTCGATAGGTTTGTAATTGTATTCATTGACGATATTTTAGTATATTCTAAGGGGGAAGAGGAGCATGCGGTGCATTTACGACAAGTGTTAGAAACTTTAAGGAGAGAAAAGTTGTTCGCTAAGTTCTCTAAGTGTGAGTTTTGGCTTCGTGAAGTTCAATTTTTAGGACATGTCATTAATAAGAAGGGTATTTGTGTTGATCCGACGAAGATTGAAGCGATAATGAGATGGGAACCACCTATGAATCCCACCGAAGTTAGAAGTTTTCTAGGCTTAGCGGGGTATTATCGACGGTTCATACAAGATTTTTCTAGAATAGCCACCCCACTCACAAAGTTAATCCGCAAGAATGTGCAATGGAAATGGGAAGAAAAGCAAGAACGAGCATTTCAACTCCTTAAAGAGAAACTTGTTCAAGCTCCTATACTAGTCTTACCGGAAGAGAATGAGAATATGACAGTTTATTGTGATGCTTCTAAGAAAGTTTTGGGATGTATGCTAATGCAAAACGGGAAATTCATAGCTTATGCTTCTCGACAATTGAAAATACATGAAAAACGTTATCCCACTCATGATCTAGAATTAACGACCGTGGTTTTTGCCTTGAAAATATGGCATCATTATCTTTATGGTGTAAAGTTCTCTATCTATACCGGTCATAAAAACTTAAAGTACTTGTTCGATCAAAGAGATTTAAATGATGGGCAAAGGAGAGGGCTCGACTTGGTGAAAGATTACGATTGTGAAATTTTGTACCACCCCGGGAAGGCGAATGTGGTGGCGGATGCTCTTAGTAGGAAGTCGAGCCACCAACCGATTAAGGTAACGAGTTTAGTCATGGTAATATCACCCCAAATATTCGATGGTATCCGAGTGGCGCAAGATGAAGCATTAACCCCCGAAAACGTGAGGAAAGAAAGAATCAAAGGGAAAGTTAATGATTTTATAGTAGATTCCCGTGGTCTAAGGCTTAGATATGGAAGAATTTGGGTACCTTTACAAAGTGGTGCTAGAAGTGAGCTCCTTGACTTAGCTCACAAATCTAAGTATTCGATTCACCTCGGTGCTACGAAAATGTATAGGGACCTAAGAAAAGACTATTGGGGGCCAGGAATGAAGTGAGATATAGTAAAGTATGTTCATAAGTGTCTGACTTGTCTCCAAGTAAAAGCCGATCATCAAATGAAGTATGGTAAACTTCAACCACTAGAGGTACCGGTATGGAAATGGGAGCATATCACAATGGATTTAGTGACTAAGTTGCCTAAAACCCCTCGACAACACGACGTCATTTAGGTTATTGTTGATAGATTGACTAAGAGTGCGTTATTTTTGGCAATAAGAGAAGCTTCATCGTCGGAAGCAATGTCTAAATTATATATGAAGGAGGTTGTTGTAAGGCATGGAGTGCCAGTTTCCATTGTTTAGGACCGTGACACCCGATTTACCTCACGATATTGGAGGAAGTTTCAAGAAAAGATGGGCACCAAGTTACATATAAGCACCGCGTTTCACCCATAAACGGATGGTCAAAGTGAGCGAACTATCCAAACTCTTGAGGATATGTTGAGGGCGTGTATCATCGATTTTGGTGATAGTTGGGATACTCACTTACCTTTAGTTGAATTTTCGTACAACAATAGTTATCATTCTACCATCGAAATGGCACCTTATGAGATTTTGTATGGAAGAAAGTGTAGAACCCCAATATGTTAGGGTGAAGTGGGTCAAAGGGAATTAGAAAGCATGGAAGTAGTGCAACAAACTACCGAAATGATAGATCAAATTTGTGAAAGAATGAAAGCGGCACTAGATCGACAAAAGTCATATGCGGATAAAAGAAGGAAGCCGATAGAATTTCAAGTGGGTGATAAAGTAATGCTTAAGGTTTCCCCGTGGAAGGGTATAATTCGTTTTCGAAAAAGGGGAAATTGGGTTCAATATTTGTGGGACCATTTGAGATAGTTGTGAGAGTCGGGCAGGTAGCTTACCGTTTGGTCTTTCTCGATGAATTGAGTAACATACATGACATGTTTCATGTGTCACAATTAAGAAAGTGTTTGGCAGATGAATCAATGTATGTTCCACTAAATGAGATTGAGGTTGACGATAAGTTAAGATATGCGGAAAAGCCAATAAATATTTTAGATCAAAAGATTAAGCAATTAAGAAATAAGTCGGTGATGTTGTTGAAAGTGTTATGGCAATTTAGAAAGGGTTTCGAATGTATGTGGGAACCCGAAGAATGGTTTATGAAGTATTATCCATCGTTGCAACAAGAGTGGTTCGCGAGGACGCGAACAATCCAACGGGGGGAGAGTTGTAACATCCCAATTAATTAAGGTAATATTTTATGTAATTTAAATTGATATTTATTGTTGGTATTATTTTGTATAAAAATAAATGGATAATATTTAAGGTTTGTTAGTTAAGTTGAAAAGGGACTAGAGATACAAAGTTAGTTTAAGGACCTCCCATAATATGGTTTTGATAGGTAGGGTAGAAAGTGCAAATAAGGCAAAGTTAATTTAATTAAAATATGTAAAATGGTAAAAAATGGTTATCAGTTGCAAGAAATAAACCAGAGTGTTAGTGTGTGTGTATGTGTGGCGACCCAAACAAGGAAGAAGGAGAAATCCTCCATTAGAAGATTTGATAACATGCAAGTAGAAATTCAAGTGATCTAGTATGCTTTAATTATCATAACAAGTTGCAATCTTTCAATCTCTTCTTCAATTGTGCACAATTAGGGTTCATAAATCTCAAAGACAATGTATGAACTTCTAAGTCTTATGTATCACTAAATTGGGTGTTTTTATGTGAATCTCAAGTTTATAAGTTGTTATTATTGCGAGTGTGCACATTTGTATGATTAAAAACGAATTTTAATTGATGTTTGAATGTAAGTTCATGTATGAACTTGCTATGTGAATGTGTGAAACAAAAGGGTGAATTTGGTGTTGCTAGTAGTCTAGAATCAAGTCATGCACACTAGGTCTTTGATGAAATGCCTCAATGAAGATGATTATGAGATTTAGCTAAATTGTGAAGAAGAAAGTTTATGTTTTGGAATTATTGAAATTGTTATAAGTAATTGTTGTTAAGAAGGTTAAGTTCTTAATTGCATGGATTAAATTAGAGAACTTTAATATTTAGGAAAATGATGTTTGTATGATAATGTTTGTTATAATAGAAAAGTGAAAAGAATAGTTAAGAATTTTATGTATATGAATGTTCATGTGATTGATGAGGTGAAAAAGGGGATTAAGAAAGATTAAGTCAAATGTGTAAGTTTATGAAAGTGTTGTAAGCATTTGAAAGATGTAAATTCGTTTGAATTATGTTAATGATGAGATTAGCTCATGTTTAGGTGCTAATCAAGACAACGGAACTCCAAGCGACCAAGGAATCTCGTTTAACCAAGGTGAGTTTATAGGGGGTAAATAGGGCAGGTCAAGAGTGGCTTAGTGTTCCCGGATTGCATCCGTGCAAGAGGACAACGACTAAGTGCACTAAATGGATAGCTTAGATAGGATTATTAGGCATGCCTAATAATTGTATCTATGGTTGATGATTAGCTTAGGCAAAGTCATTAAGCTTGCTTAATGATCTTGTCTATGGTATGACTTAGCTTAGACACTTTGGGTGTCTAAGTAGATATGTATGCATTGTGGTTAAAGTAGCTTAGGCATATGTGTATGCCTATGGTTATATTTAGCTTAGACATAATTACTAGGATTGTCCTTAGTAAGTTATGTCTATGGTAAGGAAAGGAGTTGGATCCAAAAGTATGTAAGCAACCATTCGGGTTGGAAAGATTAAGTGATGCATTGTTTATGCTCAATGATATGTGTTCTTTTATTCGCATATAACTCACTAAGCATGAAAGCTTAGCTCCTTGTTGTGTTCATGTTTTAATAGGAACGAAAGGACACCGTGAAGGTAAGGAGCCTATTTGAGGATAGCGGAGCATTGGTCATATAGTAAGTGGTAGCGCAAGTCCCTATTTGGAATCTAGCTCTATTAATACCGCTTATCGACGCTAAGGCTTTTGAATTCATGATTTATGTTTCTCTTGAAATTGGGACCAAAAGTTATATTTAAGATGTGAAAGCGTATTGTTCATGACTAAATGATTTTTGTGATGTTTAATGATGTAATAAACTGTTTTAATTAAGTTGTTTATGTACTATGTTGTTAAAATGTGTTGGGTGAGGAAGAAATGGTGAAAATGTGATTTTTAAAGCAAGTTAAAGTCAGTACCAGCGACGCATATGGTCGCGCCGCGACCCCATTTGCCGCGCCGATCCAATGGGCTCATTTTGGTAACAGGTGGATTGCAAAACTGGTCTGAAATCTTTCGTTGGGCCGCGCCGCGGCATATCACTGGCCTGGGTGGTCGACTAAGTTTTAAAATAAAAAAAAAAATTATCGTTTCAGGGCGTTAGTGAATTTAGTAATTGTAAAACGATTAATGTTTTTGTTATAAAATGTTATGGTCATAGTTCGATAATGAAAACTACAGTTAGACTTGTTTCTATTAAGTTGTCTTATGTTGGTGACCATTTGTGTTGGTTGTAAATGGGTCAAAATACTTAAAATACCGAATTTCAGGTGCAAGGTAGGTGTGCGCCGCGCACCGATAGTGGGTGTCGTGCACTAAAAACAGAAAACATGGTTATGTCAGATCACGTTGTAGCGTACGACGCACACTTATTTTTTTGTCGTTTTCTGATTGATGAGTCGAGTTCGTTTTAGTGTTTGTGTAGATTTTCGTTTCCCTTTTTGTTGTTATAATCTCTAGTTTCTTGGTACTTTTATATCAATAATAAAACCTTACCTTTTAAAAAAACATGAAGCTAAAAATTAAGGTTCAATGCAAACCATGTAACGAGCATGGTTGGTCCATCGTTTTTTCGCTCCACACCACCAACAACGTAACATTTCAACACCGTAAACAATGTGTTGTGCCATTTTGACCAACAACGGATGACGCAGAGGTGAATCTAGTAACAAGCCCGTGAGGTCACAAGACACCACTTGTTTAAAGAATTCTACAAGACACCATTAAATTTAGCTGCATGACCCTATATATTTTTTATGTTTATAATTTTTTTTTTAATTGTATGATACTCTAAATTTAACTTATGACAACCCGGAAATTTCCGACTAAATTTAAACCTAACTTTTATATGATTCCGACGATTCACGAACAATTTTATGTAAATATATACATATATATTAATTAAAAATGTTACGTGTTATAATAATTTCTATTATTTAAACGATTTTAAAATAAACTTTAAAATATAATTGATTTTGAAAAACTAAATATTAAATAAATATTTCAAATATATATTTCGAAATGAATATATATATATATATATATACATATATATATATATATATATATATATATATATATATATATATATATATATATATATATATATATATATATATATTTCAATGTAATGAATTAGTAAAAAGAAAATAATACTTATCATGCAGTAAATGTAATAATAATAATAATAATAATAATAATAATAATAATAATAATAATAATAATAATAATAATAATAATAATAATAATAATAATAATAATAATAATAATAATAATAATGAGACTAAAAAGAATCCTAAACAAATACATCCTTATGTTAACTAAAAATAAATAAAAATTAAAAAAAAAGGAAAGTATAAACTTATACATCCTTATGTTGACTAAAAATAAAATTATAAACTAGTATACATATAGTCAATTTTGGTACATAAAGTATGTATCTTTATATTGAAATTTTAGGCTATAAATACTCATGAATGCAAGCATTAAACTTGCACCATTTCTCACACTTACAAAGTGTTTCTTTCTTTCTCTCCATTATCATCTTTGTTCTTACACTTCATTATTAGTATTCTTAATCAAGAATCAAACCACTAAAGGTAGTTATGAGCCTACTGAATTATAACATAATCAAACCACTAAAGGTAGTTATATGTCATAACCCGTCCTTAACCCTAAGAACGAGTTAGATAACGTATGATTTCATTGCGAGGTATTGACCTCTATATGAGACATTTTTAAAAGAAAACTGCATATATTTTACATTACAAACCACAAATCTTATTTTTGATACAAGCTTTAGATGATAGAAAGATGATTATCGTTTAGCGATAATCTCCGACTTACAAACTTTACAAATAATGATAACAACACGATTTCTAGTATATTTTACAACACAAATCCTCGGGTATGCAGTTTTATTTTTGACACAAATATGCGTACGCAAGATCCTGCTCAAATTCAACATAATGCAGCGGAAACTTCTAATTATCACCTGAGAATAAACATGTTTAAAACGTCAACATAAAGTTGGTGAGATATAGGTTTAGTGCCGGCAGCAATATATATATAGACCACAAGATTTCATATATAAACAGTTTAATAAAAGTATTCTAAGTGGTTGAGCACTTGGTAACCATACTTAACATTTTCACGTCGCATATTCCCTTTAATATGAAATCTTACTACACCGTACCAAGTGTAGTCACAAAACGAAGTACTGTGCAACCGTTGAATACTGGTCGTCCAGTCCGGTTGGGGTTGTCAGGCCCGATAGATCTATCAACAGGATTCGCGTTTACAATACCGCTGTAAATATTAGTTACCAAGCTACAGGGAAGTATGCCAGTGGTACAACTCAACGTAGAACCTATTTTTCAGTTACTTGTGTCCATATCGTAAAACATAAAATACATGTATTCTCATCCCGAAATATTTAGAGTTTAAAAGTGGGACTATATACTCACTCTTGTCTTGATGATATATATATTTTGACTCGGTCTTCCGGTTGATATCACGAACCTATCCATATATAATATATCAATATGTTTTCATTTTAAAACAAACGTTATATATATATATACTTGTTATACTTTTAATACTTTGAATATTTCCTTAGTCCGAAGTTAGCTGTCCGAGGTTAGCAATTCAATTTTTAATGGTTCATTTTTAGATGTTTAATATACCCGCAATAAATAAAACCCCCAACGAAATAAATAAAACCCCAACGTATATGTATTGGTCGAGATTAATCTTGACCCATGGTACCGGTGTTGTCAAATGACGTGTTGCGTACAATCATGGGATCTTATGATTAATCTTCTCGTGTTGCTTACGGGTGATCCTGAACCATATAAAATTGAATTATAAGTACATATATATAAAATATCATGTTATCTTAGAAATATGTGATTTATATCATTTTTTTCCAATTGATCCCGTAGTTGAAATGATCTAGGATAACCAATTTTGTTTCGGTCATAGTTTCTTCGTTACAAATCCGTTTTCGTTGATTCAAATTGCCATCTTCTTGGATCGAGTTCTTCTTTAAGACTATGAACTGTAAATACCTTGGTTTGTATTCAAAATCATACGGCATAAGTGAAACATTAGTGAAACATATGAAGTTAAACATTTTTGTTACAACAAAATCATTTAATGACCATTTTTCTAAAAATACTTATACTTTGAAAAACCAAGTTTTACCTTGTTAAATTAGCATATACATAAGTTATATTACAGGTCTTGAAGTATTTTAAAAGTTAAGTTAGAAGGATCTATTTAGTTTGCAAACAAGTTTGAAAACATTCAAACTATGTTCTTGTTGTTAAACTTGTATACCACAAAATATGATAGCTATATATATATGAATCGAATAAGGTTATGAACATAGATTCTACCTCAAGTTCCTTGGATGAAGTTGCTGTAAAAGAGAAGTAAGAAGCTTGAATCAAAAGGGTACTAGAGGTGGATGAAAGATTGGAAGTAAGTTGGTGTTCTTGGAGGGTTTTCTTGAAGTGTTTTTGTATGGTTTTCTTATGGTGTTTTAGTATGGTTTTTGAAGCTAGATCTTCTTGGAAACTTTGCTGAATTGATTAAGGGTTTTAAGGGTTGTGAAAGAGTGTGTGTTTAACTAAAGATGAGGTTAGAAAATGAACTAGAAATGGTGATACTTATAACCTAAAAAAAACGTGTATCATGTAATACATGATAAGATTTTTAGTTTGTAATTTTGTTAATTAGTCAAGTAATCATCCAAAAGTAATTACCTAGCTCTAAGGGCATGAATAATGGCTGGTTAGGTGGTGATTTTGATGTGTATTTACTATTAGTAAATACGTATAGGAGCTAGGTATGATACGAGTACAAATACTCTAGGTATACGTATAGAAATTTTGTGAAAAATGAAATGAGGATTCAAATATAGCTATCTTTTGTGAATACACTTATATGGTTTTATGTATTTTAAGTTCTTTAAAAGTAATTAAATACATTACTTATACAATATATGTATAACATTATAAGTCTTAAGTATATATGTCAAATAACGTTACGTATTGTTATCGTTTTGAAAACTTAAGTTAGTAGTTTCAAAATACACATATAACTTGTTGTTATTAATATAAAATGAGGTATTAAAACATTCTTTAATCATGTTAAATATGTATATATACATATATATACACAAACGTATAATTATCATATATTGTATAGTTCGTGATATCATCGGTCAAACTAGACGGTCAAACGTTATGTAAAACTCTTTTCGGAAACATAAATCTCAACAATTTGGATTGCTTATCAAGTTGGTAATGTTTAATTTATGTAAATATCAATCTTATAAGTATAGAACGATCGAAAAAGTGCGGGTCGTTACATTACCTCCCCGTTAAATAAATTTCGTCCCGAAATTTTAAAATTGTACCTATTTTGCGTCATCGAGAAACAAGTGTGGATACTTTTGCTTCATCTGATCCTCTTGTTCCCAAGTAAACTCGGGACCTCTTCTAGCATTCCAACGAACCTTAACAATCGGTATATTGCTCTGTTTGAGCTGTTTAACTTCACGGTCCATGATTTCAATTGGTTCTTCGACGAATTGTAGTTTCTCGTCGACATGGATTTATTCAAGAGGAATGGTGAGGTCTTCCTTTGCAAGACACTTCTTAAGGTTTGAGACGTGAAAGGTATTATGTACTCCGGCGAGTTGTTGCGGTAACTCGAGTCGATAAGCTACCGATCCAATGCGTTCGATGATCTTGAACGGGCCTACGTACCTTGGGTTCAGTTTACCCCTTTTTCCAAAACGTATCACACCTTTCCAAGGTGACACCTTTAGCATAACCATGTCCCCGACCTGAAACTCTAATGGTTTCCTTCGGACATCGGCGTAGCTCTTTTGGCGACTACGGGCTGTTTTCAATCTCTCCTTGATTTGTACTATCTTCTCGGTCGTTTCGTGTATGATCTCGGGACCAGTTAAATGTCGATCTCCTACTTCATTCCAACAGATAGGAGATCTACACTTCCTTCCGTACAATGCTTCGAATGGCGCAGCTCCAATGCTCGCATGATAACTATTATTATACGAGAATTCTGCTAACGGTAGATATTTATCCCATCCGTTTCCAAAATCGATCACACATGCCCTGAGCATGTCTTCGAGAGTCTGAATCGTTCTCTCACTCTGTCCATCGGTTTGTGGATGATATGCGGTACTCATATCCAACCGAGTTCCTAGTGCCTCCTGTAGTGATTGCCAGAATTTTGAGGTAAATCTACTATCACGATCGGATATAATAGAAATAGGTATTCCATGCCTTGAAACAACTTCTTTTATATACAATCGTAATAGTTTCTCCATTCTATCCGTTTCCTTTATAGGCAAGAAATGTGCAGATTTGGTGAGACGATCAACAATCACCCAAATGGTGTCGTATCCCCAGGCAGTCTTTGGTAACTTCGTGATGAAATCCATGGTAATACCATCCCATTTCCATTCTGGGATTTCTGGTTGTTGAAGTAACCCTGACGGCTTCTGGTGTTCAGCTTTGACTTTGGAACAAGTTAAACATTCCCCAACATATGTTGCAACGTCTGTCTTTAAATTAGGCCACCAATAATGTGTCTTAAGATCTTGGTACATCTTTCCAACTCCAGGATGTATCGAGTATCTTGTCTTATGTGCCTCATTTAATATCAACTTCCTTAATCCACCCAACTTCGGTACCCAAATACGATTTGCAAAATATCGAATTCCATCTTCCCGCATAACGAGTTGCTTCTCATACTTCTTCATTATTTCATTTCCTATATTTTCTTTAGTAAGTGCTTCTCGTTGAACTTCTTTGATTTGTGAGTTGAGATTCATGCGAATTTTTATGTTCATCGCTCGTACTCGAATTGGTTCTCGTTCCTTTCTGCTTAAAGCATCGGCCACCACGTTCGCCTTCCCGGGATGATAACGAATTTCACAATCATAGTCGTTTATTAACTCGACCCACCTACGTTGTCTCATGTTCAGCTGTTTCTGATCAAAAATATGTTGAAGGCTTTTATGATCAGTAAACACAGTGCATTTAACCCCATACAAGTAGTGTCTCCATATCTTCAATGCAAACACGACTGCTCCCAGTTCTAGATCATGCGTCGTATAATTCCGCTCGTGAATCTTCAATTGTCGGGATGCGTATGCAATAACTTTCTTTCGTTGCATAAGAACGCAACCAAAACCTTGTCGCGAAGCGTCACAATATATTTCAAAATCATCGTTCCCTTCTGGTAACGATAAAATAGGCGCCGTAGTTAACTTCTTCTTCAGTATTTGAAATGCGTTCTCCTGCTCCGAGGTCCATTCATATTTCTTCCCTTTTTGCGTTAATGCTGTCAACGGCTTAGCTATTCGGGAAAAATCTTGAATAAACCTTCTATAATAACCGGCTAAACCCAAAAATTGGCGTATCTGCGTTGGTGTCTTAGGAGTCTCCCATTTTTCAATAGCTTCAGTTTTTGCTGGATCAACCTGAATTCCTTCGCTATTAACAACGTGACCAAGAAATTGCACTTCTTTCAACCAGAAAGCACACTTAGAAAATTTAGCATAAAGTTGTTCTTTTCTTAACAACTCCAGTATCAACCTTAAATGCTCTTCATGCTCTTGCTCACTCTTGGAATAGATAAGAATATCATCAATGAAAACGATAACAAACTTATCTAAATACGGACTACAAACTCGATTCATGAGGTCCATGAATACAGCTGGCGCATTTGTCAATCCAAACGGCATGACCAAAAATTCGTAATGACCATAACGTGTCCGAAAAGCAGTTTTCAAAATGTCCTCTTCTTTGACGCGTAGTTGATGATAGCCCGATCTTAAGTCGATTTTCGAATACACACATGATCCTTGCAATTGATCAAATAAGTCATCAATTCTCGGTAGTGGATACCGATTCTTGATAGTTAACTTATTTAATTCACGATAATCTATACACATCCTAAAAGATCCATCTTTCTTTTTAACAAATAGAATCGGAGCTCCCCACGGTGAAGTACTTGGTCGTATGAATCCATGATCCAGTAATTCTTTTAACTGACTCTGAAGTTCTTTTAACTCGGACGGTGCAAGTCTATATGGAGCACGAGCCACTGGTGCAGCTCCTGGTACTAAATCTATTTGAAATTCTACCGATCTAAATGGAGGTAATCCCGGCAATTCTTCCGGAAAAACTTCAGGAAAATCTCTTGCCACAGGCACGTCGTTGATGCACTTTTCTTTCTTTTCGACTTTATTAACATGTGCTAAAATAGCGTAACATCCCTTTTCTAAACACTTCTTGGCTTTCAAACAGCTAATGAGTTTTAGCTTTGAATTACCCTTCTCTCCATAAATCATTACCGGTATTTTATCCTTACCAGGAATACGAATTGCCTTCTTAGCACAAACAACTTCCGCTCCTATTTTGGACATCCAGTCCATGCCGACTATTACATCAAAACCTCCTAATTCCACGGGTATTAAGTCGATTTTAAACGTTTCTCCGGCTAGATTTATTTCACAACCACGACAAATTTTATCGGCTTTAATTAGTTTACCATTAGCTAACTCAATCAAGTACTTAGCATCTAGAGGTAATGATGAACAATTCAATTTAGTGTAAAAATTTCTACACACATAACTTCTATCGGCGCCAGTATCAAATAAAATAGATGCTGATAAGTTATTAATGGTAAACGTACCCGTAACAAGCTCCGGGTCTTCACGTGCCTCTCTAGCATTAATAACAAACGCTCTTCCACGTGCAGGTCCGCCATTCTTTTCTTGATTCGGGCACTGACTCTTATAGTGACCTTGTTTTCCACAACCAAAACAAGTAATGGTAGCCAAAGCAGTTCTATTTGCGTTGGTGGCAGGAGTCTTGTTGCCATTTGTAACGAGAGCCTTACAATCTTCCGCAAGATGACCTTGTCGATTACACTTGGTGCATAACACACTACAGTAACCAAAGTGATGTTTGTGGCAACGGTTGCATAAAGGACTTTGTCCTTTGTAACCAAAGCCTGAACCGCTACCCGCACCTTTCGGGATTTCTGGTTTCTTAAAAGATTGCTGTTGGTAACCTTGATCATAATTTCCGTTCCACTTCCTTTTGTTACTCGATACCTTCACCTCAGTAGTGAATGCTTTCTTATCCAGAATGACCTGATCCATTAACTCGTTCGCCATGGTTATAGCTTCATGAATTGTTTTAGGTTTCGACGCCGTAACGTTTGCCTTGACCTTTTTGGGCAAACCACCTTTGTACATTTCAATCTTCCGTGCTTCGGTTGGAACCAATTCAGGACATAGTAAAACCAATTCCATGAATCGCTGATTGTAGTTGGTGATTTCAGTACCAACCACCTTCAAACTTCGTAACTCATCTTCTAACTTAATAACCTCATTCCTTGGACAATACTCGGTGATTATCATTGCTTTGAATTCTTCCCATGGAGTATCATAAGCTACATCTCCTCCTACCGCCTTCACATAATTCTTCCACCATGTGAGTGCACTATCTTGTAAAGTGCACGATGCAAACTTGGTCATGTCTTTTTCATCACAACCACTGATTTTAAACACCGTCTCCATCTTTTCTATCCATCGGGTTAAACCGATCGGTCCTTCCGTTCCACTGAATGATGATGGCTTGCAAGCTTGGAACGTCTTGTAGGAGCATCCTACACGAGGATTTGGATTAACTGCAGCAGCTCTTGCAGCCTCAACCCATAACATTCTGTCGTTCACTCGCTGGTTGATGAGTTCCTCGAGTTCTTGTTCCGTCATTCGATTCAATCGCGCCATTTCCTAATGAAAGAAAATAATTATTCACATGGAATATTATAGATGTAGTGTGTATTTATAGTACATTTATAGCTTGTTAATAATATGAACCAGGTATTATTATAAAAGCCTTTTCTTCTTATTAGCGTTTTATAATTATATCTTGGGTAGTACCTACCCGTTAATGTTCATACTTAATAGCTTAGTACAGAATCAATTACTACAATCTAAATAATACTTAACCATGGAAAATTATTGCATTTCATACTTCGCTATTTTACATATGCTTACATCAAACTTTAAACAAACCACACTAATAATATTATACAAAACATTATGTGATTCCATGGTTTAATACGGTAGCGCATCATTTGGTCTATTTCCCAAAACATTTATGTCCAGGGAATCCCCCAACGCGAATCCTAGCTGTCTCCCTACGTTTTGGCTGAGGTGTCGAAGAACTAGATGCGGGGATAGCACTAATAGGAATAGCGGGGATAGGGGTGGTAGTGTTGAGTGGAATTGGTGCCACATCATTCTCATTAAACTCGGGATTTGAATTTTCTAATTCATTAGCCTTTCGTTTCTTTCCTAGTTCGAACTCGTCTTTTGTAATTTCCTGTATTTCTTCCTCGGGTTCACTTTCCTCCTCGGGTTCACTTTCCTCCTCGGGTTCACTTTCCTCCTCGGGTTCACTTTCCGGGTTCTCTATAGTTGGTTCATCCGGAATTTGTGAGTCTTCCCCAAAAATACCACTTTCGTCATCGGATATGTTAATGACTGGAACACCATATGAAGGTTCTGATTCGGAGTCGCTGAATGTGATAATAAGTTTCAAGCCCGACATCTATCACATAACAACTAACCCATTAGTACTTACATAATATTTACATATAAATTTTTAACCAACAGTGATAAGCAATGGTTTTTAAAATCAGACCCGGTCAAAGTCCAGACTTTACTAATGTATCCTAACGACTTCTTGGTTAGACACACTAATGCAAACCTGGTTCGCTAAGACCAACGCTCTGATACCACATGTCATAACCCGTCCTTAACCCTAAGAACGAGTTAGATAACGTATGATTTCATTGCGAGGTATTGACCTCTATATGAGACATTTTTAAAAGAAAACTGCATATATTTTACATTACAAACCACAAATCTTATTTTTGATACAAGCTTTAGATGATAGAAAGATGATTATCGTTTAGCGATAATCTCAGACTTACAAACTTTACAAATAATGATAACAACACGATTTCTAGTATATTTTACAACACAAATCCTCGGGTATGCAGTTTTATTTTTGACACAAATATGCGTACGCAAGATCCTGCTCAAATTCAACATAATGCAGCGGAAACTTCTAATTATCACCTGAGAATAAACATGTTTAAAACGTCAACATAAAGTTGGTGAGATATAGGTTTAGTGCCGGCAGCAATATATATATAGACCACAAGATTTCATATATAAACAGTTTAATAAAAGTATTCTAAGTGGTTGAGCACTTGGTAACCATACTTAACATTTTCACGTCGCATATTCCCTTTAATATGAAATCTTACTACACCGTACCAAGTGTAGTCACAAAACGAAGTACTGTGCAACCGTTGAATACTGGTCGTCCAGTCCGGTTGGGGTTGTCAGGCCCGATAGATCTATCAACAGGATTCGCGTTTACAATACCGCTGTAAATATTAGTTACCAAGCTACAGGGAAGTATGCCAGTGGTACAACTCAACGTAGAACCTATTTTTCAGTTACTTGTGTCCATATCGTAAAACATAAAATACATGTATTCTCATCCCGAAATATTTAGAGTTTAAAAGTGGGACTATATACTCACTCTTGTCTTGATGATATATATATTTTGACTCGGTCTTCCGGTTGATATCACGAACCTATCCATATATAATATATCAATATGTTTTCATTTTAAAACAAACGTTATATATATATATACTTGTTATACTTTTAATACTTTGAATATTTCCTTAGTCCGAAGTTAGCTGTCCGAGGTTAGCAATTCAATTTTTAATGGTTCATTTTTAGATGTTTAATATACCCGCAATAAATAAAACCCCCAACGAAATAAATAAAACCCCAACGTATATGTATTGGTCGAGATTAATCTTGACCCATGGTACCGGTGTTGTCAAATGACGTGTTGCGTACAATCATGGGATCTTATGATTAATCTTCTCGTGTTGCTTACGGGTGATCCTGAACCATATAAAATTGAATTATAAGTACATATATATAAAATATCATGTTATCTTAGAAATATGTGATTTATATCATTTTTTTCCAATTGATCCCGTAGTTGAAATGATCTAGGATAACCAATTTTGTTTCGGTCATAGTTTCTTCGTTACAAATCCGTTTTCGTTGATTCAAATTGCCATCTTCTTGGATCGAGTTCTTCTTTAAGACTATGAACTGTAAATACCTTGGTTTGTATTCAAAATCATACGGCATAAGTGAAACATTAGTGAAACATATGAAGTTAAACATTTTTGTTACAACAAAATCATTTAATGACCATTTTTCTAAAAATACTTATACTTTGAAAAACCAAGTTTTACCTTGTTAAATTAGCATATACATAAGTTATATTACAGGTCTTGAAGTATTTTAAAAGTTAAGTTAGAAGGATCTATTTAGTTTGCAAACAAGTTTGAAAACATTCAAACTATGTTCTTGTTGTTAAACTTGTATACCACAAAATATGATAGCTATATATATATGAATCGAATAAGGTTATGAACATAGATTCTACCTCAAGTTCCTTGGATGAAGTTGCTGTAAAAGAGAAGTAAGAAGCTTGAATCAAAAGGGTACTAGAGGTGGATGAAAGATTGGAAGTAAGTTGGTGTTCTTGGAGGGTTTTCTTGAAGTGTTTTTGTATGGTTTTCTTATGGTGTTTTAGTATGGTTTTTGAAGCTAGATCTTCTTGGAAACTTTGCTGAATTGATTAAGGGTTTTAAGGGTTGTGAAAGAGTGTGTGTTTAACTAAAGATGAGGTTAGAAAATGAACTAGAAATGGTGATACTTATAACCTAAAAAAAACGTGTATCATGTAATACATGATAAGATTTTTAGTTTGTAATTTTGTTAATTAGTCAAGTAATCATCCAAAAGTAATTACCTAGCTCTAAGGGCATGAATAATGGCTGGTTAGGTGGTGATTTTGATGTGTATTTACTATTAGTAAATACGTATAGGAGCTAGGTATGATACGAGTACAAATACTCTAGGTATACGTATAGAAATTTTGTGAAAAATGAAATGAGGATTCAAATATAGCTATCTTTTGTGAATACACTTATATGGTTTTATGTATTTTAAGTTCTTTAAAAGTAATTAAATACATTACTTATACAATATATGTATAACATTATAAGTCTTAAGTATATATGTCAAATAACGTTACGTATTGTAATCGTTTTGAAAACTTAAGTTAGTAGTTTCAAAATACACATATAACTTGTTGTTATTAATATAAAATGAGGTATTAAAACATTCTTTAATCATGTTAAATATGTATATATACATATATATACACAAACGTATAATTATCATATATTGTATAGTTCGTGATATCATCGGTCAAACTAGACGGTCAAACGTTATGTAAAACTCTTTTCGGAAACATAAATCTCAACAATTTGGATTGCTTATCAAGTTGGTAATGTTTAATTTATGTAAATATCAATCTTATAAGTATAGAACGATCGAAAAAGTGCGGGTCGTTACATTATAAGCCTACTGAATTATAACATATTATTATTTATACATAAAATACTACGACGAAGTCATGAGCGGGTCATTTCAAAACGGGTTTTATGAGCGGGATAGAGCTAAGGAAAGTATGGGTTATAGCTATGGAGGTTATGGGTATTGTTCGTGAGGTCAACCTAGCATTTGTAATGTTCGTTACATCTGCGTACTTTTTCCTGCAATATTGAGTCACAATATTGATACGTGAGTGATGTTTCCATTTTCAATTATTATTATTATTACTATCGTTATTATCACCAAGGTTATAATCAAGATAACGTGCACTATATATGAACCTCAATGCTACTTAAGGCCTAGGGTGATCGTTGGTACCACTATGGGACGCTTGTGGATTTCGAATGCCAAACTTAAATTTTGGTCGAGAAATCCTGGGCCAGCCGGTAAAAATAGATCATTCAAGTGACTCGGTGGTGGCATAGATGTTTGGGTATGGTGCACAATATCAAACTCGACTATAGTAATTATACACTCACTAAGTGAACAACACTTAGTCACTTACACACTTAATAAGTAGTGGACTTATTAAGAACAACTCACTAGTATTTAACACTAACTTACTAAACATGAAAACTTACTAAAAGTAGAAACTTTCCATAGATAGTAACCTTTCCGAAAATGGAATTTCTTTCAGAAAACCATTATCATTGGTATAGTTACCATACTTATGTCTATTATACAACATCTGATCGTACATTCTATCTCTAGGTTGAGATCCCGGTCACTTATTTCCATTCATTTCATTCCTTTCAATGAATACTTCAACTGCTATTTAATGTGAGTTTTCATAGTCCCCTTTTTAAAACTGTTTAGTGAGTTTTTCATAGTTCCCTTTTTATCTATATTTTTGGGCAATGAATACATGCGCTACTTTTATAACTGTTTTTATGAAATGAATACAAATACTAAAACTGATTTTTCGTGAGTTTTCATAGTTCTCTTTTTATCTATATTTTTGGACTGAGAATGCATGCGCTACTTTTATAACTGTTTTTATGAAATGAATACAAATACTAAAACTGATTTTTCATGAGTTTTTCATAGTTCCCTTTTTATCTATATTTTTAGGCTGAGAATACATGCGCTACTTTTATAACTGTTTTATGAAATGAATACAAATACTAAAACTGATTTTTCCTGAGTTTTCATAGTTCCCTTTTTATCTATATTTTTGGGCTGAGAATACATGCGCTACTTTTATAACTATTTTTATGAAATGAATACAAATACTAAAATTGATTTTTCATGAGTTTACATATGCTCCCTTTTACTCTTTACATTTTTGGGCTGAGAATACATGCGCTACTTTTATAACTGTTTTTATGAAATGAATACAAATACTAAAACTGATTTTTTGTGAGTTTATAGATCCCTTTTACTCTTTACATTTTTTGGGCTGAGAATACATGCGCTACTTTTATAACTGTTTTTATGAAATGAATACAAATACTAAAACTGATTTTTCGTGAGTTTATTTGATTCCCTTTTACTCTTTACATTTTTGGGCTGAGAATACATGCACAACTTTTATAACTGTTTTACACGCTAGACACAAGTACCAACTTTAAACTATGCTATACCCGGCTATGTTCGACTAAGTTCCTAACCGACAAGTATCAACACAACTTGTCTTTGGGGCAAACAATTAACAACTTTTGGATCTACGCGATCTACTAATTGGTTCATATGAGACCAAGCTTATGAATAACTTTTGGATCTGCGTGATCTACTAATTGGTCCCTGCGAGACCAAGCTTATGAACAACTTTTGGATCTACGTGATCTACTAATTGGTCCATGTGAGACCAAGCTTATGAATAATTTTTGGATCTGCGTGATCTACTAATTGGTCCCTGCGAGACCAAGCTTATGAACAACTTTTGGATCTGCGTGATCTACTAATTGGTCCCTGCGAGGCCAAGCTTATGAACAAAAATCTTGTGGTCTAACACTATTACTGAAATCATTATTTATGACAAACCTATGAACTCACTCAACCTAGTTTTGACTTTTTAAGCATGTTTATTCTCAGGTACTTAAATATTGCTTATGATGTATATCTGCTGCTTTGATGATGATTGATTGCCATGCTTGGAGTCTTTATTTCATATCATATCATATCAATTAAAGACATTTAATGCGTTGTTCATTAAATACAATGTAATCTATTTATCTTCCGCTGCAAAACTCAATAAAACGTCTCATATAGAGTCGTTCTCGTTTATACAACTGTGATTTGATATAATTAGTGACGTTATTTTTCCAGGCCCTATCTGGAGGACGTCACATAACTATTTGGATCTTATATATTTTTTAATGTTTTGAAAGTAACTAACGCTAAAATTGTGATGACCCGGGAATTTCCGATCAAATTTAAACCTAATCTTAATATGATTTCGACACAATAAGCAAAGTCTGTAATGTTAAGTCTTAAATATTTCTTTAAACTGTTGTCATTAAATCATTTTACCTTTGAACTACTCATTTACCCTGTGACTGTTCCCGACGATTCACGAACAACTATTTGTAAATAGATATGTACATATTTAATATATGTTAATTTGAAATGTTATATGATTCAATTAATAGAATTACCTTTATCCGTCATAATGATCAACGGAGCACGAATTTCAGTCCGCAATTGAAATAGTAAACGACGGCTAACAACCTAACACATTTAAATCTTGAATTATATTATAATCAATACTATTTTTTTGTTTGAATCCGATTCTGTTTCATGTCACTTTTCAAATTAGAAATTAGAGTACATGAGTATTATTAAATATTATTATTATATTATTATCATTATTCGATTAATGTAAGTAATTGAAAAACTTTAAAAACTTTATGTACCGTTTCCTTTTCCATCATTGCTTTCCATCTAACTAAATCTATCATATATATGCATCTATATGTTAAACAACTTGATCACCACTTTCCCATATGTGTCTCACTTTTTCTTTCTTTCTTTTTTATATTACAAACCTATTCTATATTCTATCTAATATATATATATATATATATATATATATATATATATATATATATATATATATATATATATATATATATATATATATATATATATATATATATATATATATATATATATATATATATATATATAATTACATATGCATATATTCGATTACATCATTCACTTGATTTCATTTTTAACTCATCCGGAAATTGAAGTGAATGATATTTTACTTTAATCAATATCCAATCACAATATCATGTACATCACATATCACCATATATACGTATACATTTGACATATATATTTGACATATATATATATATATATATATATATATATATATATATATATATATATATATATATATATATATATATATATATATATATATATATATAATGATACCAAACCCAGCACCCATTTCTTTCTTGACCACAACCAAACCATCCTCATTTTTTTTTTTTTTTGCAAACCATAACACCACCTTCACACACCATCCACCCAATGAACATGTTCTTTTCTTTTGTAACCGAGACCACCATCAACCTTCTAACACCACTTATGGCTACCACCTCAATCCCTTCTGTCACGACCCGGAAATTTCCGACCAAATTTAAATCTTAAACTCTATATGTTTCCGACACGATGAGCAAAAACCTTAATGTCGAGTCTAGAAAGTTTGAAACCTATATTCGGATAACAAGTTACCCTTTGACCAAGCCCAACGATTCACGAACCACTATTTGTAATTAGATATGTGTGTGGTATATATTATATATTATTAAAGATTACATAATTAATAAAATACAATATTTAGTTACAAGTAAAGATAAATGCTATCTTCATATTATTAGAAATATGATTAACAACTAATAATCATTAAATACCAATTTATATATAATTTCGTATGAAAATAGTAGGGGGTTAGTTGAACATCTCAATCGTTACTGTATGTAGTTTTTGTTTTGTTTATTAATTGATGCAATCAATGAAAATTAGTCCTATAAGCAAACAAATTCTATTAATAAGTGACATCAAATTTTCTTCTTTACTTTATTATCTTCTGTTTTTGATTGGAGTTTGTCGAACCATCAATCCATTATAAATAATCGATTGAACTTTAATTTCTATGACATTTTTATTCAGAAATCCACAACCATCATCGTTTGTCACCCTAAACAGTTCCTATATCTTTTCTCTTCCTCTCTTCCTTGTAAACCACTTTCATGAAACAATCATGAACACCACCCTCATCTCCTTATTTGATCATCGAACATCATCAAACTATCCTACCAATTTTCTGTTTCGATACAAACACCATAGTGAGACTACCCTACAAACCACCATTCACCACCATCTTCAACCATGAATCACCACATCCACACCGGACCACCATCGATAACCACCTTCACCCACGCCACCTTGACAACTAGTCACCACCCTTTATTTCACCATCTTCGAACTAACCCTCAACTACCATGAACAACCCATTAAACCGGCACTATAACAGCTTCTGTTTCTAATCAACTTTCTTTGTTAACACTATTACGTGTTTGTTCCAAACCCAAACCAAAACCTCAACTCTTTCGATTTCCTACTAATACTATACTGTTACGCTTGTTCGTGTTCAACTTACAACCAAACGAAACCCACTTGTGTTTATCAAAACCACTACCATCGCTCCTGTTTTATTTCGATAACAACACAACCAATCATCATTATCATCTTGCGGTTTCTGTTATGGACGTATACCACACAACACCACCAAGAACACACACTCGGTATGATTTACTGTTACAATCAATCGGCCGAATCACCACAAGTAGCCATAGCTATTATTTTGTTCTCGATCAAACAACACCCACCTCATATCAAACCACCGTTTGCTACTTTTTCTTTCTAGTTTCTGGACAACCGAAGAAACTCCAATAAACCAACACCGTAAGCCACCTTAACACCACCAACAAAACCTATTTAGGGCACCACCTTAATCACCATTCAAACCCTCCCAATTACTTCACAACCGTCACCTTCATTGAAAAATTACCATCCGCTTTTCAAACTTCAAACACCAATCCCAACCGTCACTATTATTATTTTCTTTTGGAGTTACAGATCCATAAACTGTCACCACCTTCTTTGAACCTCATCACCATGTATAACCATCACCTGCTCGAAATTTTTCTGTTGTAATTACAATCGAACATCACCCAAATTTGTTACTCGTTTTCATCAAGTGCTGCTACTGTTATTGCCGGCTGAAACCATTAAGCTTGATGATGAACGAGATTAGGGTATGAGGTATTGATAATATAATCGATGATAAAATGGATAGGAGATAATGATGATGATTAAATAGCAAACCTTTTATGGAGATAACCTGTAAAGATAAAGTGGGTGTTGTCCTCCGAATTATTCCCCTGCAGACAAAGTGTCGGCCATAATTTTTTTTTTAAAAATTGAACCACCGAAACCCTTATAGGGTTATTTCCTGAAATCATTAAAACAGATTCTTATTTCGGGCCATGTTTCAAATAACGTATTACTTGGATCGGTTATAGATTAAATGGACTTACAAACTGGTTGTTTGGGCCGAAATTTAACTTGTGTGTCCATTTGGGCCGTAGGCCACACTAGTATTCGGGTCGTACTTAAAAACGTTGATGATAGTGTATGAAGTAGTAATACAGACGAGTTTATGATTTAGATAAATTGCTCAGTGATTTAATACAGAAAGAAACAGTTGGTGGAGTGGTGTTGTGTGTTAGTGGGTTTATGGGAGGTCGTGGGTTCGAGTCTCGGCAGCGACATATTTTTTTTATATATACATCCAATTATTTGAGGTAGTTTTCTATTTTATCATTATTATTACTAGTAAATGTATTATAGATACAATTAGGATTATTATTATTATTATCATTTTTATTATTATTACTAAAAGAATTAGTATTTTAAAAATTATAATCTTTTATTAAAATTTTCTCTAAAATTTAAAGTATTATCAAAAATTAGTTATTTAAAAATATATTTAATACACATAACATAATTATATTAAAAAAAATTTTTATTAATTGTTCATTTAAAAGTGTATATAAAATAAACATACTTAATTAATTAAATAAAACTTATAAATTATTAAAAATAACAAGTATATTATCAATAAAAATATATAAATTTATTCGATTACAATTCTATGTGTTAACAAGTATATGAATGATATAGGTTCGTGAATGCAAGGCCAACCTTACACTTGTTCAATGATGTTATATGTATTTTTACTACAAAATACATTAGGTGAGTATATAGTCCCACTTTTAAACTCTAAATATTTCGGGATGAGAATACATGTATTTTGTGTTTTATGTTATGGACACAAGTAACTGAAAAATATATTCTACGTTGAGTTGTACCACTGGCATACTTCTCTGTAGCTTGGTAACTATTATTTACAGCGGTATTGTAAACGCGAATCCTGTTGATAGATCTATCGGGCCTGACAACCCCAACCGGACTGGACGACCAGTATTCAACGGTTGCACAGTACTTCGTTTCGTGACTACACTTGGTACAGTGTAGTAAGATTTCATAATAAAGGGAATATGCGACGTGATTAAATGTTAAGTATGGTTACCAAGTGCTCAACCACTTAGAATATTTTTTATTAAAATGTTTACATATGAAATCTTGTGGTCCATGGTTGTTATAACGCTGCTAGCATCAAACCTATATATCTCACCAACTTTATGTTGACTTTTAAAGCATGTTATTCTCAGGTACGAATTAAGTCTTCCGCTGTGCATTTGCTCATGTTAAGGACCTTACTTGGAGTCGATCATCGCAATGGAACCAGATGTTGTTGATTTCGTCCAGGGGGATAAGGACGGGTCGCTACAGATGGTATCAGAGCGTTGGTCTTAGTGAACCAGGTCTCCCATTAGTGTGTCTAACTGGTGGTTGTTAGGATACATTAGTGAGTCTGGACTTTGACCGTGTCTGCATGTCAAAAAGTTTTGCTTATCATAACTAGTCGGAAATCATCTGCTTATCATCCTTAGGAAGTTGTCTGCTTATCATTCATAAGTCTAAACACGTCTTACTGCATTTAGTGCATCGATAGTGTATAGACGAAATTCATATCTTAGCGTATCTGATAATTTCTATCTTGGCGTATCTGTAGATTTGCCTGATATATGCCGCAAATTCTTCTGTAGTCTACAAAATCATTAGTAATATATATGTAGATATTCTAAATAGCTAGAATATCATCCGATATCCAAAAATCATTTCACGTCGAAGATCTCTTCCATCCACCAAATTGCTCTTTTCAACCTGAAGCGCTTACTGGCGAACCTGTTCGAGAAACCATTTTCTCTCCCCTTTTTCCGAGTATCCCATCACGATTACATACTATCCCATAGTTCGAATCTTATTCATTCACTCGCTTCAACCGTCAATCATTCCGTAGTACTAGAAGAAGTTAACGAACTACGCGCTCGTGTGACGACTTTGGAGAACCTGGTGCGAAGGTTACGAACACCAGCAGCAGCACCAGCAGCATAATCAGTACCACCATCATCTACGTCGACAGTACCCTTATCATCTCTAAACCATAACCGCGCCGTAACTCTCAATATCACCATCTGTACTTCGAGTATGAACTTCGTTCTACACATCGATCTACATCGGCTATCTTCGCTTTACGTATCATTCTACCTCATTTTTCCTCGTTCGACATGGTGAATATGTAATTTCTAAAGTTTTAGAGATTATGTAATCTAGTATTAACGGTAAATCAGATGAGTTTTTGACTCATTAAATCCATGATTACATCCGATGAAAATATATATGCAAGTATATTTTCATAAAGATTGTAATTAAAAATTCTTTTGTACAAACTGTTAATGATGAAAATATTTTAACGGGTGGGTAGTACCCGAGGAATATTTAGAATTCACATTAATAAGTTACACTGTACATTCTTCGAATCTGATTCAACGAACATTTACTATCCTACTTACAACTACCGATATACGAATCCGTTCACCACAGAATAACCATTTCTATTCAAATTTCATATTTGGATTTTGACCTATCAGAATCCAACAAGTGGCATAAGGAAGAAAACATTGGACAAAAATAAAAAGTGTTAGAAACAAACGAATTAATTAATTGGAATTGTGATAGGATTTCACGCTAACTGTTCCGGCTAACTGTTCCCAGCTAACTGATTAACATTTAATTTATCGCAATTTACATTCTCGCAATTTTATTTATCGTCATTTAATTTCTGTTATTTACTTTTACGCACTTTAAATAACGGGACACGTATGCAAGGTTTCGACTTATCATATCGACCCATCTATATATATATTTTGGAACAACCGTAGACACTCTATATGTGAAGGTGGGAGTTGGCTATACAGGGTCGGAGTTGATTCCAAAATATATATATACTTTGAGTTGTGATCGACACCGAGACCGGTACACGGGTCACGATACGTATTATTTAAATCGAATATTATATATTAAATTATATATGAATCATTGAACCATCGGACTATTGGACTGCTAACTTTGGACAATTAAAATGAATTAAAATGTTGATTATAACATATGAAACTAAACAATTCTTCAAGTTTGCCACTTGATTTCATCTTAAACCTCATTTGTACCTCGACAATTACAATCCGCGCTCAAATATTTCATGATTTTTTGAAAGCACCTCGATCGGGAGGATGAACCAGCCGCACTTCATCTACGGAAGAAAAGATTTATGCACCTGAAAAACTCTCGAACCCAAATTCATAGTTTAACACGTACCTGTGTTGAATCCTTTACCATTTATTAGCAAAAACGATCTTACAATTCCTTTTCAATTAGCTAATTTTATCACAGCTCCACTTCGACTTCTCAGTAAGACTACTCTTATTATAACCTCGATATATATCTACGTTATCCTTTCACCGTCGTTACCGGAGAAGCTTTTATATTCCGCGACAACAACAGCAGATGTACCAGCAGCTCGTTATCTCTTTGACGGAATTCGCAATTAGTATTTTGAAAATCTAGCAGAACTTCTCCAGTTATAGCTACAACGTCTATCCCTAAGAATTTCATTCATCGAATGTGAAGTTTCTGAAAAACACCCTGAACTGCAAAAGGGAAGGGTTGGAACTGGAAAACGGATTGAGCAAAGTATGAAAGAGGTTGTGGATAAATCACAAAGACTGAACTTGTCTTCAAAGGATCCAAATGATTCCGTACCTGCTAAAATCATTAGCAAACACCTTACTCCTCATTCTAAACCTTCACCGACAAATCTTCTTCATCATCCATCGATGATAGAAAATCTAAGATATCATCATGCCTTTCATTATAAATATCCTCGATATTTCTGAAGATATTCCATAAGCATCTGAGAGCATGTATCTCTCCATGATATATGCGTTACAACATAAAAGAAACTGTGTTAGTTTCTAAATTCTGAAAACTCCAAGGAATGTTTTGAAGTAGTGTTGGGAACTGATGCATGAATTAGTATAATATAATGACACTTGATCAATGTCATTATATTGCAGTAATCTATGTTGAATTTCTAATGGAATGTGATGATTCACAGTACCATCATCATGTGCCATGTTACACGACTCTTTCATTCTATTTGATTTCTAAGCATATCATGGAAATATTTCCTTGATATTTCTGTTCTTCCGTAATTCCAACAGTTGCTAATGATTCGTGCTAATATATTTCCTTTCTGATTAGAAGATTTTCTTTAAATTCCATGAACTCCGGAAATCCACCATGACTAGGTGAAAAGTTAAGACGAAACTTTTCACTCTTTTGTGATAGCTTCACTCGTACGCTTCGAGTAATCGAATTGTTTTATCTACATTACCCAATGGTGGTAAAACTCTATCTATCAACTCATATTCGTCATGAAAAACATTTTTATTGTTAGTCATGACAACCTCAATCAAATTTCGAGGACGAAATTTTTTTTAACGGGTGGGTACTGTCACGACCCGGAAATTTCCGACCAAATTTAAATCTTAAACTCTATATGTTTCCGACACGATGAGCAAAAACCTTAATGTCGAGTCTAGAAAGTTTGAAACCTATATTCGGATAACAAGTTACCCTTTGACCAAGCCCAACGATTCACGAACCACTATTTGTAATTAGATATGTGTGTGGTATATATTATATATTATTAAAGATTACATAATTAATAAAATACAATATTTAGTTACAAGTAAAGATAAATGCTATCTTCATATTATTAGAAATATGATTAACAACTAATAATCATTAAATACCAATTTATATATAATTTCGTATGAAAATAGTAGGGGGTTAGTTGAACATCTCAATCGTTACTGTATGTAGTTTTTGTTTTGTTTATTAATTGATGCAATCAATGAAAATTAGTCCTATAAGCAAACAAATTCTATTAATAAGTGACATCAAATTTTCTTCTTTACTTTATTATCTTCTGTTTTTGATTGGAGTTTGTCGAACCATCAATCCATTATAAATAATCGATTGAACTTTAATTTCTATGACATTTTTATTCAGAAATCCACAACCATCATCGTTTGTCACCCTAAACAGTTCCTATATCTTTTCTCTTCCTCTCTTCCTTGTAAACCACTTTCATGAAACAATCATGAACACCACCCTCATCTCCTTATTTGATCATCGAACATCATCAAACTATCCTACCAATTTTCTGTTTCGATACAAACACCATAGTGAGACTACCCTACAAACCACCATTCACCACCATCTTCAACCATGAATCACCACATCCACACCGGACCACCATCGATAACCACCTTCACCCACGCCACCTTGACAACTAGTCACCACCCTTTATTTCACCATCTTCGAACTAACCCTCAACTACCATGAACAACCCATTAAACCGGCACTATAACAGCTTCTGTTTCTAATCAACTTTCTTTGTTAACACTATTACGTGTTTGTTCCAAACCCAAACCAAAACCTCAACTCTTCCGATTTCCTACTAATACTATACTGTTACGCTTGTTCGTGTTCAACTTACAACCAAACGAAACCCACTTGTGTTTATCAAAACCACTACCATCGCTCCTGTTTTATTTCGATAACAACACAACCAATCATCATTATCATCTTGCGGTTTCTGTTATGGACGTATACCACACAACACCACCAAGAACACACACTCGGTATGATTTACTGTTACAATCAATCGGCCGAATCACCACAAGTAGCCATAGCTATTATTTTGTTCTCGATCAAACAACACCCACCTCATATCAAACCACCGTTTGCTACTTTTTCTTTCTAGTTTCTGGACAACCGAAGAAACTCCAATAAACCAACACCGTAAGCCACCTTAACACCACCAACGAAACCTATTTAGGGCACCACCTTAATCACCATTCAAACCCTCCCAATTACTTCACAACCGTCACCTTCATTGAAAAATTACCATCCGCTTTTCAAACTTCAAACACCAATCCCAACCGTCACTATTATTATTTTCTTTTGGAGTTACAGATCCATAAACTGTCACCACCTTCTTTGAACCTCATAACCATGTATAACCATCACCTGCTCGAAATTTTTCTGTTGTAATTACAATCGAACATCACCCAAATTTGTTACTCGTTTTCATCAAGTGCTGCTACTGTTATTGCCGGCTGAAACCATTAAGCTTGATGATGAACGAGATTAGGGTATGAGGTATTGATAATATAATCGATGATAAAATGGATAGGAGATAATGATGATGATTAAATAGCAAACCTTTTATGGAGATAACCTGTAAAGATAAAGTGGGTGTTGTCCTCCGAATTATTCCCCTGCAGACAAAGTGTCGGCCATAATTTTTTTTTTAAAAATTGAACCACCGAAACCCTTATAGGGTTATTTCCTGAAATCATTAAAACAGATTCTTATTTCGGGCCATGTTTCAAATAACGTATTACTTGGATCGGTTATAGATTAAATGGACTTACAAACTGGTTGTTTGGGCCGAAATTTAACTTGTGTGTCCATTTGGGCCGTAGGCCACACTAGTATTCGGGTCGTACTTAAAAACGTTGATGATAGTGTATGAAGTAGTAATACAGACGAGTTTATGATTTAGATAAATTGCTCAGTGATTTAATACAGAAAGAAACAGTTGGTGGAGTGGTGTTGTGTGTTAGTGGGTTTATGGGAGGTCGTGGGTTCGAGTCTCGGCAGCGACATATTTTTTTTATATATACATCCAATTATTTGAGGTAGTTTTCTATTTTATCATTATTATTACTAGTATTATTATTATTATTATTATTATTATTATTATTATTATTATTATTATTATTATTATTATTATTATTATTATTATTATTATTATTATTATTGTTATTATTATTATTATTAGTAAATGTATTATAGATACAATTAGGATTATTATTATTATTATCATTTTTATTATTATTACTAAAAGAATTAGTATTTTAAAAATTATAATCTTTTATTAAAATTTTCTCTAAAATTTAAAGTATTATCAAAAATTAGTTATTTAAAAATATATTTAATACACATAACATAATTATATTAAAAAAAATTTTTATTAATTGTTCATTTAAAAGTGTATATAAAATAAACATACTTAATTAATTAAATAAAACTTATAAATTATTAAAAATAACAAGTATATTATCAATAAAAATATATAAATTTATTCAATTACAATTCTATGTGTTAACAAGTATATGAATGATATAGGTTCGTGAATGCAAGGCCAACCTTACACTTGTTCAATGATGTTATATGTATTTTTACTACAAAATACATTAGGTGAGTATATAGTCCCACTTTTAAACTCTAAATATTTCGGGATGAGAATACATGTATTTTATGTTTTATGTTATGGACACAAGTAACTGAAAAATATATTCTACGTTGAGTTGTACCACTGGCATACTTCCCTGTAGCTTGGTAACTATTATTTACAGCGGTATTGTAAACGCGAATCCTGTTGATAGATCTATTGGGCCTGACAACCCCAACCGGACTGGACGACCAGTATTCAATGGTTGCACAGTACTTCGTTTCGTGACTACACTTGGTACAGTGTAGTAAGATTTCATAATAAAGGGAATATGCGACGTGATTAAATGTTAAGTATGGTTACCAAGTGCTCAACCACTTAGAATATTTTTTATTAAAATGTTTACATATGAAATCTTGTGGTCCATGGTTGTTATAACGCTGCTAGCATCAAACCTATATATCTCACCAACTTTATGTTGACTTTTAAAGCATGTTATTCTCAGGTACGAATTAAGTCTTCCGCTGTGCATTTGCTCATGTTAAGGACCTTACTTGGAGTCGATCATCGCAATGGAACCAGATGTTGTTGATTTCGTCCAGGGGGATAAGGACGGGTCGCTACACCTTCCCCCTGCTTCGGTTTTCTATAATCACCACCATCATATCCTTGTTGCTATGAACTTCCAACACCACTATTAGAAGCAACCACATTATGATCTTCTGTTGATTTCATTTACTGCTGCTGCACTATATTGAAACTATAACTCACCATTTTTCTTAACAAAATCCACCAATACAACTAGTATTCTAAACTTCTATCTAGTTCTATATAATATACATATACATTACAGAGAAACAAATATAGAAATATCACCTCATCAACTTTTGCTTATTTGATCGACACCGAACCATCGAACCATCTTTGGAGACCACCAAAGAACACCCTCTCCCACTTCCATCCGTTACCTGCATCACAGCTTGATCGACCCAAATCAAAACATCACAACCATTGTAAGCTGCTATATTGTTTATCCTGTTTTCCTTGTCAAAAACAACCCAAATTCATATTCGTTATACAATCACAGAGTCACAAACTTATCTATTATTGAGCATAACTACGTTTATTGATTCCTAAGTTATTCAATCAACCAGAAATCATCTGGATAACTGCTGTTGCTACGCTGTATAATTTTCTGTCTTCTCATGTCAGGATCACCACTTCAATTACCATACTCGTTCCTGCCTTTCTGTTTATACCATAGTAAGACACCACCAACTCGATTATTTTATAATTGTTACTGCTACCAAGTTGTTTCTGTCTGACGAGTAAGACATCAACCAAAATCTGCAAAAATCATCTCACCATAATCATCAAGCTATGAACTATTAAAATCAGCTATTTTAATTTTTTTTTTCTTTCTCGTTAATCCTTCAAACCTGGAAAGCCAAGTCTACTGCTGCATTCTTATGCTTTTTCATTCAGACCCAAACAGATTCAATTATGTCAAACCAATTCATTATGTCTATTCGATTACCCTGAAATACCCAAATCAAAACCTACCAAGAATACCAATTAATAATATTCATGTACAGAGTAAATAAATGGAGATGAAGAAACTAAGAGAATTTATACCCAATTCATCAATTAAGGAACCAACTACCTGATCGATTGAAGATGGATAATAATCAATGACAATGATGAAGACTGGTGAAGATGTGGAACGAGGATAAGGACGAATCGATTGACCTGCTATTTCGTGATGACTGCCCTTCGATTAATCTGTGATGATGATGAACGATGATGAACCGAAGACCCCAATCGATCATCCACTATGCTTCGATTCTGATGTTGCTATTTGATGATGATGCTGAATCAATACCGTACATCAACGATTGTTGATAGATTTATTGATCTGTGATGAATCGAAAATCTCCCTAAATCGTTACCTTCTCTGCTGATTGCCCTACTATTTCGATCTGGTTTGGGAGAGAATACAAACAGCGGTATTTGTTTTTATTTATTAGGTACTCCGTAAAATATATTATTATTATTATTATTATTATTATTATTATTATTATTATTATTATTATTATTATTATTATTATTATTATTATTATTGTTATTATTATCATTATCATCATTATAATTAAAGTTATATGAATTATACTTTTTTATTAAAAGTAATGTTTTTATTAAAATTATTATTAGTAATAAAAATATCATTAAAAATATCATTTATTATTAAATTTAGTATTATTATTAAAATTATTATTTTTATTAAATTTATCATTATTATTAGATTTAACATTATTTTTATTACTATTAACATTATTTTAGTACTATTATAATTATTATATTAGCAAACAAATAATGTTTTTTTTTATAAAACTATATTTATTATATATATATAACATATTATATACTAATACTTTTAAAGCTAAAATATTATTATTATTTAAGAATATCTTAATATAATTATATATATAAACATTAATACATTATATATATTTTAGTAAAACACTTTAATATGAATTTAATAAACAAATATTACGTGTCAATTTAAAATACCTAATTAGATGTTACTAGGTTATTTATTTACAAATATTAATATACGAACTTGTTCAAATGTTATTATATAAGTTAATATATATATACATAATTGAATATAGGTTCGTGAATCCGAGGCCAACCCTGCATTGTTCCGTTGTTCGATATAGTCATATGTATTTTTACTACAAAATACATTAGGTGAGTTTCATTACTCCCTCTTTAAATGCTTTTGCAATATATATTTTTGGGACTGAGAATACATGCGCTGCTTTATAAATGTTTGACGAAATAGACACAAGTACTTAAAACTACATTCTATGGCTGGATTATTAAACCGAATATGCCCCTTTTTAGTCTGGTAATCTAAGAATTAGGGAACAGACACCCTAATTGACGCGAATCCTAAAGATAGATCTATCGGGCCCAACAAGCCCCATCCAAAGTACCGGATGCTTTAGTATTTCGAAATTTATATCATGTCCGAAGGAGGATCCCGGAATGATGGGGATATTCTTATATATATATTGTGAATGTCGGTTACCAGGTGTTCAATCCATATGAATGATATTTTGTCTCTATGTATGGGACGTATGTTTATGAGAAATGAAAATCTTGTGGTCTATTAAAATGATGAAAATGATTATTTATGTTAAACTAATGAACTCACCAACCTTTTGGTTGACACTTTAAAGCATGTTTATTCTCAGGTATGAAAGAAATCTTCCGCTGTGCATTTGTTCACTTTAAAGATATTACTTGGAGTCATTCATGACATATGTCAAAAGACGTTGCATTCGAGTCGTCGAGTTCATCAAGATTATTATTAAGATAATTATAATTAGATATATTATGAAATGGTATGCATATCGTCAATTTTCGATGTAAGGAAGTTTGTGTTTTCAAAACGAATGCAATGTTTGTAAAATGTATCATATAGAGGCCAAGTACCTCGCGATGTAATCAACTATTGTGAATCGTTTGTAATCGATGTGGACTTTGTCCGGATTGATTAGGACGGGTCCTTTCAAAAATAGTACTATTCAAATATAATTTTTTGGACATCAGTTTGGGATCACCCAGTGAGACTTAACCACCGTGCGTTCACCCTCGTAGTTGCATGACTCGTCCCCAACTACTGCCCTGAAGGAAACTCGGACCAATCCGAGGGCATGGCCGGTAAAACCCTCCTCCCTACTGCCCCGCACTAAACGAAAGACGACATGGATGGATACTTCAGGTTAGGGATAACATTGAGGAGTCCAGCGGAGTCGAACTCCTGACATCTCGCTAAGAGTGGCAGACCACTACCAAATGAGCTACAACTCAATGTTAGCATTCAAATGTAATTAGTACTGAAAGAAATATTTAGAACCTCATTAGAGTTTTAATCCTTGAATCGTCAGTGGAATGACGACAACGTTAGCATAGCGTTTAGTTCAATAGTAGGCTAAATCCTTTTGTAGCTTATTGAAACATTCCTTTCAATCTTACTTTGTTTCCTTTTCGAGATGTTTTTCAATCAGTAGGGAGATTTAATAGAACAAAAAAAAAAAATTCTTTTTAAATACTTAGCGACAATTAAATTAGGATAAAGAAAGTATATACGGAGTACAAATCTAATGACCTCTTTATTTTAAAACACTAATTATATTGATACTCCGTAGCGTGTGTGGGTGCAAATGATGAGGGTCGTTGAAATAAATAATCCGCTGATACAAATTCGCCGTTAAAAAAAAATATTGATACTCGGTATAATATTGGTGGTCATTGTCAAGTAACAAGAAAAAGAACGAAAGCTACATAAAATGTTGAATATTGTATGTGGGATGTTTGGTGCCTACTGTAGCTCTATTAATTGAGTCAACAACATGCGTCAATTTTATAGCAACTCGATTGTCGCCTAAAGCTTAATTGAACTTCAGACAGGGTTAAAATTCATACAAATTTGATTCTATTATATTCACGACGTCTCACACTTTTTTTTAACCTACTTATTGGTCGGACGTCCATTCGAAGGCAATCTCTCTATCCATAGAACATTGAGAGAATGAACTTTCTCTACCCTTAAGTGTTTCACTCTATGTGAAAAAAATAACTTCTCTTTATTCTAAAATAGAAGAAAGATTGTCTACATCTTATGTTTCACACGCGGGTGAGATTGAATTTTGTTTATTGTTGTTATCGGTAAAATATTGGTAGTCATTGTCAAGTAACAAGAAAAAGGAACGAAAGCTACATAAAATGTTGAATATTGTTTGTGGGATTTTTTTGTACCTACTATGGCTAGTCATGGTAATGGACGGATATGAAAGTGAGTTGTGTATTACTACGTAGTAATTATTTTACTTTTGTTCTCATTCCAATTTGTTTTTGTTTTTGTATGAAGATTTTGTATTCTATTAGACCTCTTTATCCCTCAAGTGCATTTTGGCGTGTTGTTAGGTGGAGGTGGGGTGTTTGATGAGCGTGTTGCCAGACTGCTGTGTAATGGGGTGGATTGTTAAGTGACGTGTTTGGTGATGTGTTAAAATCTGATTGGAAGTTGGGTGAAAAAGAAGATAAAAACTAATTAAAAAAGAGAAAAAATTGTTGCACGGATTGTTTCTCCGTGCTAGGTTGAAGTACGCCTCTAACACACACCACAACACGCCCCATTACCCATGTATTGGAGGCGTGTAGGAGCACTTGAAGCCTAACACGCCAGCGATAATGATGGTCTAACACGCCAGCGATAATGATGGTCTATGTAACATGATATTTTAGAAGAAAAAACCCAAATAATTTGGATTAGTTTTTGGAAAAATAATCATTGATAAAAACATGAGACTATTATATATCTAAATCTACATCTCAATTCTCATACTCCATATCATGTTATTCATGCATTTTTTTCTATAAGTAGAAAGAGTTAGAACCTTGTTGCAGCTGCATTTGGATATACGTTAATTGCTATCTGTTTGTAATATCAGATGATGTTTATCTATAAAATGACTATGTATGATTACTACTTATTATATACATACATAATGTTATACATTTGGAATTTTATGAAAACAAAATAGTAAAAAAAAAAAAAAAACACAATATTTTTGAAATTAAAGTTATACTGACACCATGATGCCTTATATTGTTGGAACATTTAACGTCCTTTATAAAATTAATGTTGAGCGAAAACTTTGAAAAAAAAAATTCTAACAAAAAAAAGGGGGCATGAGGACTCGAACTCATGTCTTTTCACTTACAAACTCATGAACTTCCATCCATTTGATATAATTAGTTGGGCTTGTTTATAATAATAATAATAATAATAATAATAATATGTAATTTTTCCAAAATGTTTACCTTAAAAAAACTCTGTTTCGAATATAATTAGTTATGTTTTATTCGGAAAATTATTTCAAGTTGAATGGTGATAACGGAGAAACTCAACTCGCGGCGAAAAAAAGAAGATAAATCTCGTTACAAAATATGGTAGATTTTATATTATAATTATTATATTAAATTAAAAGTTACATTTTAGCCTCCAAATTTCTCCTTCATACCTCTTAATAGATACAACTTATACTCCTATACACCTAAAATTTTACTCCTTAAATATGCATCATGTGACCCTTTTCTTCCTTGGTGTAAACGTCTTGTCTCAAAGTATAAAACGACAAAAAATTTGGCACTAATTAGCAAGGTAGCAAAATTCACCATTTGGGATTAATCAGTCGAAACTTTAAAATGAGTAATCGAAAATTCGGGGATTAATCGAGAATTAATTGGATTGTACTTTATATATTTAAATATTAAATTTCAAAAATTATATGTGTAAATACAGAGAAAAATCATAATCATAAACATACACTTTAACGTATTAGTCTAAAATTGTTCATTTTGTTCAAAAACTCTAAAATTTCAGTTTAAATTCATTTACAATGTTGATCAATTATGATTTTGATCGAGTTTGATTATCAAATTCAATTTTGACCTATTAATTGACGTTAATTAAACGGATTTTAGAAAATTGTAACGAATTGCTCTGAAAAATGAGTAATCGGAGATTAATCGGCGAGTATTCGGGTTTTTTATTTATTACAAAAGTGCTAATTAGTATATACTATAATATAATATAATATAATGTAATATAATATATAATAATGTGATGCAATGTTCCAATTTTTTAAAATAAAAATTACTTCCAATATAATACTTATTCCACTATTACTCCCAAAATAATACTCTATATGTATCACTTTTTCTGTAATCTTTCAATTTTTATTAAACTTGAATCTAATCGTTCAATCTTTGAAACATGGGCGAACCTAACATATGTTCAGCGGTAGCACAGGACACCACGCGATATAGTGAAAATTTTTATGGATTTCTAACTAGTAATATCAGTGAATAATGTAAATTTTAATGAGTGACACCATTGAAATAACTCATCTAATAGAATAATTTTTGGGTTTTTAACCGTAAACACCAGTGACTAACATTCTAGATCCACCACTGCTTTGAAACATAGATCGTATGTGAATTTTTCTAAACATAACTCTTAGGACTATGCGCCTATACTTAAGACTGTACATGCATAATTTTTTTTACATAATTAAACATCGCATAAAGTAACTATCTCACTACTTAGTAATGTACAATCATTAAACTTTAAAATTTCTTAAGTATAGCTCTAAGAGCTAACAATTGAAAAATCCTATTCTTTTATTTTCATATTCCATATCGACCAACAAAAATTTAGCCTAATCTTAGTTTAAAAATATTTGTACGTACATGATCAATTTTCTAATAAAAATGATCAAATGTCAAATACTACTATAATTTTTGACTTATCTGGGCTTAGATTTCTAACCAAGTGTAAATAGTGTGGGCGGAAGATTTTAGTTTGGGATTTGGCCCGCTTTAATTTGGCATGGCCCATTTGGCTAGCTTAAAAACATCTTTTTTCCTAAATAATATGTTTCATAAAGAAAAACAATGGTTGTACAATGGTAATGTATTTAAACACAAGAATCATACTCACGATTAAACAGGCAGGTTGAATATTCAATATCTTGATATGAAGGATCACGAAAATGTTCGTATACTTAAATTCAATAAGATAGAGCGGTTTCTGTAACACAATATAAACCCCGTAAATATTATTGATAACATAAGATCCTATTTATAGACTACATGGAACCTTAAATCTACATAGAAACCCTTAGAAATTGTAACACCCCGCCAAAATCGCCATTGACGCGGATGTTAACCCTGGTCCCAGTGCTTGGTCTTGACCTCTAAGCAACAGCAAAGTTCTAGCGGAAGCAATATGTACCTGAGAATAAACATGCTAAAGCGTCAACACAAAGGTTGGTGAGTTTATAGGTTTATCACAAAAGATAAAGTAATGTAAAGTGGACCACAAGATTTAGTTTAAGTATAAACAGTTCACAAAAAGGTTTATAAGTCATGAGCACCCGATATACGAAGCTTAACACATGTTTATAAAAATTTACATATCAGTACCCTATAAATGTGTACACTCAACCAAGTGTATTGTTACGAAGTAATAAGCACCCGTTATCTGTTTGGGTGGGGTTGTCAAACCCGATAGATCTATCCATTTGATTCGCGCTTACAATCCAGTAATTACTCGCAATCGAGCTAAGGGCTTTGTGGTTGAAACTCATGCAAATAAGTAAGTTTAAGTACTTGTGTCCATAATATAAAACAGTAAAACGAGCATGTATTCTCACCCCAAGTATGAAATAGTTGTAGAAATGAGCAAAAAGTGGGGCTCTGAGACTCACAATTGATACAATGCGGTGCGAGACTCGGAAAGTGCGAGTTAGACAGTTTACGGTGATCCGGCGTGAGATCTAAATATGGATTAAGGTCAGAGGTCATACTATACTAATATTGTATTTAGATTAGGTCTAAGATCAATTTCTTAAGTGATCTTACATGTCCATTTTGATTCTCGATTTCAAAGGTTACATATTTCATAGTTTAAATGTTGACTGTTTTCACTAGTTTTATCATAACATTAGTTTAGGTGTTTCTATTAATCTAGACATCCATTTAAGGTGAGATTACTATCTCTGGAAATCTCTTTGAGTAAATTTTCTAACTATGTAAAGTTAACCTCTAAACTCAAAATATAAGTTGATCAAAAGTTCATTCTTTTACAAGTGTGCAAAACAGTTCAGTTTTACACTATAAGTTCCTAGGTGAGTTTAAAAATAGCAAAACATATTTATTTAACTCAAGAGTTTTACAGAAGTCTTAGGACATATAAAAGTGCTTATTCTCAAAAGAAATAACCTCAGGTCTTCATTAACCTTGTCTTTAGTGATAAGGTTTTAGACCAATTTCTGACTTCAACAAAATCTTATGTCAACTTGATGGGACTATATCTCAATGATTCCTTAATGGTTTTTGGTGTTTTAACTATCCATGGTTTCCTTATTATGTCTATTTTTCAAATCAAAAGCCTTTATTTCAAGATCTATCTTATATTTTGATTTATACATGATTTTTAAACACTTGGTCAGATTGCTTTAAATCTGAACTTGTCTCACCAAATAAAAATGGAAAATGACTTTTTCTTTGAGAAAAATAACGAAAACTTTACAGAGAGTCAAAAACATATATATGAACATGGATTAAATTTATAAAGCCCAGATCTAAAGTCTAAGTTGGTTTTTAAGTCATGAACTTCAAGTAAAAATTTTGGACAGCTTAAAGATAAAATAGTTTTATGTAGTTAACCACTTTAGTTCTTAGTTTAGCTTCTTTTTAAGAAATAGGACATGTAGAGAACTTAAGGTTAATGATCTAACATCAAGATCATGGTTAGCTATATAGTCATCATTGAATGATTAAACACTCTAGATCAAGCTTTTACACCATGAATGCTTGAAGATGACTAGAAATGATGAATAGAATTAAGTAGTTTGTTATACCTTGAAGAGTTTTGATCTTATGACTTCAAAAAGATGAATAAGAGAGTATTTTAGATCTGTAAATGGAAGTGTGTGTGTGTGTGTGTGTGTGTGTGTATGAGAGTCATCAAATGGCTAGACGTGAGCAAGAGAGGGGTTATATAGGGAGGGTGGGTGGCGATGTGGCATAAGGAGAACAAGGGAGGGAGATGACTCACCAATTGGCCATTAATGATTCTAATGATGATGTTTTGCATGAGAAGTTCCTTGGAGAGGAAGAATTCATGGGATGATGATGGTGGTTATGAGGTGGTGGTGGAGGTGGCACATGGAGGAGGAAGGAGGAAGATGACTCACTTGATCTCCATTAATGTTTCATGCATAAGTTAATCATGGTGTTTTGCATGGAAGTAAATATCTTAGATATTTTGCATTGAGGAAGTAAATATCTTGGATATTTATGCATGGTAAGGTGATGTTATGGATGATGATGATGATGGACGATTTAGATGACGATGGTGAGAGAGTTTTTCTCAATTTTTGGTTCTTAAATTTTTGGTTCTTAAACCATATTAGTCCTTAAACCCTAACATGTGCATTTTTATTTGTTGATTGCATGCCCCTTGAGCTGCACAGGGACACACTCCGAGTCTCAAGTGGCATAGTTTAGTTTGGTTACTAATACTATTTTTAATGGTGACAGTAGTAAAACATTGGTTTGTTTCAAACGCTCGTACACCGCGCAAGACGGAGACTTGCACAGTCTAGACTATAAAACATAAGTTTGGTTTACTTGTTTAAATAACCCGGACATTGGCGTGGCCGGAAGACTCTTGAATATAGACATTGGTTTGTCTATAGTATGGGTAAATTACATTGGATTGTATATGCGCACATACTTATAAAAATTTTTATAAAAGTCTTGAGTTTAAATTTATAAGCATTGGTTTGCTTACTTTTGCGTAAAACATTGGATTGTTAGTGTATGAATAAAAAGATCGTGAAACGATTGAAGGGTCGCTCCCGTCATGAATTCATGGCATTTATTCTAAAAAAGAGTTATTGAATGCATAAAATTGTAACATATCATTATAGCCGCTGTAGTGATTTCATAAAGATACAATAAATGCACTTTAACCAAAAAAGATGTCGAATTATATCCAGTCAAAAGATAATAAATTACAGTCATAAAATATAACTTCAACCGCTTAGCATAAAAGCGGGACACGTACCAAAATTTGACCTAATACAAGCTAATATAAAAATAAAAAAAGGGGTGGCATTGGCTGGAACGTTTGCCTACACTAAGGAGAGTATGCCATCCTCGCACGCAGCGATCAGACGCACACTCCGCTGTCAACAGAAAAGAAAAATATAATATAGGGATGCGAAACCTTCAAGACTGCAAGGCCCATCCCTCATTGGCAAAAAAAACAAGCCACCCATAGATAGCTTAACAAAATCAATCGAGTTTGTCGGTAATTATCTCCTGGGCGGAGATGGTAGGATCGTTAATGAGAAATTGAAGACCGGGGATCGAGATTTGTTGAAGTTGGGAACAAGCTTCCTCACATTTTTTCTTAGCTTCATCAACGAGCAACTCAGCAATATTGGGGGGAATCACGGGGGGGCACATACAGTTCCTGGCGAATAACATTCCAGAACAGGGTTCGCTCATACGCACATGCAGCAACCATGGCTGTACCAAATTGCTGCTCGACGGCTTTGCAGTCGAGAGCATACTGGACAAGGTTCGGTAAACCCTTACGGAGAATGTCGTACTCCGCCTTTACAGCGTCATGTTTCACGCCCCATGACTCCTGTGACGCAATCCAGTCACTAAAGCTTTCGTTTAAAAAGATAACATGGTTCTCTGACTCTTTAAGCTTTGCAGACAACGATGTAATCTCCGACTCCATAAACCTTTTCTCAACAACACGCCGATCCTCCTCCTGTTGCCTTTTAAACATCATTACATGGATTCGCTCTTCTGCCTGCTTGTGTGCGGTTACCGCAACCTCAAGCTGAGCAGTTAGTTTTGCGTTTTCCTGCTGCAAGGAAGTCTTCGTGGATGACGGTGGTGGTTGATGAGCGAGCGCAGCAGATTTGAGTTGCAAACGATTGAGGTCCTTGGCAAAGTTGAACAGCATCGATTGCGTGTCCATGTACAGTTCCTCGGTAGGTGAAAGTGCGGAAAACTTTTGAACCAATTTCTGAGGGGCGCAAGATTGTAGAAAAGAAAATTGTTAGGCAAATACTGAAAGAGGAACCTTCATGAATTCATTGGCATTTGGAATAAGTAGAGACAAATCTTCTGGATTTGGACATGCACATTTGGAGTGATGAACTACACCACTTGGACCTGCAAAAACAATAAACATGGAGTGTAAAAATCTTAACATCGAAATTTAACTAAAAGGCCTTCGGATGAAATTAATACCTTCGTCATGTAACCTTTTGTGGTTACCTAGCCCTCTAGTACCGGAAGTTTGGTATAATGAAGGTAGTGTATCTGAATGACTAGCTGGTGAACTCGAATGGTTACCGGAATCGGTGGTCGGATTGGGTGCGTAAGATTCCAACTTCATCTACAATGACAAAAATCAGAACAACAAATGAGTGATACATAACAATTGTAACTAGGGTTACATAGTGTAAATACAAAGTATAAGAGTACGAGAAATACCTTTTTTAGGTTTTTGCAGAGAAGATGAAAAAGGGTTGAATGATTTAAAAAAAAAAAAAGATTGTGAGAAACGAAAAAGCCAAAAGTCTATTTATAGAAGAAAATACGGGAGTCAAAAAGTGACAAGGGGTGATTGGTAGCCGTACACGTGTATCCTTCTTAAGCTAAAATACTTTGTTAAGAGGTCCGGTACACGTTAGCATCAACAGGCGGTTGCATAATTACAATAATTACCTTTTCGGTATACAGTGACAGTTGTCACCTCGGGTGCAGGAAATGCAGTAGAAAAGACAGTTTGGTGACTGCACGCATACATTGCATTTAATGTTAATACAGTATCCGGTTCATATATATATATTTAAATAACCTCATGCACTGTCCGGTTACATTTGAAATCCAACTAGGATTTATATTGGAACTGTTAAGCATGCTAATTTGGTCCCAAGGTGTTGTTAAGATTCATTATGTGTACATTTTTTCTTACTAGTTCGACATCATACACTAATTTTCATTGTATATAACATCGAACTGGGGGACTTAATGATACGCATATCCGCAGGACTATGCGGATTGCACATCCAAAGCCCCAAAAACGTACGCGAGTTGCCATCATTTGACGCGGGTATAGCCGCACCTCGTGTGCCTATACCATCTGATGCGAGTTTCGTATACTTGCATAAGGGTCCAGTACATTCTAGAAGAATGTACGGTATAATCAATTCGGATTTTTTCCTTAAATAACGAAAGTTAGTTGGGATAAGATTGCATTTAATTAGGGAAGAGATTCTACCGAAACCCTAATTCATGAGCCTATAAATACATAGCTCATAAACCCTAAAAACATATACACATTCATTCGTTTACTCATACGTAAACCACATCATACAAATCTTCATCGTACGAGCAAAGCTTTTACGATCTTAAAGACTTTCAGGTATATCTCAAACTATAAAACCTTCATGTCTTTGGGCCACTCAACCTCGTATGCTAGGTTGTTGGTGGACTCTCAAATCGGCCACCCTATCAGAATCGAAACGATACCGATGTGGGTTATCCACGACTAAGTGTCGGAGGTCCGAATGTTGCTAGTCCTTAAACCCTATTATGCACTCAAGCGTAAGTTCACCTTGACCACGTGAAAATATGCTTGATCATTTACCTAATGTATAATCCATGGTGTTTTATTTGTATGTTTAGGGTTTAGGAAGTAAGCTAAGATTAGGTTCTAATTAAGATAGGTTAAGGTTAGTTAAGTGAAAGAAATGGCTAAGTACAAAGTGATCAAGACTAGTTGTGAAAATAATTAAGTGTAGAGAAAGTCTTAACTTATGATTTAATGTCCAAGTGAATTAGTTACAAGTATTTAATCTGAATACTTGATTAATAAGTTTACTTATTAAGTTATTATATAAGGGTATAGATTTACAAAAATCTACGGTTTGTGGTGATAATTTAGGGTTTCAAGACATTGTGCAAATATGCAAGACAACTTTTGTTTAAACAAGACTTAATTGTAACCTTAGAGTCTTACAAATCCTAAAAACATATCAAGATTTAATTTATCAAAACTACTAGTCAAGTTGAAAATTTTAATTCATGAAAGTTAGATTAAACAACTTGGTTGGAAAAGTTCGGGTTGTGACAGAAATCCTAACGGACCTAAGCCCATAATCGGTCTTGGGTCTAACCTAATCCCTCTAACATTCCCCCGCAGTCCGAACGGCGAAATCGCGAAAGTTCGGACTGAAACAAAACAATAAACATTAAATAAAGACAAAAAAAACTCATTTGCTGCACCGAATTGACTGATTTCGCTGATATCGTTGCGTCTTGCTTGACTGTCTTTCCTTTTCCGTAACGTCTTTTTTTTTCTACGTCGTGGCGTTTGTTTTGCCTAAGGATTGAGCAGGACTTGGGCAAGAAACTTTGTCGACGATCACAATCTTCGTCAACGCTGCAAATAGGATTTTTGACTATATTCTCTTTTTTTCGGGGTTTGGAACCTAGTCAAGCTAAGCGGCTCAGTCCCACGCCGATTAATTTAATTTATATTCATAAAGAAATAAAACAGACAATAAAAAAAATCTGATGAGAAATTAAAGAAAATTGAACAAAGCATCACAATAGGTATCTATATATATATATATATATATATATATATATATCTATCTATCTATACATTATATAAAGTGCGTGTCAATAATCATACGTGTCAACTCCTCATTAATTCCTGCCACGTGTCAACTCCTCCTTTATTCCTGACACGTGTCAGTCTATTAGTTATTTCCATCTATTAATTGAATTATAAGATATAATTTAATATACAAATTTCATTACTTAAAATATTATATAATATTATTATCATATATAATATCATATTATAAAATAGATATTTATTTATTGACATTATAATATAATTTATGAATGATATTTTATATAATATAAAATTAATTTATAGTTTGTACATAAATTTAAAAAATTATGTTAATATAATATTTGAGGAATATTATATAATTGCACGGGCTCATGTTTGTTAATTGATGTTAAAATTATTATTTGATAATCGGTATAGATATTTAGATGTATGACTACTTTGCTTTGTTTGAGATTTTGACATAATGGATATTAGTTTGTACTAAAAACATATAAAAGTAGATATGTGGATAAAATATCATTCTTAGCGATCGGTTTTAAAATAACTTTGTAGGGGGTCATGTTTGATGCTTTTTTAATTATTTGTCAATTGAAATTAAAATAATTTCAATGCACGAGCTCATAATCTATACATTAGTATTCAATACTAATATTTTGGACACAAATGTTATTGGTAACAAAAGAATTTTTTATTGTAATTGTATTATACATTTGATAAGTATTAATATTAAAACGTTATCAACTACTAATTTATACAAATGTCGTGCAACGCACGTGCTAAAAAACTAGTAAGATTATAAATCAAGTGACATCGGTGGCTGACAAAATTAAACAATTAACTAATGATTTAATTGATTGATGATTGGTTACAAGGTGACAGCGCACACGAGCCAAATGACTTCATAACCATATAACAGAGAATCCCCTAGTTAAAACGTACCCACTAATCCACTATGGATATTTGTTATTATGAACCCTAGAAGCTTATGTTTAGTCTTCGTTTCATTCCTTTTTAACAAATTAGATCATATATGCTGCAGTGTCTTCCTCCTTTCCGATTCTGGTATAGCTGCAAAGCATTACATTTACTAAATCTATGTTACTAAATCTGCATGGATTTATATCAGGTAACCTCAAGATTTGTTACTTAACCTTGCTTTTTATGTAATTATAATTTTGTTTCATCTCTTTGCAGAGTTATTGTTGGTGCTTGGAGTTTAATGATGCTTCGCTGGTACTACTACGTCTTGTGTTCTAGTGTCATTTAGCGATCATTTTACTAGAAAGCGGGTAATCAAGTTATACTTAACAACGGGTTAAGAGAGTGTGGAGTATATGCCCGTAAGAGTTACTGTCGCGGAAATATCTGGGTAAGGGGGCAGCATCCCCTTGTTGGGGTCCGCGTGAGTGGTTAATGTTGGAGTATGATACAAATACAAAGCGAGCGGAAGCATTTTTTTAAAACTTTACAAAATCATACTTTTCCACGGATCATTGTACAAAACTTTAGCAAACAAAATAAATTAGCGAAACCGAACAAGAGAAGATTAGAATACAACCTTTGTAGCCCTTTTGAAGATCGAATTTGAAAGCCCAAAGAAGAGTTCCTCTAAACGGTAGACACCCAAAGTTCCAACCTTGCTTCGATCTATACCTTCTACTTAACGGATCTTTTCTTCTTCGTTATTTCCACCAAAAACCGAACCCAATTATAGATTTCAAGTATTTTGGTTACTTGAAAATGAGAAAGAAAAATAGCATTTTGTATGTGTATTTTTGTATCTCTCGTAACTTTTTTTTTTCAATACCAAGACTTGGTATTATATAGAACAAAGTACATTATTGATACAATAATACATCTAGTACAAATATAATAAATATAGATTTGGAAAGATTTGCAAAATCAAATCTTTATATAAAATAAGATTTACAAAATCAAATCATATTTTATAAATCAAATCAAATCTTATATCTTATATAAAATATGATTTGCAAAATCTAATCAAATCTCTACATATTTAGATTTGTAAGTATATGTATACACATAAAAAAACTTACTTAATTTATTAAACCATTAACTAATGATTAATAAATTAATTTCCGATTAGAAGGTATATCAAACAATTTACGATTGGCCTTTGTGTGTGACCGAATAGGATAAATGGACTTTTATTATTTAATGTCATGGGCATATCTTCGGAATATATGTACCACGGTCAAACCACGGTCGAACCGTAGCCAACCCGAGAACATATTTCCAACAGACTCCCACTTGCACTGACATTAAAAATATTGGCCTGTCTTAAAAGACACACCATGTATAACAACTAGTCTGCTACGTTACACTCCTATATTTTGATTTATATCAATCATCCTTTTGTTCAAGATATCTATATGAACGTGTGACATGGTTAAGTGTCAATCATCATCGTTCAAGATTATGTTTCCCGATGAAGATTTGTGGTGATCAAATAGACTGCAATTGCATTAATTCAGTCGTAGCATGGCCATGCATTTAATTCAGCACAAATAAACGAGGGGCCTAGAGATATCGCTTAAACTCGCTTAAAGAAGAAAGAACAAATTGCTTCAACTTTATAGACATCCACCACATTCCATGATATACCCAATCTGCTCCCTTATGACCGGCATTTACGCACAGCGTTAGAAACATGTCAAAGTATAACATAGTTTGTGTCAGGATTTCTCATACATATCCACTCTACGATAAATGATGTTGCCATCTTAGAGCTTACCTTTTGACTTAAAACTATGAAGTAATGTCTAAGTGTGGTCATTCCAGAATCTTGAATCAACTATCAAGTTCCTCATGAATGTAGTTTCATATAAGCCTATATTACTACACTTCATAGCAGCCTTAATTCAATTCTCTATTCCTTAGAGAATGACCGACTGTGGAAGTTTATGAAATAATATTCATTGGAAGTTAAAACATGCAAAATGAAACATGGCAATATACAATGAAATGATCGCATCGTGCGTATAATATAATCTCAATATATTAATCATCAGATCAATTGCAACATATATTATTACCCAATGTTTAAAGTTTCAAACTTAACATAAAAAATACAATCAAACTTTATCATTAATGACACGAATGCCAATAGACATGCTATGAGCATCATGCTTAGTCTGTGGCAAAGGCTTGGTGAAGGATCAGTCAAGTTCTTAGTCGTGTCTGCTCTACTTAATAATATGTCATTTTTTGCTACAAGTTGACGGATGTAATGGTACTTTCTGAGTATCTGCCGTGTGCGCTTTTGTGACCTCAGTTTTTGAGCCAAGTCAACCGCACTCACATTGTCGCAGAAAATCTCAACAGGATCATGGATTGTAGGAACCACACCCAGATCCCCGATGAATTTCTTTATCCACATGGCCTCTTTAGCAGCTTTATTTACCGCTATATACTCGGCTTCTATCGTAGAATCAGCAATAGTACTTTGCTTGCCACTTCTCCACGTGACAGCTCCACCGTTCAACATAAATACAAATCCTGATTGTGAAGAGCAATCATCTCTATCTGATTGGAAACTAGCGTCAGAGTATCCTTTGACGCTCAGCTCGTCATTCCCACCATAGACCAAGAACATCTCTTTAGTCCTCCTAAGATACTTTAGAATGTTCTTGATTGCTATCCAATGAGCTTCACTAGGATTGGCCTGATAACGACTAGTCATGCTTAGTGCATACGACACGTCAGGCCTAGCGCATATCATCACATACATGATCGATTCTATAGCTGAAGCATATGGAGTCCGACTCATGGTAACTGACTCCAAATCTGAATTAGGACATTGATGAAATGTCCCGTTCTTATTGATTAAAAACGTTCCATATTAATTGATTTCGTTGCGAGGTTTTGACCTCTATATGAGACGTTTTTCAAAGACTGCATTCATTTTTAAAACAAACCATAACCTTTATTTCATAAATAAAGGTTTAAAAAGCTTTACGTAGATTATCAAATATGATAATCTAAAATATCCTGTTTACACACGACCATTACATAATGGTTTACAATACAAATATGTTACATCGAAATCAGTTTCTTGAATGCAGTTTTTACACAATATCATACAAACATGGACTCCAAATCTTGTCCTTATTTTAGTATGCAACAGCGGAAGCTCTTAGTATTCACCTGAGAATAAACATGCTTTAAACGTCAACAAAAATGTTGGTGAGTTATAGGTTTAACCTATATATATATATATCAAATCGTAACAATAGACCACAAGATTTCATATTTCAATACACATCCCATACATAGAGATAAAAATCATTCATATGGTGAACACCTGGTAACCGACATTAACAAGATGCATATATAAGAATATCCCCATCATTCCGGGACACCCTTCGGATATGATATAAATTTCGAAGTACTAAAGCATCCGGTACTTTGGATGGGGTTTGTTAGGCCCAATAGATCTATCTTTAGGATTCGCGTCAATTAGGGTGTCTGTTCCCTAATTCTTATATTACCAGACTTAATAAAAAGGGGCATATTCGATTTCGATAATTCAACCATAGAATGTAGTTTCACGTACTTGTGTCTATTTTGTAAATCATTTATAAAATCTGCATGTATTCTCATCCCAAAAATATTAGATTTTAAAAGTGGGACTATAACTCACTTTCACATATTTTTACTTCGTCGGGAAGTAAGACTTGGCCACTGGTTGATTCACGAACCTATAACAATATATACATATATATCAAAGTATGTTCAAAATATATTTACAACACTTTTAATATATTTTGATGTTTTAAGTTTATTAAGTCAGCTGTCCTCGTTAGTAACCTACAACTAGTTGCCCACAGTTAGATGTACAGAAATAAATCGATAAATATTATCTTGAATCAATCCACGACCCAGTGTATACGTATCTCAGTATTGATCACAACCCAAACTATATATATTTTGGAATCAACCTCAACCCTGTATAGCTAACTCCAACATTCACATATAGAGTGTCTATGGTTGTTCCGAAATATATATAGATGTGTCGACATGATAGGTCGAAACATTGTATACGTGTCTATGGTATCTCAAGATTACATAATATACAATACAAGTTGATTAAGTTATGGTTGGAATAGATTTGTTACCAATTTTCACGTAGCTAAAATGAGAAAAATTATCCAATCTTGTTTTACCCATAACTTCTTCATTTTAAATCTGTTTTGAGTGAATCAAATTGCTATGGTTTCATATTGAACTATATTTTATGAATCTAAATATAAAAAGTATAGGTTTATAGTCGGAAAAATAAGTTACAAGTCGTTTTTGTAAAGGTAGTCATTTCAGTCGAAAGAACGACGTCTAGATGACCATTTTAGAAAACATACTTCCACTTTGAGTTTAACCATAATTTTTGGATATAGTTTCATGTTCATAATAAAAATCATTTTCCCAGAATAATAACTTTTAAATCAAAGTTTATCATAGTTTTTAATTAACTAACCCAAAACAGCCCGCGGTGTTACTACGACGGCGTAAATCCGGTTTTACGGTATTTTTCGTGTTTCCAGGTTTTAAATCATTAAGTTAGCATATCATATAGATATAGAACATGTGTTTAGTTGATTTTAAAAGTCAAGTTAGAAGGATTAACTTTTATTTGCGAACAAGTTTAGAATTAACTAAACTATGTTCTAGTGATTACAAGTTTAAACCTTCGAATAAGATAGCTTTATATGTATGAATCGAATGATGTTATGAACATCATTACTACCTCAAGTTCTTTGGATAAACCTACTGTAAATGAGAAAAATAGATCTAGCTTCAAAGGATCCTTGGATGGCTTGAAAGTTCTTGAAGCAGAATCATGACACGAAAACAATTTCAAGTAAGATTTCCACTCGAAATAAGATTGTTATAGTTATAGAAATTGAATTAAAGTTTGAATATGATTATTACCTTGTATTAGAAAGATAACCTACTATAAGTAACAAAGGTTTCTTGATCTTGGATGATTACTTGGAATGGATTTAGAAAACTTGGAAGTAAACTTGCAATCTTGGAAGTATTCTTGATTTTATGAAACTAGAACTTTTGGAATTTATGAAAAACACTTAGAACTTGAAGGTATAACTTGAGAGAGATCAATTAGATGAAGAAAATTGAAGAATTAAAGTGTTTGTAGGTGTTTTTGGTCGTTGGTGTATGGATTAGATATAAAGGATATGTAATTTGTTTTCATGTAAATAAGTCATGAATGATTACTCATATTTTTGTAATTTTATGAGATATTTCATGCTAGTTGCCAAATGATGGTTCCCACATGTGTTAGGTGACTCACATAGGCTGCTAAGAGCTGATCATTAGAGTGTATATACCAATAGTACATACATCTAAAAGCTGTGTATTGTACGAGTACGAATACGGGTGCATACGAGTAGAATTGTTGATGAAACTGAACGAGGATGTAATTGTAAGCATTTTTGTTAAGTAGAAGTATTTTGATAAGTGTCTTGAAGTCTTTCAAAAGTGTATGAATACATATTAAAACACTACATGTATATACATTTTAACTGAGTCGTTAAGTCATCGTTAGTCGTTACATGTAAGTGTTGTTTTGAAACCTTTAGGTTAACGATCTTGTTAAATGTTGTTAACCCAATGTTTATAATATCAAATGAGATTTTAAATTATTAGATTATCATGATAATATGATGTATGAATATCTCTTAATATGATATATATACATTAAATGTCGTTACAACGATAATCGTTACATATATGTCTCGTTTCAAAATCATTAAGTTAGTAGTCTTGCTTTTACATATGTAGTTCATTGTTAATATACTTAATGATATGTTTACTTATCATAATATCATGTTAACTATATATATATATATATATATATATATATATATCCATATATATGTCATCATATAGTTTTTACAAGTTTTAACGTTCGTGAATCACCGGTCAACTTGGGTGGTCAATTGTCTATATGAAACCTATGTCAATTAATCAAGTCTTAATAAGTTTGATTGCTTAACATGTTGGAAACACTTAATCATGTAAATAACAATTTCATTTAATATATATATATATAAACATGGAAAAGTTCGGGTCACTACAGTACCTACCCGTTAAATAAATTTCGTCCCGAAATTTTAAGCAGTTGGAGGTGTTGACGTATCTTCTGGAAATAAGTGCGGGTATTTCTTCTTCATCTGATCTTCTCATTCCCAGGTGAACTCGGGTCCTCTACATGCATTCCATCGAACCATAACAATTGGTATCTTGTCTTGTTTAAGTCTTTTAACCTCACGATCCATTATTTCGACGGGTTCTTCGATGAATTGAAGTTTTTCGTTGATTTGGATTTCGTCTAACGGAATAGTGAGATCTTCTTTAGCAAAATATTTCTTCAAATTCGAGACGTGGAAAGTGTTATGTACAGCCGCGAGTTGTTGAGGTAACTCAAGTCGGTAAGCTACTGGTCCGACACGATCAATAATCTTGAATGGTCCAATATACCTTGGATTTAATTTACCTCGTTTACCAATTCGAACAACGCCTTTCCAAGGTACAACCTTAAGCATGACCATCTCTCCAATTTCAAATTCTATATCTTTTCTTTTAATGTCGGCGTAGCTCTTTTGTCGACTTTGGGCGGTTTTCAACCGTTGTTGAATTTGGATGATCTTCTCGGTAGTTTCTTGTATTATCTCCGGACCCGTAATCTGTCTATCCCCCACTTCACTCCAACAAATTGGAGACCTGCACTTTCTACCATAAAGTGCTTCAAATGGTGCCATCTCAATACTTGAATGATAGCTGTTGTTGTAGGAAAATTCTGCTAACGGTAGATGTCGATCCCAACTGTTTTCTAAATCAATAACACATGATAGTAGCATGTCTTCAAGCGTTTGTATCGTCCTTTCGCTCTGCCCATCAGTTTGTGGATGATAGGCAGTACTCATGTCTAGACGAGTTCCTAATGCTTGCTGTAATGTCTGCCAGAATCTTGAAATAAATCTGCCATCCCTATCAGAGATAATAGAGATTGCTATTCCATGTCTGGAGACGACTTCCTTCAAATACAGTCGTGCTAACTTCTCCATCTTGTCATCTTCTCTTATTGGCAGGAAGTGTGCTGATTTGGTGAGACGATCAACTATTACCCAAATAGTATCAAAACCACTTGCAGTCCTTGGCAATTTAGTGATGAAATCCATGGTAACGTTTTCCCATTTCCATTCCGGGATTTCGGGTTGTTGAAGTAGACCTGATGGTTTCTGATGCTCAGCTTTGACCTTAGAATACGTCAAACATTCTCCTACGTATTTAGCAACATCGGCTTTCATACCCGGCCACCAAAAATGTTTCTTGAGATCCTTGTACATCTTCCCCGTTCCAGGATGTATTGAGTATCTCTCATATCTCCAAATTTTGGTACCCAAATCCTTTCAGCCCTATACCGGGTCCCGTCTTCCCGAATATTAAGATGCTTCTCCGATCCTTTGGGTATTTCATCCTTTAAATTTTCCTCTTTTAAAACTCCTTGTTGCGCCTCCTTTATTTGAGTAGTAAGGTTATTGTGAATCATTATATTCATAGATTTTACTCGAATGGGTTCTCTGTCCTTCCTGCTCAAGGCTTCGGCTACCACATTTGCCTTTCCCGGGTGGTAACGAATCTCAAAGTCGTAATCATTCAACAATTCAATCCACCTACGCTGCCTCATATTCAGTTGTTTCTGATTAAATATGTGTTGAAGAAATCACAAAATCATCATTCCCTTCAGGCAATGACAATATAGGTGCCGTAGTTAGCTTCTTCTTCAATAACTGGAACGCTTTCTCTTGTTCATCCTTCCATTCAAATTTCTTCCCTTTATGCGTTAATGCAGTCAAGGGTTTTGCTATTCTGGAAAAGTCTTGGATGAACCTTCTATAGTAACCAGCTAGTCCTAAAAACTGGCGTATGTGTTTCGGAGTTTTCGAGGTTTCCCACTTTTCAACAGTTTCTATCTTTGCCGGATCCACCTTAATACCTTCTTTGTTCACTATGTGACCGAGAAATTGAACTTCTTCCAACCAAAATGCACACTTTGAAAACTTAGCGTACAATTCTTCCTTCCTCAATACTTCTAACACCTTTCTCAAATGTTCACCGTGTTCTTGGTCATTCTTTGAGTAAATAAGTATGTCATCAATGAAAACAATGACAAACTTGTCAAGGTATGGTCCACACACTCGGTTCATAAGGTCCATGAACACAGCTGGTGTGTTAGTCAATCCAAACGGCATAACCATAAACTCGTAATGACCATAACGCGTCCTAAAAGCAGTCTTTGGAATATCATCTTCTTTCACCCACATTTGATGATACCCGGAACGTAAGTCAATCTTTGAATAAACAAACGAGCCTTGTAGTTAATCAAATAAGTCATCGATTCTCGGTAGTGGGTAGCGGTTCTTGATGGTAAGTTTGTTCAACTCTCGGTAGTCGATACACAACCTGAATGTACCATCTTTCTTCTTGACAAACAAAACAGGAGCTCCCCACGGTGATGTGCTTGGTCGAATGAAACCACGTTCTAAAAGTTCTTGTAATTGACTTTGCAGTTCTTTCATCTCGCTGGGTGCGAGTCTGTAAGGAGCATGAGCTATTGGTGCAGCTCCTGGTACAAGATCTATTTGAAATTCAACGGATCGATGTGGGGGTAATCCCGGTAATTCTTTCGAAAATACATCGGGAAATTCTTTTGCGACGGGAACATCATTGATGCTCTTTTCTTCAGTTTGTACTTTCTCGACGTGTGCTAGAACAGCATAACAACCTTTTCTTATTAGTTTTTGTGCCTTCAAATTACTAATAAGATGTAGCTTCATGTCGCCCTTTTCTCCGTACACCATTAAGGGTTCTCCTTCTTCTCGTACAATGCGAATTGCATTTTTATAACATACGATCTCTGCTTTCACCTTCTTCAGCCAGTCCATGCCAACTATTACATCAAAACTCCCTAACTCTACTGGTATCAAATCAATATTAAATATTTCGCTGCCCAGTTTAATTTCTCGATTCCGGCATATATTATCTGCTGAAATTAATTTACCATTTGCTAATTCGAGTAAAAATTTACTATCCAAAGGCGTCAATGGGCAACTTAATTTAGCACAAAAATCTCTACTCATATAGCTTCTATCCGCACCCGAATCAAATAAAACGTAAGCAGATTTATTGTCAATAAGAAACGTACCCGTAACAAGCTCCGGGTCTTCCTGTGTCTCTGCCGCATTAATATTGAAAACTCTTCCGCGGACTTGTCCATTCGTGTTCTCCTGGTTCGGACAATTTCTAATAATGTGGCCCGGTTTTCCACATTTATAACAAACTACATTGGCATAACTTGCTCCGACACCATTTGTTCCTTTCGTTCTGTTAACCCCTGGTCCGTAGACCTCACACTTCGCCGCGCTATGACCATTTCTTTTACACTTGTTGCAAAATTTGGTGCAGAACCCCGAGTGATACTTTTCACACCTTTGGCATAGCTGCTTCTGATTGTTGTTGTTTTTGCGGTTATTATTGTTGTTGGGATGATTGTTGTAGTTGTTGTTGTTGTTGTTGTTGTTGTTGTTGTTGTTATTGTTGTTGTTGTTGTTGTTGGTGTTGTTGTTGTTGTTGTTGTTGTTGTTGGGCCGTTTGTTGTAGTTGCGATTGATGTTGCGATTGCTGGGATAGTTGTTGCGATTATTGTTGTAATTTCTGTTGTTGTTATATTGGTGATTCTTATCACCGTTTTCCTCCCACTTTCTTTTGACTTGCTTCACATTGGCTTCTTCAGCAGTCTGTTCTTTAATTCTTTCTTCAATCTGGTTCACTAGTTTGTGAGCCATTCTACATGCCTGTTGTATGGAGGCGGGCTCGTGTGAACTTATATCTTCTTGGATTCTTTCCGGTAATCCTTTCACAAAAGCGTCGATCTTCTCTTCCTCATCTTCGAACGCTCCCGGACACAATAGGCACAATTCCGTGAATCGTCTTTCGTACGTGGTAATATCAAATCCTTGGGTTCATAACCCTCTAAGTTCTGTCTTGAGCTTATTGACCTCGGTTCTGGGACGGTACTTCTCATTCATCAAGTGCTTGAATGCTGACCACGGTAGTGCGTAAGCATCATCTTGTCCCACTTGCTCTAGATAGGTATTCCACCATGTTAACGCAGAACCTGTGATGCTATGCGTAGCGTACTTCACTTTGTCCTCTTCAGTACACTTACTTATGGCAAACACCGATTCGACCTTCTCGGTCCATCGTTTCAATCCGATCGGTCCTTCGGTTCCATCAAATTCCAAAGGTTTGCAGGCAGTGAATTCTTTGTAGGTGCATCCTACACGATTTCCTGTACTGCTAGATCCAAGGTTATTGTTGGTATGTAGCGCAGCCTGTACTGCGGCTATGTTTGAAGCAAGAAAGGCACGAAATTCCTCTTCACTCATATTCAAGGTGTGTCGAGTAGTCGGTGCTATTTCCTTCAAAATAGTCAAATGAAACGAGTTAATTATATAGAATATCAAGAGTAGTCAATAGTATTTCGTAGCGTAATATGAACTTATTTATAAAAGCTCTTTCTTCATATTAGCATTTTATACTCTTTAATTCGGGTAGTACCTACCCGTTAAGTTCATACTTAGTAGCTAACATACCATTTCAATACTACAATTCTATATGAAAAACTAATCACAAAAAAAAAAATATATATCATATTCAAACCTTTATACAATAACTTGCAAACTTACAATACCGCTATTTTACATATAGCATGAAATATAGCACATAAAACTTTGATACAAAGTAGTTGCGAAGATAATTCTAGTTAATAAATAAGGCGTTCAGCAAAGGCAACAAAGACACGTAATTCATACGTCCAGAAACAAGTCATGCATTCTGGTTTTACTAATACCACTTCCCATCCTTGGTCTTGCGGAACGTAACCGTTGTGACCGATAGTATGACAACGTGTTGTAACGTCGTCAAAAGGGCGAAGGTTATGTAATGACCAACAGTCTCGTAATAACCTAAAAACCTCATTTCTTACCCCAATTACCGATTCCGTCACTTGTGGGAACGTTTTGTTTAATACTTGTAGCCCGATGTTCTTTTTCTCACTTTGGTGAGAAGCGAACATTACTAACCCATAAGCATAACATGCTTCTTTATGTTGCATGTTAGCCGCTTTTTCTAAATCATGAAGTCCTATATTCGGATACATTGAGTCAAAATAATTTCTTAACCCGTTGCGTAAAATAGCATTTGGGTTCCCCGCAATATATGCGTCAAAGTAAACACATCGTAACTTATGGGTTTCCCAATGTGATATCCCTATCTTTCAAACGAAAGCCTTTTATAAACCAAGGCATTCTTGGAACGTTCTTCGAATGTCTTACAAACTGATTTTGCCATAAATAGTTGTGCCGAGGAATTCTGACCGACTCTAGACAAGATTTCATCAATCATGTCTCCGGGTAAGTCTTCTAAAATATTGGGTTGTCTATCCATTTTGTGTTTTTATACTGTAAAATAGACAAGAGTTAGATTCATAAAAGATACTTATTAATACAAGCAATTTTTACATATATCGTAAAGCATAAGCACACTATATTACATATATTACACCGCACAAATACAACTATCTTATTCCGACTCACTCGTTTCTTCTTTTTCGAACTTGGTTCTTTTTGCTAAGTTTTTAGGGATATATGATGTTCCCCTAATACGAGCCGTCGTTTTCCACATTGGTCTAGAAAAACCTGTTGGTTTAGAGGTTCCCGGGTTATTGTTACAACTTAAGAAATACGGGTGTTGACGATACATATAAAGTTCATCGGGGTTAGAATCAGATTTCTCTATTTTTATGCCTTTTCCCTTATTGTTCTCTTTTGCCTTTTTAAATTCAGTTGGGGTAATTTCTATAACATCATCGGAATCCTCGTCGGGATCCGATTCATCGGAGAATTGGTAATCCTCCCAATATTTTGCTTCCTTGGCGGAAACACCGTTGACCATAATTAACTTTGGTCGGTTGGTTGAGGATTTTCTTCTACTTAACTGTTTTATTATTTCTCCCACTGGTTCTTCTTCCGGTTCCGATTCTTCTTCCGGTTCCGACTCTTCTTCCGGTTCCTCTTCGAGAACTTGTGAATCAGTCCACGAATCATTCCAATTTACATTTGACTCTTCATTATTATTAGGTGAGTCAATGGGACTAGTTCTAGAGGTAGACATCTATCACATAATATCAAACACGTTAAGAGATTAATATATCACATAATATTCACATGTTAAAAATATATAGTTTCCAACAAAATTTGTTAAGCAATCTTTTTTTTTTCCAAGTAAACACAGTCGAAGTCCATACTCACTAATGCATCCTAACAAACTCGATAAGACACACTAATGTAAAATTCTGGTTCTCTAAGACCAACGCTCGGATACCAACTGAAATGTCCCGTTCTTATTATTAAAAACGTTCCATATTAATTGATTTCGTTGCGAGGTTTTGACCTCTATATGAGACGTTTTTCAAAGACTACATTCATTTTTAAAACAAACCATAACCTTTATTTCATAAATAAAGGTTTAAAAAGCTTTACGTAGATTATCAAATATGATAATCTAAAATATCATGTTTACACACGACCATTACATAATGGTTTACAATACAAATATGTTACATCGAAATCAGTTTCTTGAATGCAGTTTTTACACAATATCATACAAACATGGACTCCAAATCTTGTCCTTATTTTAGTATGCAACAGCGGAAGCTCTTAGTATTCACCTGAGAATAAACATGCTTTAAACGTCAACAAAAATGTTGGTGAGTTATAGGTTTAACCTATATATATCAAATCGTAACAATAGACCACAAAATTTCATATTTCAATACACATCCCATACATAGAGATAAAAATCATTCATATGGTGAACACCTGGTAACCGACATTAACAAGATGCATAAATAAGAATATCCCCATCATTCCGGGACACCCTTCGGATATGATATAAATTTCGAAGTACTAAAGCATCCGGTACTTTGGATGGGGTTTGTTAGGCCCAATAGATCTATCTTTAGGATTCGCGTCAATTAGGGTGTCTGTTCCCTAATTCTTAGATTACCAGACTTAATAAAAAAGGGCATATTCGATTTCGATAATTCAACCATAGAATGTAGTTTCACGTACTTGTGTCTATTTTGTAAATCATTTATAAAACCTGCATGTATTCTCATCCCAAAAATATTAGATTTTAAAAGTGGGACTATAACTCACTTTCACAGATTTTTACTTTGTCGGGAAGTAAGACTTGGCCACTGGTTGATTCACGAACCTATAACAATATATACATATATATCAAAGTATGTTCAAAATATATTTACAACACTTTTAATATATTTTGATGTTTTAAGTTTATTAAGTCAGCTGTCCTCATTAGTAACCTACAACTAGGTGTCCACAGTTAGATGTACAGAAATAAATCGATAAATATTATCTTGAATCAATCCACGACCCAGTGTATACGTATCTCAGTATTGATCACAACCCAAACTATATATATTTTTGAATCAACCTCAACCCTGTATAGCTAACTCCAACATTCACATATAGAGTGTCTATGGTTGTTCCGAAATATATATAGATGTGTCGATATGATAGGTCGAAACATTGTATACGTGTCTATGTTATCTCAAGATTACATAATATACAATACAAGTTGATTAAGTTATGGTTGGAATAGATTTGTTACCAATTTTCACGTAGCTAAAATGAGAAAAATTATCCAATCTTGTTTTACCCATAACTTCTTCATTTTAAATCCGTTTTGAGTGAATCAAATTGCTATGGTTTCATATTGAACTATATTTTATGAATCTAAACAGAAAAAGTATAGGTTTATAGTCGGAAAAATAAGTTACAAGTCGTTTTTGTAAAGGTAGTCATTTCAGTCGAATGAACGACGTCTAGATGACCATTTTAGAAAACATACTTCCACCTTGAGTTTAACCATAATTTTTGGATATAGTTTCATGTTCATAATAAAAATTATTTTCCCAGAATAACAACTTTTAAATCAAAGTTTATCATAGTTTTTAATTAACTAACCCAAAACAGCCCGCGGTGTTACTACGACGGCGTAAATTCGGTTTTACAGTGTTTTTCGTGTTTCCAGGTTTTAAATCATTAAGTTAGCATATCATATAGATATAGAACATGTGTTTAGTTGATTTTAAAAGTCAAGTTAGAAGGATTAACTTTTATTTGCGAACAAGTTTAGAATTAACTAAACTATGTTCTAGTGATTACAAGTTTAAACCTTCGAATCAGATAGCTTTATATGTATGAATCGAATGATGTTATGAACATCATTACTACCTAAAGTTCCTTGGATAAATCTACTGGAAATGAGAAAAATAGATCTAGCTTCAAAGGATCCTTGGATGGCTTGAAAGTTCTTGAAGCAGAATCATGACACGAAAACAATTTCAAGTAAGATTTCCACTCGAAATAAGATTGTTATAGTTATAGAAATTGAATTAAAGTTTGAATATGATTATTACCTTGTATTAGAAAGATAACCTACTGTAAGTAACAAAGGTTTCTTGATCTTGGATGATTACTTTTAATGGATTTAGAAAACTTGGAAGTAAACTTTCAATCTTGGAAGTATTCTTGATTTTATGAAACTAGAACTTTTGGAATTTATGAAGAACACTTAGAACTTGAAGGTAGAACTTGAGAGAGATCAATTAGATGAATAAAATTGAAGAATGAAAGTGTTTGTAGGTGTTTTTGGTCGTTGGTGTATGGATTAGATATAAAGGATATGTAATTTTGTTTTCATGTAAATAAGTCATGAATGATTACTCATATTTTTGTAATTTTATGAGATATTTCATGCTAGTTGCCAAATGATGGTTCCCACATGTGTTAGGTGACTCACATGGGCTACTAAGAGCTGATCATTGGAGTGTATATACCAATAGTACATACATCTAAAAGCTGTGTATTGTACGAGTACGAATACGGGTGCATACGAGTAGATATGTTGATGAAACTGAACGAGGATGTAATTGTAAGCATTTTTGTTAAGTAGAAATATTTTGATAAGTTTCTTGAAGTCTTTTAAAAGTGTATGAATACATATTAAAACACTACATGTATATACATTTTAACTGAGTCGTTAAGTCATCGTTAGTCGTTACATGTAAGTGTTGTTTTGAAACCTTTAGGTTAACGATCTTGTTAAATGTTGTTAACCCAATGTTTATAATATCAAATGAGATTTTAAATTATTATATTATCATGATAATATGATGTATGAATATCTCTTAATATGATATATATACATTAAATGTCGTTACAACGATAATCGTTACATATATGTCTCGTTTCAAAATCATTAAGTTAGTAGTCTTGCTTTTACATATGTAGTTCATTGTTAATATACTTAATGATATGTTTACTTATCATAATATCATGTTAACTATATATATATATATATATCCATATATATGTCATCATATAGTTTTTACAAGTTTTAACGTTCGTGAATCACCGGTCAACTTGGGTGGTCAATTGTCTATATGAAACCTATTTCAATTAATCAAGTCTTAACAAGTTTAATTGCTTAACATGTTGGAAACACTTAATCATGTAAATAACAATTTCATTTAATATATATATAAACATGGAAAATTTTGGGTCACTACAATTGAGACTTGCTCAATATCATTCCAGGGTTCATAGGAACGCACCCTTTCTTGGAGTTATGCATACCAAATTTCTTCAGTATTTTATATATAAATGCACTTTGGTTTAGCCCAATTAATCTCCTTGACCTATCTCGATAGATCTTTATTCCCAAAATATATGATGCATCTCCTATGTCTTTCATGGAGAAACATTTCCCTAGCCAAGCTTTGACATCTTTCAATGTCGAGATATCGTTTCTCATGAGTAATATGTCATCGACATATAGTACAAGGAAGACTACAACACTCCCACTAGACCTAACATAGACACATGGCTCATCTTCGCCTCTAATAAAACTAAATTCTTTGATTTTCTCATTAAAGCAAAGATTCCAGCTACGAGAAGCTTGTTTAAGTCCATAAATGGACTTTTAAAGCTTGTACACACTATTAGGATACTTAGGATGTACATAACCCTCAGGTTGTGTCATAAACACATCCTCTGTTAGCTTACCATTAAGGAAAGCTGTTTTTACATCCATTTGCCATATCTCATAGTCATAAAATGCAGCTATGGCAAGAAGTATTCTAATGGATTTCAACATAGCTACCGGTGAAAAAGTTTCATCATAGTCTACACCATATTGTTACGTGTAACCCTTAGCCACCAGTCTGGCTTTGAATGTGTGTACATTTCCATCCATATCGGTCTTCTTCTTGAAGACCCACTTACACCCAATGGTTTTAGTACCTGGTATATGATTAATCAAGGTCCAGACTTGATTATCATGCATGGATTGGATCTTGTTGTCCATAGCCTCCTTCCATTTGGCAGAGTCGGGGCCTGTAATTGCTTCCTGATAGGTAATAGGTTCATCAGAATCTATATTTTTGTCATCACCCTCAAATATGTGTAAACTATATTTCTTTGGTGTTCGACTCACTCTATCAGGTGTACGTATGGGTGGTAGCTGTAGGTCAATTTCTCTTTCAACTACAGGCTCGTCGACCTCTTGAGGAGAATCAGTTCCAATATCGGTTTCCATGTTAGTTGATTCTTGAATTTCTTCAAGGTCAATTTTGCTCCCACTTGTTCCTTTTGATATGAGATCCTTTTCAAGGAAGACTCCCCTTCGGGACACAAAGACTTTGTTCTCAGTAGGGTTGTAAAATAAATATCCAAAAGAATCAGTCAGGTAACAAACAAATAAACACTTTTCGGATCTGGGTTCAAGTTTATCTTGAGCTTCACGACGAACGTAAGCCTCACAACCCCAGATTCTTAGATATGAGAGAGACACAGTTTTACCATGCCTTATCTCATAAGGTGTTTTAGAAACTTTCATGGTTGGGATGAGGTTAAGGATCCTTGCGGCAGTTTGTTGGGCATAACCCCAAAAACTGATTGGAAGCTTTGTGCGGCTCATCATGGATCGAACCATATCAAGTAATGTTCGATTCCTCGTTTCAGCCACACAATTATGTTGTGTTATTCTAGGAGGAGCTAATTGTGAGATTATCCCACAACCCCGTAGATGATCACGAAATTTATCATTAAGATATTCACCACCTCTATCAGATCGGAGAATCTTAATTCTTTTGTTCAGTTGATTTTCTACTTCGTTGTGGTATACCTTGAACACTCCCAAAGTTTCAGACTTTTGTTTAATTAAATAAACATAGCCATATCTACTGAAGTCATCAGTAAATGTAATGAAGTATCGTTCCTTGTGTCTAGTAGGCGATCTGAACGGACATAACACATCAGTGTGTACCAACCCCTACAGATCCTTTGCCCGTTCACAGTTTCATGTGAAAGGTGCCTTTGTCATTTTTCCTGATAAGCAAGATTCGCATTCATCATACGATATTATATCAAATGATTCTAGAATTCCATCTGACTGGAGTTTTGCTATGCGTTTCTTGTTTATATGGCCTAAACGACAATGCCATAGATACGTTTTATCCAAACCATCTTTGGATGAATCAACATTATAGATTGAACTATCATTTGGCTTTATTGTTGTTTCTAAGATACCTCTACAAGGACTAGCTTTGAAATAAAATATTCCATTCTTGCAAACAAGTATTGATCCATTATCAAAACTAAAATTAAAACCATCATTAAATAAAGCATCAAATGATATAATGTTTCTTACCATTTCGGCACTGTAGCAAACATTAGATAAAACAATACATAGACCAGAATCAAAAGTGAGCTTATATTCTCCAATCATATCAACAGAGGCAACGTTCTTATTCCCCATGATTAGATTGAGCTCTCCGGTCTTCAGCTTCCTACTTCTCGTGAGTCCCTGCACATTTGTACAAATGTGAGTACCACATCCTGTGTCCAATACCCAGGAATTAGAAATAGTAGTATTGTTTAGTTCAATCATGAACAAACCTGAAGGTACGACGACTCCCTTAGCCTGTAGTTCATTAAGTTCCTTCAAGTACTTGGTACAATTACGCCTCCAATGTCCTTTATCCCCACAATGAAAGCATATTGCTTCTTCAGGAGACTTGGTATGCGGGATCTTTGAAGTATAAGAGTTAGAAATGCCCTTAGGTTTAGGTTTGAAGTTGGACGTGCCAACCTTCCCCTTGCCCTTGTTCTTGCCCTTTGTTTTGTTTTTCTTCTTCTTGATCCCACCTTCACGAATGGCTAGGACGGTAGTTGCGGGTTTAGCTTTGGCCATGTTAGCCTCAGCGGTTTTCAACATGCCATGGAGCTCCATGATTGTTTTTTTCATATTGTTCATATTATAGTTCATAATGAATCCTTCATATGCACTAGTCAGCGAGTTCAGGATAAAATCCGTTGCAAGCTCCTGACTTATGGAAAACCCAAGGCGCTCCAGTCGATCTATGTACCCTTTCATTTGTAGTACATGGACACTAACGCTACTTTCCGTTGCCATTTTGCAAGATACGAGAGCTTTCAAGATGTCAAACCTTTCTTGCTTTTCTTGTTGTTGGAACATGTCCTTGAGTTGGTTAAGCATGTCATACGACCCTAAGCTCTCCATGCCCTTTTGGAGCTCCGGAGACATGGTCGCCAACATCAAGCATGCTACCTCATTAGACTCGGAACGACGTTTTTCAAACCCGTCCCTAGCCGCTTGAGTAGCTCTCGATCCGGGTTCTGTCGGTAAGGGTTCCTCAATTGCCCTGATCTTTCCTTCCATACTAAGAGAAATTCTTAGGTTGCGAAGCCAGTCCATGTAGTTCAAGCCTGTAAGCTTGTCCTTTTCGAGGAGCCCTTTAAGGCAGAAATTAGTGATTGATGACGGAGTAGGATTTGTGTTTGTTGCAGACATCTATTATATTTTTAAAGTAAGTTGTATTAGTTAGTTTGATATGTTTAATCCTTGTTAAGATAATTACCCAAGTGTGTTCAATATTCAAACAATTATAATTAACAAGGATAAGATCCATATTTCACTTATGGTAACGACGGGTTTACAGCGGATCGCCAATCATAAGCTATTTAGGTAGGTAACTATATTACCAATTTCATCCATTATGAAATTCTTAGGTTCTACGGGATTTAGTGATAATCAATTATTTCACTTGGTATAACAACCCTCATATTTCCATGCCTGAATTGACTAATTTGACTATAGGGTTGTTATCCATACGTAATATATAATTAAATTTGACATTGATCAAATATTTATTTTTAGTCGACACTTTTTGTTAACTAAAGTTTACACTAATTATATAAAATAACTTTAGTTAATATTAATGCGTATTATATTTAAAACTATATGTAACATAATTATTAATTAAATGATAAGTTATTTTAATCATTATATATATATTTTTAGCTTATAAAAAATAAAACTAAAAAGAAATAAGATTTTTTTTTATAAATTAAATAATGAGCCCATGAATTTTGACTAAATATTTTCAAAAACAAAAACTTATGAAAAATATTTTTAACATGTTTTTATTATTTTGTCAAAATTGACACCTTTATTTTATTATTTTTTTTTCTTTTCACCAACCATTTTTTACCTATAAATACATGGCTCCTTATTCATTTTTTCTTGCCAAACACAAAAACTTAAGTTATTCTCTCAAAACCTTGAAGAAAATTTGAGGTACTTTCTATTTTTATTAATTTTTTTTTAATATTGTCATTTATATTTATATTTATTGTATATTCTTTGTAAAATTCGAAATTAATTATGTTTATATGTTATAATTAGTATTATAAGTGTTATGATGCATAAAAATAATTTTGATAATTTATGGAATATTATATATAATTAAATACGAATTATGTAGTGTTTAAACGTAAAAACAATGTAAAATTCGTAATACATACTTTTAACCAAAAATAAAATATATATAATTTTTTTCTGAGTTTTTAAAACTTATATAGATCTGAAAAAATTATAAAAATAATTACTTGGGTCGAATTGGTATTTATTATATAATTAAACTCTATTATTATGTAATTCGAAGGTAAATTAAGAATAAATATAAAATAATAAAAATATTTTTTTATATATTTTTCTACAGGTTATTAGACTGATAGAAACTTATAAAAATTATAAAAATAATTATTTGGGTTTATTTAGTAATTATGTAGAATTAAAATTGTTTTGTGAATACATTAAGGGTAAAAACAAAAATAAATACAAAAATATAATAAAAACATTTTCTTAAATTTTTCTACTAATCTATATGATTAACTAAGACTATAAAAATTATGTATGTAATTTTTAGATATTTAATTTAGTATTTAGACATTTTTGAATAATGTTCGATTAATAAAACACTATTATTTTTGAAGTAATTTAGGTATTTATTTAAAAGTAATTATATTTAATATATATAAGACATACTAAGGTATAATAACTAAATATTAAATAAAACTTAGGTTATATTATCACATATATAATTATTAAGTACATTAATAATTCGTTGTGTGTATACACCTAAAGTGAAGGTTAATCAAAGATAATGTATAATTAATGTGAACTTCATCGCTACTCACGGTCGTAAGTGAATGATGTCTAGGTTGCCATTTATGGGTAAGCTTGTGGATCTCGAATGCCATGACTTAGATTCTGGTCAAGAATCCTGGGCCCCCGGTTACATCTGGTCATTCCTGACTTATTTGATAGCAACGAAGTTTGAGTAGAGTTGTACAACATCTTGCTAAAGATTAACCCGAACTTTCTAAAATTGGAAAATTACTATAAGTGGAAACTTTCCATAAATAGTAACCTTCCGAAAATGGAAATTCTTTAGTGAACCATTACTATCAATATAGTACTATATACTATTGTCTGTTAGGCAATGTCTGATCATACGTTCTATCTCTAGGTTGAGATCTCGGTCCCTTCCGTTCAATTCTTTCGTGTGCTACTAAGGTGAACTTCATAGCCCCACTTTTTACTATTTCATAACTGTTTTACAACTTTTGGGGTGAGACACATGCTTGCTTTATAACTGTTTTACACTTAGACACAAGTACTAAATTGTTAACTATGCTGTCATCCTTTGATTCATGCTAAATCCCTACCGTAATATCGTCAATTGCTACGTTTAAATGCAAACTTAATTATTGTGAGTAGGCCTATTGAGAGTAACGTCTCTAACCATTCGACCGTTGGTCTTTGGTTACATAATAATGATTCCACGACACTGACAGTACAAGGTGTCATAGGGTAAACTTGTTTAGTAGCGATATTACAAAATGCAGCAACACTTTTAGATTGATATTTCTATATCAATCAACTTTAAACTAAATCTTGTGGTCTAAAACTTTGGATATTATTTATAAACCTGTGAAGTTCACTCAACCTTTTTGGTTGAAATTTTAAGCATGTTTTGTCTCAGGTGATGATTGAGCTAGCTGTTTGCAACTTTGTGATGATAGATTTGATACTTGCATGGAGTCCACATCGCATATTATATTTTAGTTCATAAACATTTATTTTACGTTTTAATAATAATGTAAACATGTATTACTGCTTCCGCTGTTTTATTAACAAATGTTTTATTTAAAAAGTCTCATATAGAGTCGTTCTCGTTTATACAACTGTGTTATGATATGATTGGTCACAATTACCCCTGGTCCATTTTGGGGGGTGTGACAGATTGGTATCAGAGCAGGCTGATGTAGAGAACTAGGATTGCATTTTATGTGTGCCTTATACAATTAGGTACCTTAGCAATGTAGGACTACAACTTTCCTTGACTATAGTGCCTTTAATTGTTGCCTTAAACTGTTAAATGCTACACTATACTTTAGAAATTTTACTTATCTTAGAATGCCGAGCCAACCTAAGAACTCTGCTCACTTTTCTAAGTACTATTCAATTCCGCCACCACATTTAAATGCGACACCGTTCTCGACATTCCTATGTCATCTATCATAGTTTTGTGTGTTACATATGTATTATATGAAATGTTATCCATGATTTTTGAAACTCCTATATTTGTTACTATTCATACTCAAACGTATATAACCTCCTTGTTATATCACATACCTATATGCTTTATGCCTTTATGCATCGGTTTGTGAACCAAAAAATATCATTGAGTTATCTCAAAGACATTATAATATCATCACTACTCATATTCATTACTTTTAAATCTTTGATTTCTCGTTATTTTTTTATCATTGAATTTTCTTGACGGATGGCGTCTACGAAACTCTAGAATAGAAGGGTTTGGATTATCGATTTAAAGGATCCTATAGCTCAAGCCGTAGACCTGAATAGGCCATTACGAATTGAAAGTCTTTAATCGAAAGATTATCAGATTACATACTTATCATTTTATGATCTCGACACGTCATACTGCTATTATTGAAGTATAGACACATCATATCTTATTATATCTTATCATATATATCTTAATAGACTTTGTCTAACACTTTTTCTAAATTTCCTCCGTAAATTACGGAAATCTTTTTGCTATATATACGTATATCAAGAAGACAAATATATCATTCAATATTCAACACTCATCTTATAACAAAAACCCTTATTCCGATCAGATAATATGGATTTCTCACTTGATTCCTTGAACTCCTCAAGCTCTAATGGCAGCGTAACCGGAATGAACCAACCAATTAGTCATCACCTTTTCTGGATGAATTAGGGGTGGGTTCGTAATCTACTTAATCAATGGAGAAGTGAAGAAGGTGATCCTTTTCACCCACCACATTGCCCTATTGGCGAAGAACCTGAAGCACTTACCGGCGAACCCGTTCGGAACACTATTTTCACCCTCATTTCCAGGATATCCCGTCACGAATATATAATATCTAGAATTTCAGATCTTATTCATCCCCTTGTCCGAACCGCCAATCATTCCGGAATAATAGAAGAAGTCAACGAGCTTCGCGCTCGAGTAGTGGCTTTGGAAAATATGGTGCAAAACCTACGAGCACCAGCAGCAGCACCAGCAGCATAACCAACACCACCAGTACCATCAGCATCACCGCCAATAGCATCAGCTTCACCAACAACAACATCTGCATTCCACACCTCAACATCACACTCAGTACCTCAAACATTAACATCATACGCCCCACAGATACCAAGGAATATTAGTAATAATGAGTTAAGATGTATTGACTCATTCTTTCTGAAGAATTATATATGTATACTTTATATATACATGGTTTGGAACAATAATAAATATTTTCGTACTAAGCTATTACGTGTGAATCTTAACTAGTAAATACTACTCGGATAATTCATATCACTAATATGCTATGATGTACATCCTTTGATAATGACTTAACAATCGTTAATCACTGCTTCAGCACACTAAACTCCATTTTCATAATAAATCAAGTGTGTTATTCAAATACATGTTTGATTTTACACTTCCATTTTCGATGTACTCAAAACTTTCTAGAAAACATTATTCGTGCCTTGTGAATTTCACAAGAAATCCACGAGCACCAACATCATATACCGAGATATATCAATAATAATGAACGATGAAGTATTGATTCATAACTTCATTAGCGAAATATTTCGCGACAATTATTAAATCTCTAAGGTTTTAGAGATTATTAATTCTCATTTCAACCGTAAATCAAATGAGTTTAATATTATATTAACTCATTAAATCCATGATTACATCTGAAAGAAAATATATATGTACGTATATTTTCATAAAGATTGTAATTAAATATTCTGTTGTACAAACTGTTGACGGTGAAAATATTTTAACGGGTAGGTAATACCCGAGAAATATTTATATCTCACATTAATATGTTACACCGTACATTCTTCAATTCTGATTCAACAGTCATTAACTATACTACTTACATCCACATATGTATCCGTTCACTAAAGAACAACCATTTTTATACAAATTCAAATACATATTCTGATTTTGACATATCGGAATTTAAGTAAAACTTTAGCAAGTGTTATCTTCTTAAAGATCACTACATTCATGAATTATATTCATTCGTATTCTATGATGAATTATCACATCAAACCACCGAACTTACCATTCCTTACTTTTGAAAATCACAAACATTTCTTCGTCAACTGTTAGATCCATTGATGGATGCATCTTACGCTTAAACACTTCAAATTCAAAATTTTTGAAAACATCCTTTGAATCTTGACGATCACAATCAGCGTTCAATCATCTAAAAACGAAATTTCTTGAAACCATCTCAGATTGATAATCGACGATTCAAATATGGTTGCATTAAATGCAGAGGAAACAGCAAAATTGTAGATGGCCTAAATGGCCAGGAGTTTGATGATAAAAAATGGGGTATTGGGAACGCTCGATAGAAAATTTGTTGCTGAAAAACGGATTGAGCAAACCATGAAGGAGACCGTGGACAAATCACAAGGATTAAACCTGTAATCAAAGAATCTAGATGATTCGATTTCTGATGAAAATCACAAAAGATCTCCTTACGCATTCTAAATCCTTATAGAAGAATTTTTCTCGTTATCATTTGATCTTAGAAAATTCTAAGATATCATCGTATCTTTCGTTATAAATATCCTCCATATTTTTGAAGATACATTCATAACTACTCTTGTCCAAAATTATTTATCACTTCGCACTTTCTGTGTTACATAATAAAGGAAACTGTTTTAGTTTCTATATTTCTATAACATACAAGTTTAAATTTTGAATGATTTGAAGTAGTGTTGCGAATTGAAGCATAAGTTAGTATAATATAATGATGTCAGGCCAACGTGATTATATTACAGTAAGTCATGCTAAATTTTTAATGGAAGATGATGATTCATAGACTTTATAATCATCATTTGCCATGTTACATGACTTTTACATTCTACTTAACCTCTGAACATATCAAGAACATATATTCTTGATAGTTATATCCTTAGTAATTCTAGTAATTTGACAAATCAAATCGTGCTATTACCTTTCCTTCTGCTTTGAATATTATGATCATTTGAAACTCCATACCTACGAATTCTAGACCATTATTCGCTTGACTTGAAGTCGGGAAGGAAAAACAAGAGCATAGAGCTCCGACATATAAGGGAAAATATAAAGCCCGATAACAACACGGAAATTACAAACCGTGTATATCAATGCGTATAGCAACATAAAGACACGAGAGAATTAAAAACACTATAACCCCAAGGTAATTGTAGAAGTAAACAGATTCCTCTGGGGGTAAATGAAAAAGAAGAATGACAGAAATGATAGTCAGAAAAATATCCAGGATAAGAACTGGATGGAGCATTTTCACAATCTTTGGAAGTATGAATCGAGAAAGAAAGTATAGAAGTGGTGAAGATAATGAAACAAAAGAAGCTAATTTATAGCAAAATTCTAGACACAACAATCAAGGCAATTTTAATTTCCTTAATTACCAGAGAATCAAATCTTATACAGATTATAAAGATTTCCTTTAAATCCCTTGAATTTCGGAAATCACCTTTAATTATGTCAAAAGTTAAGGCAAACTGATATTTCCTTATTTCAAACTTTTAAGATAACTTCATTTATACTCTTCCTATAATCGAACCGTTTTATCCATATTACCCAATGTTGATAAAACAATATTTTCAACTCATATTCATCATTCTTGTTGTAAAGAATGGCAATCTCTATCAAATTTCACGACTATGATTTTCATGAACTCCTTTCTATTTTGTCTACCCTAGCGTGGTGGCATAAACGCTCAAGGTTTAAATGAGCTCGATATTATTCATAACACATTTTATATATCCAATTTACTGAAATGACTTGTATAACATCATCATTTTGAATGATCTCCGTATTAATAATAAAATGCACTTCGTAGAAGAACTTGTAGAAATTATGGTTTGTATGATTTTAATTCTTGAAACAGAACAATATTCTATCCGTTGGAATTCACGCAAGGCCCCGAGCATACCTGGGAACGTGAAAACCAAATAAAACGTAAATATCCTCGTCTATGTACGAACAACACCGATTAATGGCAACAACTAAATTTTGGGACGAAATTTCTTTTAACGGGTAGGTACTATAACAACCCTCATATTTCCATGCCTGAATTGACTAATTTGACTATAGGGTTGTTATCCATATGTAATATATAATTAAATTTGACATTGATCAAATATTTATTTTTAGTCGACACTTTTTGTTAACTAAAGTTTACACTAATTATATAAAATAACTTTAGTTAATATTAATGCGTATTATATTTAAAACTATATGTAACATAATTATTAATTAAATGATAAGTTATTTTAATCATTATATATATTTTTAGCTTATAAAAAATAAAACTAAAAAGAAATAAGATTTTTTTTTATAAATTAAATAATGAGCCCATGAATTTTGACTAAATATTTTCAAAAACAAAAAATTATTAAAAATATTTTTAACATGTTTTTATTATTTTGTCAAAATTGACACCTTTATTTTATTATTTTTTTTTCTTTTCACCAAACATTTTTTACCTATAAATACATGGCTCCACATTCATTTTTTCTTGCCAAACACAAAAACTTAAGTTATTCTCTCAAAACCTTGAAGAAAATTTGAGGTACTTTCTATTTTTATTAAATTTTTTTTAATATTGTCATTTATATTTATATTTATTGTATATTCTTTGTAAAATTCGAAATTAATTATGTTTATATGTTATAATTAGTATTATAAGTGTTATGATGCATAAAAATAATTTTGATAATTTATGGAATATTATATATAATTAAATACGAATTATGTAGTGTTTAAACGTAAAAACAATGTAAAATTCGTAATAAATACTTTTAACCAAAAATAAAATATATATAATTTTTTTCTGAGTTTTTAAAACTTATATAGATCTGAAAAAATTATAAAAATAATTACTTGGGTCGAATTGGTATTTATTATATAATTAAACTCTATTATTATGTAATTCGAAGGTAAATTAAGAATAAATATAAAATAATAAAAATATTTTTTTATATATTTTTCTACAGGTTATTAGACTGATAGAAACTTATAAAAATTATAAAAATAATTATTTGGGTTTATTTAGTAATTATATAGAATTAAAATTGTTTTGTAAATACATTAAGGGTAAAAACAAAAATAAATACAAAAATATAATAAAAACATTTTCTTAAATTTTTTTACTAATCTATATGATAAACTAAGACTATAAAAATTATGTATGTAATTTTTAGATATTTAATTTAGTATTTAGACATTTTTGAATAATGTTCGATTAATAAAACACTATTATTTTTGAAGTAATTTAGGTATTTATTTAAAGGTAATTATATTTAATATATATAAGACATACTAAGGTATAATAACTAAATATTAAATAAAACTTAGGTTATATTATCACATATATAATTATTAAGTACATTAATAATTCGTTGTGTGTATACACCTAAAGTGAAGGTTAATCAAAGATAATGTATAATTAATGTGAACTTCATCGCTACTCACGGTCGTAAGTGAATGATGTCTAGGTTACCATTTATGGGTAAGCTTGTGGATCTCGAATGCCATGACTTAGATTCTGGTCAAGAATCCTGGGCCCCCGGTTACATCTGGTCATTCCTGACTTATTTGATAGCAACGAAGTTTGAGTAGAGTTGTACAACATCTTGCTAAAGATTAACCCGAACTTTCTAAAATTGGAAAATTACTATAAGTGGAAACTTTCCATAAATAGTAACCTTCCGAAAATGGAAATTCTTTAGTGAACCATTACTATCTATATAGTACTATATACTATTGTCTGTTAGGCAATGTCTGATCATACGTTCTATCTCTAGGTTGAGATCTCGGTCCCTTCCGTTCAATTCTTTCGTGTGCTACTAAGGTGAACTTCATAGCCCCACTTTTTACTATTTCATAACTGTTTTACAACTTTTGGGGTGAGACACATGCTTGCTTTATAACTGTTTTACACTTAGACACAAGTACTAAATTGTTAACTATGCTGTCATGCTTTGATTCATGCTAAATCCCTACCGTAATATCGTCAATTGCTACGTTTAAATGCAAACTTAATTATTGTGAGTAGGCCTATTGAGAGTAACGTCTCTAACCATTCGACCGTTGGTCTTTGGTTACATAATAATGATTCCACGACACTGACAGTACAAGGTGTCATAGGGTAAACTTGTTTAGTAGCGATATTACAAAATGCAGCAACACTTTTAGATTGATATTTCTATATCAATCAACTTTAAACTAAATCTTGTGGTCTAAAACTTTGGATATTATTTATAAACCTGTGAAGTTCACTCAACCTTTTTGGTTGAAACTTTAAGCATGTTTTGTCTCAGGTGATGATTGAGCTAGCTGTTTGTAACTTTGTGATGATAGATTTGATACTTGCATGGAGTCCACATCGCATATTATATTTTAGTTCATAAACATTTATTTTACGTTTTAATAATAATGTAAACATGTATTACTGCTTCCGCTGTTTTATTAACAAATGTTTTATTTAAAAAGTCTCATATAGAGTCGTTCTCGTTTATACAACTGTGTTATGATATGATTGGTCACAATTACCCCTGGTCCATTTTGGGGGGTGTGACACTTGGCATGTTTAATCCCTTCTACGTTAATCCTTCCTCGTGGAGGGTTTGCCGCGAACCACGATTTCAGATTGTAAACCGTCCGTGATAGATACACGTGAAATTCGGCCCAAGACTCTCGGGTATCGCAAAATTCACCTCACCCTTCCCAACACCCAATTAAAGTCCGGACAAGTAGAAGGTTCGGATGTGTGTACTACTCATGGGTAGCGTAAAGTTTACATTTAAAACGGGGTTTTGTTTTCTGTTAGGAAAAGTAGTTTATTCCATTTTTAAACATTTGCTAATTATGTATTGCGTGCTGCGTTTGTTAAACTAATTTTAACCAAACCATTTTAAGTGATTATTGTCTTTTGTTTCTATACTAATTTTCTAGCTAGCATGACATAGACAAATAAGAACACAATAATAATCATGACACGCAATTATCGGTAGTATGCCTCAAATCCTATGCGTTTTTCAGTGAGCCAACACACGAAAAAACGGGGTCAACTAGGGACAAAACCATGTGTGAGAATTGGCTCCCACTAAAACCGCCATCTCCATTAAATGCTCGGACGGGTCACCTTGTGAACATCATCTTCGTGATTCCAATCTTGGTTGCATTATTTTACAAAATAACTATTCTATTTTCTATACTACTACAAATACAATATGAAAAAGAAATACGACATGCAAGTCGTTTAATAATTATTACATTCATCCCGAATAAATAAGAAAGACGACGTGCAAGTCGTTTAATAAATTATTACATTCATCCCGAATAAATAATAAATTAAATCACACAACCAAACATTCACACAAGGGTCTTATAGAGGAAAATACTACCAATTTCATACAACAATCATATACATTACAAATGGAGTGCCAAACATCCATTTTATGAAACATGTTTCGATAAGGATTGATTTAAACAACACTTAATGGCACATAACAAATATCAATCTTTGTTTACATAACTTATGTATGTAAACCCACTTCACATTTTGTAAGTATGGTTTTCATGTCAAAACCATCCAAACAAACATATTAAGTGAATTAAAACATGTTGGAGACTTAACCACTTTAGCAAAGCATAAAGTCTAAAATTAACAATTTTAATTTTCTCATTTCATGTAAAACATGAATATAATTTATGTACTTTATTTTCCTAAACTTTGAATCACTTTTAGTCAACATGCAAGTTACCTTATCAAATTTTCGGATTTTGACAGATTCATACATGCAACTTCAGATGTTCATATCTTACTCATTTCTAGTCCGTTTTCGATGATTTTTTTTTTCAAATTTAAGTTCTTTCAGTTAGCTTTTAAATGCAATTGGTCTCATACAATAATATTTAGTTTAAGGCCCCGTAACAGTCCATCAAAGATGGACTGTCCAAGCTGAAAAAAAATTTCTTAAATGAGAAAAAATGAGTTTAACCCATTTTACATTTTGCCAAAATTCAATATTCAAATTAGTATTTAGGAAACATAAAAAGAAAATCATGATACTTGTTTTGCATATTTGTTATGCATGATCATCTCCCAGAATCATGCACAACGCATCCATCAAAACTAAATATCATAAGAAAAGTTTGCTAAAACTTGTACAAGATGGCTCTGATACCATTGTTGGAGTATGATACAAATACAAAGCGAGCGGAAGCATTTTTTAAAAACTTTACAAAATCATACTCTTCCACGGATCATTGTACAAAACTTTAGCAAACAAAATAAATTAATGAAACCGAACAAGAGAAGATTAGAATACAATCTTTGTAGCCCTTTTGAAGATCGAATTTGAAAACCCAAAGAAGAGTTCCTCTAAACAGTAGACACCCAAAGTTCCAACCTTGCTTCGATCTATACCTTCTACTTAACGGATCTTTTCTTCTTCTTTATTTCCACCAAAAACCGAGCCCAATTATAGATTTCAAGTATTTTGGTTACTTGAAAATGAGAAAGAAAAATAGCATTTTGTATGTGTGTTTTTGTATCTCTCGTAACTTTTTTTTTTCAATACCAAGACTTGGTATTATATAGAACAAAGTACATTATTGATACAATAATACATCTAGTACAAATATAATAAATAAAGATTTGGAAAGATTTGAAAAATCAAAACTTTATATAAAATAAGATTTAAAAATCAAATCATATTTTATAAATCAAATCAAATCTTATATCTTATATAAAATATGATTTGCAAAATCTAATCAAATCTCTACATATTTAGATTTGTAAGTATATGTATACACATAAAAAAAACTTACTTAATTTATTAAACTATTAACTAATGATTAATAAATTAATTTCCGATTAGAAGGTATATCAAACAATTTACGATTGGCCTTTGTGTGTAACCGAATAGGATAAATGGACTTTTATTATTTAATGTCATGGGCATATCTTCGGAATATATGTATCACGGTCAAATCACGGTCGAACCGTAGCCAACCCAAGAACATATTTCCAACAGTTAAATGGGGCAACGCCCCGATTCAAACGGTATATAACTATGCACTTACTTCTAATGAAAAGTTGCGTCGAAACGAACTTTCCCGCCAAAAGTTGTGACTTTTCGTAATCAAATTGATTTCTTGTCTTATCTCAATTATGTTTCGTGCAACCCAAGGCTTGTAAGGGTTAAAATATTTAATTACTAAATTTTTCACAATTCAAGAAACATTTTTCACGATTCAAGAAACAATCGTGGATTATCAAATTACAACCCGTTTTCTAACATGTAATAGAAATGGTATTGTTGAAAATGCACATAATTTTAGTTGCATTATTTCTAGATCATATAGAAAGCTTCAGGAGAATAAGCGGGATAATGCATCACCCGTTTAACAATTTAACATATTTGTTTACCTAAGGGTTTGATTCAGTTTTGTTATTCTCTCTAAATTTTCTCAATTATTACTATATACTACATATTAATGATTAATTTTTGAGTAATCAAGCATGCGTCATAGCTATACTTTTTTTTAGAAAGGCAAGATCTCAAAGTGTTGTCATGGATATTGAACCTGGGTGTATTTTGAAGATTTTCATGCATCCAATCATTAGACTACCCTTGGGGCTGTAGCTAATTTGATTTGATATATGGTATGGACTACCATAAGAATTCATAAAATATACAAGAACTTATATGTATGTATTTTAAAGTTTGACTAAATTAATGAGATTTCTAGAATTGAGATGAGTACAAATTATGGTTTAACTTAATCAATCTGATGGAACTGGTAATTACCATTAGCTGGATACAGTATGAATTATTGATTTATTGTGATATGTTTTTTACGATTCTGATTCATTTGTATTGTTAAAATAGCTACTTGAGGTGGTGTGGGTGGAGTTTGAGTTATGGGTGGTGGGGTATAATGGAAAATCGTGTGTACTTTTACCAAAACAGATTAACGCAGCGGATAGTTAAAATAATAATCTTTTATTATTTTATGAACAAAATTTAACAAGATTAAATTTTCACTTATTTAATGAAACATGCACACGATTAATCTTTTCCAATGATCCAGTTACATCATAATAATTGTCATGAATATAAAACAAAAGAGGAGTTAACGATATACCTTTCTTGAAGAATTGATGAGACGGAGAGAAACTTACGATCAAAAGTATGACCGTCTTTTTGGATAGTCCACATTACACTTCAAACAACCGTCAGTGGATGCTAGTTCAAACCCAAGTAATATTAATCAACCTTTGGTTAATATTATGAAATCAAAATATGTAATATGTGTTTTTTTTTAGTTAACTAAAAGAATTTGATATGAATTAATTTGGTGCAATATATAAAGATATTTTTTCAACACCCGTGAACCTTTATGAAAAATCCGTGAATCCAAATTAGAACGAATATATATCATAAAGTTGTATTTGTCAAATACTTCAGGGGTATGTTATGTAACTTATAATTAATAATTTCTATCATGTCGCTTTCATGTGAATAGTAAATTAATTAATTTCGATTCATTTACTATTCATATGAATAGTAAATGAATTAATTTCGATTTACTATTTTGTTATTTGAGTAATATATATACATCATATATATACTTTATTTGACGTCTCGGTGTATATGTGTGTGACCCCGAAGGCTCAAATGAAGTTAGCCATATAGTTATATATTGTACCTTGCACATTAATCCTACAGACTCCCACTTGTGCATGGCATAACACCAAGTAACTATACAAACAATGGTAAGCGTCTAGCAACACGTCATTGTCCCCAAATTCATGTGAGGGTAGTTTCTCGAAACTGTTTATGGTAAGTTTTAAATGTCATCCGTCCTTTTGTTTCAGATACTTTAGTTAAACTTGAGATATGAATCATCGGTCATTATCATTTGTTTAACAATTTTGTTTCTCGATCTTAGAACTGAATTAGATCACCAAATTAATTAAGTATCATCTTAATTACATTTGGGTGCGGCCACACAAATATCTTATTCATTCATCGAGGAGCTCAAAAAGTATCTAACTCCAAACATTTTAGAGGAACAAATCCTATATTGTATACATGTGTCTATCACTAGCTTTACATTATACCCAATAATGGCCTTTATAACAGCCTTATTCAGGACAGCGTTTAACCATATCAAAGTACAATGTTCCACATATCAAAACTGGCGTGCATCTTAAGTCTAAGGACATAAAGACATAATCACTAAAAGATTCACTACTGACAATGATCCATGTAGTGACATCTCAGATGGGTCATTCCAATATTCATCATCAATGAATACATATGAATTTTGATCTCTACAAGTTAACTAATTATCATCAATAAATATAACCAAAACTTCATATTAATCTTAATTCATTTTATTCCCATAACATGATTGATTATGGAGATTTTGAATAATCAACAATTACTCATGGATTAAACATGCTAATATAGAACACAGTGATATATATGAAAACGATCATACCATCAATATATCAATTCATTATGATAAAACTGTTTAATGTTCCAAAAATATCCAAATACTAAATTATAAATTAAAAATATCAGCAGCATAACGAAGTCCAATACTACTAGCATGATCATCATGCTTGTTGTGTCTCATGGGCTTCGTGAACGGGTCAGCCACATTATCATCTGTATGAACCTTAAGAATGCTAATATCATTCCTTTCAACGACTTCTTGAATGTAGTCAAACTTTTGAAGAATGTGTCTGCTACCTTTACGTACACGCGATTCTTTTGCAAGTATAATAGCACTTGAATTATCACAGTACATTTCCATAGGAGATTCAATGCTGGGAACTACTCCGAGTTCAGCAATAAACTTCTTAATCCAGACAGCTTCTTGAGCAGCTTCTGAGGCAGCAATGTATTCTGCTTCCGTTGTAGACTGTGTAACTGTGCTCTGCTTTGAGCTTCTTTAATCAACTGCCCCGCCATTCATGACAAAGACATACCATGATTGGGATCGAGAATCATCTCGATCAGTTTGGAAACTAGCATCTGTATAACATCTAATACTCAACTCTTCTTCCAAACTACCGTAAACCAAGAACATATCTTTAGTTCTCCGCAAATATTTAAGAATGCTCTTAACAGCAATCCAATGTTCTTCACCTGGATTCTGTTGATAACGACTCGTCAAACTCAAAGCTAACGAGACATTAGGTCTAGTACATAACATGGCATACATAATGGGTCCTATAGCCGAAGCATACGGAACACATTTCATTCATCTTATCTCATCAGGTGTGATAGGACTTTGAGACTTGCTCAAGGTTATGCCCTTTTGCATGGGCAATACTCCGCGCTTGGAGTTTTGCATGTTAAATCTTCGCAAGATTTTGTCAATGTATGTACTTTGACTCAAACCAATAAGCCTTTTGGATGTATTTCTATAGATCCTGATTCCAAGAATATACTTAGCTTCTCGAAGATCTTTCATGGCAAAACATTTTCCAAGCCAAGATTTGACATCTTGCAAAGTTGGAATGTCATTTTCAATAAGTAGTATGTCATCAACATACAAGATCAAGAAGACAACTTTGCTCCCACTAGCTCTAATGTAAACACAGGGCTCATCTTGATTTTGAGAAAAACCAAACTCTTTGATTTTCTGATCAAACTTAAGATTCCAGCTCCTGGATGCTTGCTTTAATCCATAAATGGATTTTAGAAGCTTGCATACTTTAGTAGGATGCTTAGGATTCACAAACCCTTCCGGATGAACCATATATACGTCCTCGCTTAGGTCACCATTTAGGAAAGCGGTTTTGACATCCATTTGCCATATTTCATAATCATGAAAAGCAGCTATGGCAATAAGTATCCTAATTGATTTAATGCTCGCGACTGGTGAAAAAGTTTTCTCATAATCAATTCCTTGAGTTTGAGTATAACCTTTTGTCACCAACTGAGCCTTAAAATTATTTACATTACCGTCCATGTCAGCCTTCTTCTTAAAGACCCATTTATACCCCACTGTCTTGCAATTGGGTGGAAGATCAATCAAGTCCCATACTTGATTATCTTTCATGGACTGCATCTCTGCCTTCATAGCATCTCCCCATTTATCAGATTGTGGATCTGACATGGCTTCACCATAGCTAGAGGGTTCATCATAATCCCCTAGATGAGGTTCATTTGAATTAATCAGAAGATTTAACCTCTCGGGTTGATGAAGAGTTCTACTAGATCTACGAAGTATAGGTGCAACACGTTCTGGCTCACTAACAGTGTGTTCAGCTTCAAAGTGTGATTGGCTAGTGCCTTCAGAAGATATGTTACTTTGTGATTCTTGAATTTCTTCAAGATCTACTTTACTCCCACTGACTTCTTGTAAGAGAAGATCTCTTTCAAAGAATTCAGCAAACCGAGCAGTAAACACTTTGTTTTCAGCTTGGTAGTAAAAGTAGTAACCCATTGTTTCCTTTGGGTATCCCACAAAGTGATATTTGATACCTCTGGGTTCTAACTTGTTTGAAGTGTCACATTTCACATACGCTTCACAACCCCAGACTTTCAAATAAGACAACTTAGGACTCTTTTCATGCCATAATTCATATGGTGTCTTTTCTACCTTCTTGGTTGGAACCATATTGAGTATGCGTGCAGTAGACTCTAATGCATAACCTCAAAAAGACATCGACAGAGTAGTTAGACTCATCATAGATCGAACCATATCAAGTAAAGTTCGATTCCTCCACTCTGACACACCATTGTGTTGTGGTGTGTAAGGTGGAGTGAACTGTGAGACAATCCCACGATTCTTCAGGTGGTCCAAAAACTCTTGACTCATTTATTCCCCTCCTCGATCAGAGCGAAGGGCTAATGGTCTTTCCAAGTTGATTCTCTACTTCATTTTGGAAGATTTTGAATGTTTCAAAAACTTCATGTTTATGTTTCAGCAAGTAAACATAACCATATCTACTATAATCATCAGTAAATGTAACGAAGTATGATTCACCATTTCTAGACATAGTTCTAAAAGGGCCACATACATCAGTATGTATTAGTCCTAAAAGATCTTTAGCTCTTTCACCTAAACCGGAGAAAGGAGCCTTTGTCATCTTTCCACATAAACATGACTCGCATACATCAAATGACTCAGAGCCAGTTGATTCCAAAAGCCCATCAGATTGGAGTTTTGAAATGCGTTGTTTGTTTATATGACCAAGACGACAATGCCATAGATAGGTATTATTCACGTCTTTCTTGACTCGTTTGGCAGTACATGTATATACAGAATTATTATTTGAAATTACACCATGCATATCAATTTCAAAAATACCATCACGTGGAATAGTATTAAAATAAAATACATTATTCTTAGAAACTGAAATACCAAAGTGCGTAAATGTAAGTTCAAAACCAACATTTTTCAAAAGAGAAACTGAAATTACATTGCTCGTAATACTAGGAGCATAATGACATTGTTCCAACAAAACAATAAGACCACTAGGTAGAGTAAGCTCATAGGTGCCAATAGCTTCGACAGTAGCTCGAGCCCCATTCCCCACTCTTAAGTCTAGTGTGTTGTTCTTCAGTATCTTACTTCTTCTCATTTCCTGCATATTGTTACAGATGTGAGTACCACAACCAGTATCAAAAATCCAGGAATTACTAGAAAAAGTATATAACTGTATATGAAATATACCTGATTTGCTGGTCTGGCCAGCTTTGCCTTTTCTCAACTCAGATAGGTAGGAAGGACAGTTCCTCCTCCAGTGGCCAACTTTTTCACAGTGGAAACATTCGGCGTCTTTCGCTGGGTTTTCTTTCTTGGGAGGTGGTGGAATCTTTTTCTTAGCAATTGACTTGCCTTTTTCTTTTCTCCAAGTTTTCGGCTTATTCTTTCTCACCTTACCATCCCTAATTATCAGGACACTTGGATTGGAAACCTTATATGGAATATCCTGTTCAGCAGTTTTGAGTATCGAGTGCACCTCTGCCAGAGATTTCTCCCAACCTTGCATATTGTAATTCATTACAAATTGGTGATACGATTTTGGTAGTGAAACCAAAACCGTGTTCACAACCAAGTTAGGCTGCAAGGTAGTTCCAAGTTTTTCTAATCGGTCAATGTAGCTTTTCATTATCAAATTACAACCCGTTTTCTAACATGTAATAGAAATGGTATTGTTGAAAATGCACATAATTTTAGTTGCATTATTTCTAGATCATATAGAAAGCTTCAGGAGAATAAGCGGGATAATGCATCACCCGTTTAACAATTTAACATATTTGTTTACCTAAGGGTTTGATTCAGTTTTGTTATTCTCTCTAAATTTTCTCAATTATTACTATATACTACATATTAATGATCAATTTTTGAGTAATCAAGCATGCGTCATAGCTATACTTTTTTTTTAGAAAGGCAAGATCTCAAAGCGTTGTCATGGATATTGAACCTGGGTGTATTTTGAAGATTTTCATGCATCCAATCATTAGATTACCCTTGGGGTTGTAGCTAATTTGATTTGATATATGGTATGAACTACTAAAAGAATTCATAAAATATACAAGAACTTATATGTATGTATTTTAAAGTTTGACTAAATTAATGAGATTTCTAGAATTGAGATGAGTACAAATTATGGTTTAACTTAATCAATCTGATGGAACTGGTAATTACCATTAGCTGGATAAAGTATGAATTATTGATTTATTGTGATATGTTTTTTACGATTCTGATTCATTTGTATTGTTAAAATAGCTACTTGAGGTGGTGTGGGTGGAGTTTGAGTTATGGGTGGTGGGGTATAATGGAAAATCGTGTGTACTTTTACCAAAACAGATTAACGCAGCGGATAGTTAAAATAATAATCTTTTATTATTTTATGAACAAAATTTAACAAGATTAAATTTTCACTTATTTAATGAAACATGCACACGATTAATCTTTCCCAATGATCCAGTTACATCATAATAATTGTCATGAATATAAAACAAAAGAGGAGTTAACGATATACCTTTCTTGAAGAATTGATGAGACGGAGCGAAACTTACGATTAAAAGTATGACCGTCTCTTTGGATAGTCCACATTACACTTCAAACAACCGTCATGGATGCTAGTCCAAACCCAAGTAATATTAATCAACCTTTGGTTAATATTATAAAATCAAAATATGTAATGTGTTTTTTTTTAGTTCACTGAAAGAATTCGAATTAATTTGGTGCAATATATAAAGATATTTTTTCAACACCCGTGAACCTTTATGTAAAATCCGTGAATCCAAATTAGAACGAATATATATCATAAAGTCGTATTTGTCAAATACTTCAGGGGTATGTTATGTAACTTATAATTAATAATTTCTATCATGTCGCTTTCATGTGAATAGTATGAATAGTATGAATAGTAAATGAATTAATTTCGATTTACTATTTTGTTACTTGAGTAATATATATACATCATATATATATATTTTATTTGACGTCTCGGTGTATATGTGTGTAACCCCGAAGGCTCAAATGAAGTTGGCCATATAGTTATATGTTGTACCTTGCACATTAATCCTACAGGGTATTTGTTTGAGTTGATATGTTGATGATGTTGGGGCGAGGTGGAGAGGTATCATTAGGTTGGGTCGGTGGTGTATTAACAGTTGGTCTCTGAGTACCATCTGGATGAGATACAAGGGATGGTGGAGTAGATTAAAGAAAAGAATAAGATGGGGTTTTGTTGGGAGTCATGGATTTGTAGGGAAACGTGTTTTTATCAAAAGTGATGTGTCTGAGAAATGACAATTTTATTGGTGGCAAGATCAAGGCAACGATAGCCCCGATGGTTTGATGGATATCCAAGAAAGATACAAGTGGTAGAACATGGAGCTAGTTTATTTGTGGTGTTAAGGTGAGGATAACATAAACAACCAAAAACTCGAAGAAATGCGTAATTGGGTTTGTTTTAATAGAGATGAGAGTGAGGTATGTCATTATTTATGGCTGAAGAAGGAAGAATGTTAAGGAGGTAGACAACCATGTGGAGTGCCTCAACCCATAATTGAAGTGGTAGATGTGCTTAAAGGAGGAGAGTGCGAATTTGATTATATTGCAATTGCAGTGTGTCCTGTCCTGTTAATTCGGTAATATTTTTTATATATCATATATTTTTAACAATTTTTTACCCCCGTCGAAAAAAAGTTCTGGATCCGCCACTGCTTATAAGATGGCTACATAACGCCATGTGCCTAGGCTGTCATCAATTGTTAGATTCACATCCTGGTTGATGTTTTACATAATGTTTTTAATTTACATCTAAGAGTCATAAAAGGATTGTCTTCGTCATGACCACACTTTATGCTTGATTTTTTAAAAAAAAAATATCATACGTTAATTGCCTTTGATTGCTACACATTGTGCTTATTATAACTCGTATGTAATTTTGACTAAATTCAACCTCGTCTAGTTAACATGTACTCCATATTTAACTCTTTAAAAAAGATCATATCATGTTATCATTTGATCATTTGATTGGTAGTGGTGAAGATGCTTTCGGATTATCGTGGTCAACCCCGACCCAAATTGGACTTTTAATTACGAGTATTTTTTGTGGATTCTAAATCTTGCAGGCGATGCCGAAATTTTCAAGTAGCTAATTTCCAGATTTTTTAGTGGCTTGGGCTAAAAATCATATGTGCACCTTTTGTCCAGTATATAATAATTGTTGAATATCATAACAATCAGAGAGCTCCCAATGGTTTCGCCTTAGTCCTCCAGAACTAGACGTCACATCAGTACTTTCTTCTCAAGATTAAACCCAGGACTTAGCACTCTCAACAGTTACACCTTTCTTCCATATTTTTTAATTACTTTTTATTTTTTTCTAAACAATTAAATAATTAAATTAAACATAAAAGTCATTAATATAAAACTAAAATTTCATTAAAAAAAAAGTTAAAATAACTAAAAAAAACGTTACAATAATTTAAATAAAATGCAACATAAATAAAAATAAAATACTACAAATAAACTACTCGTCGTCGTCGTCCGGACGTGCCAATTCCTTAGCATATTTTTTCTTAAGTCTCGCTCGATAATTCATCATCATTTCGTATTCGAATCTCGTGATACCGGTTTGAAAAGAAGCTTCAAACTTTTCAACATTGTCCTCGTCTCGCTTTCTTCACAAAGCTTTTCCATGGTTTTAGTCGCCGCTAGTTGAGAAGCTTCAACAGATTGAGCTATCTTTATCCGAACTTCGTCGGATGACATACGACTCGTGGCATCGGAAGAGTACGAATCCCTTTGACTTTTAGCTTGACTTGGAGGACGTCGGATCGGGTCGTGATCTTTAAATAAATTTTCAAATTGGGTTGGGTCGGGGTTCGTGCTAATTTGCGGGTTCGAACTAGCCTCGGTAGGAATTGGTAATTCATCAGCTTGTTTTCTTTTATTGGTAGCCGATATACCGTCACTTTCCATACACTTTGGGCAATCCCTCAAAACTTGCCACGCATCCTCAAAAGCAAATTGTCGGCCCTTGGTTTGGTGTTTGAATTGTTTTCGGAACACATTCATAATGTTCTCCCCCGAACAACCACTTTGCCACATTTTCTCAAGCTTCGAATAAATACCAATAAAAATCTTCACATCTCTTTGAATTTTAGCCCATTTACCACTTATTTGATCCGAACGCCTTTGCTCCTTAACTAATGAATTGTATTGTCTTCGGACTTCACCCCAAAATGAATTATTAATTTGGTCGTTTCCCGCATCCGGATGTTCCGAAACATACACATAACGCTCGGCTAAAATTTTTGTTTCGAAGTCGGTCCAAGGAACTTTCGGACACCTCACGTTTTTTCCTCGAACATCGGCCACCGGTTCCTCTTCGGGTTCGACATCGACATGGCGTGGAGTTTCGGGAACTTCTTCATCATCGAATTCGTCACGAAGTCTTGGATAATATGATGTTTGTTGGGATTATTGTTGAAGCGACCCGTCCTAATCCATAAGGACGAATACAATAACATATGGATACATTGCGAGGTATTTGACCTCTATATGATAAATTTTACAAACATTGCATTCGTTTTTAAAAGACAAAATTTCATTACATCGAAAGTTGACAGGCATGCATACCATTTCATAATATCCAAACTATAGATGACCTAATTGTGACGACCCGGAAAATTTCGACCAAATTTAAACTTAATCTTATTATATGATTCCGACACAATAAGCAAAGTCTTTAAGGTTGAGTCTCAAAAAGTTTGAACTGTTTCATATATTCAATTGACCTTCGACTGCTCTCGACGATTCACGAACAATTGATTGTAAATAGATATGTGTGTGTATATACATATATATAGATATAAATAATAATTGAAAATATAATTTGAAATATTATATGTTGTTGATATTAAAATTAATTATGTAAAATAAAATAAAAATATGATAATAAGAAAATTATTATTTAAAACACATACATATAAATAAAATATATAGAATATATATTTTGTGATTTCGAAGTTATTTAGTAAACGACGGTAATGCTAAATTGTAATTCGATTGATAATAAACGAGTTAAAAAGGAACTTATGTGATTTTAAAATAAACGGTGATTCAAAAATGAGTTATACAAAATATAGGCTTATTAAAAATATATTTAGGAACTATTTATTGAGTTTTAAAATTTTTTATATTTTACTTGTGTAACGACCCGCACTTTTCCGATCGTTCTATACTTATGAGATTAATATTTACATAAATTAAACCTTACCAACATGATAAGCAATCCAAATTGTTGAGACTTATGTTTTTGAAAAGAGTTTTACACAACGTTTGACCGTCTAGTTTGACCGATGATATCACGAACTATACAATATATGATAATTATACATACATATTTAACATGATCTAAGGATGTTTTAATATCTCATTTTGTATTAATAACAAAAAGTCATAAGTATATTTTGAAACTACTAACTTAAGTTTTCAAAACAATAACCTACGTAACGTTATTTGACATAAATACTGATGATTTATAATGTTTATACATATATCGTATAAGTAATGTATTTAATCATTTTTAAAGGGCTTTTATACATAAAACAATATAAGTATATTTACAAAAGATAGTTATATTTGAATTCTCGTTCCGTTTCCTCAATAATCCTATACGTATATCTAGGGTACTATACACAGCTTCTAGAAGTATTTACTATTGGTATATACCAATAGAAATCTTCAATTATTGGAATAATATGTCATTCATGACATAATAAATTTTAACTTATCTTAGATATTTTCACTAAAAACCAAATTTTCAAGCCTATAAATAAGCACCATTTCTAACTCATTTTTACACATTCATTTTCCAAATTTTACTTCCAATTTTCACACACACTTGCAAGAACTCTCTCAACTTTTATTTTACTACTTCTTTCCAGCAACTTTACATTTTAAACTTGAGGTAAAAACTCTACTTCAACTCTTTTTCAATTCATATATTTAAAGCTATATATATAAGAGTTTATAAACTAGAACATAGTTTGAATGATTTCAAACTTGTTCGCAAACTAAATAGATCCTTCTAACTTAACTTTTAAAATACTTCAAGACCTGTAACATATCTTAATTATATGCTAACTTAACAAGGTATAACTTGGTTTTTCAAAGAACACCTTAAAAACTGAATTTACGACGTCGGAGTGCAACCGGGGGCTGTTTTGGGTTGGATAATTAAAAACCATCTTAAACTTTGAATTGGAGGTTTATTTTCTGGAAAAATGATTTTTACTATGAATATGATAACACATAAAAATTTCATGATTTAACTCAAAGTATAAGTATTTTTAGAAAAATAATCATTTGAGGTTGTTTACATGATGGAAAATGATTAACTTCATAAGTTTCACTAAAGTTTGACCTATGCCGTGTGATTTTGAATACAAACTAAGGTATTTACAGTTCATAGTCTTAAAGAGGGACTCGATCCAAGGAGATGGCAAGTTGAATCAACGAAAACGGAGTTGTAACGAAGAAACTATGACCGAAACAAAATCGGATATCCAAGACTAGTTTAGCCACGAAAATAATTGGGAAAAAATTAAATAAATCACATCTTTTTAAGTTAACATGATATTTTATATATATGTACTTATAATTCAATTTTATATGGTTCAGGATCACCCGTAAACAACACGAGAAGATTAATCATAAGATCCCATGATTGTACGCAACACGTCATTTGACAACACCGGTACTTTATGTACGCAACACGTCATTTGACAACACCGGTACCATGGGTCAAGATTAATCTCGACCAATACATATACGATGGGGTTTTGTTTATTTCGTTGGGGGTTTTATTTATTTCATTGCGGGTATATTAAACATCTAAAAATGAACCATTAAAATTGAATTACTAACAACGAACTGCTAACTACGGACTAAGGAATTATTCAAAGTATTAAAAGTATAACAAGTATATATATGTGACGTTTGTTTAAAAAGAAAAGGTATTGATATATTATATATGGATAGGTTCGTGATATCAACCGGAGACCAAGTCAAATTATATATATATCTTCAAGACGAAAGTGAGTATATAGTCCCACTTTTAAACTCTAAATATTTCGGGATGAGAATACATGTATTTTATGTTTTACGTTATGGACACAAGTAACTGAAAAATATATTCTACGTTGAGTTGTACCACTGGCATACTTCCCTGTAGCTTGGTAACTGTTATTTACAGCGGTATTGTAAACGCGAATCCTGTTGATAGATCTATCGGGCCTGACAACCCCAACCGGACTGGACGACCAGTATTCAACGGTTGCACAGTACTTCATTTCGTGACTACACTTGGTACGGTGTAGTAAGATTTCATAATAAAGGGAATATGCGACGTGATTAAATGTTAAGTATGGTTACCAAGTGCTCAACCACTTAGAATATTTTTATTAAACTGTTTATATACGAAATCTTGTGGTCTATATATATATATTGCTGCCGGCATTAAACCTATATCTCACCAACTTTATGTTGACCTTTTAAAACATGTCTATTCTCAGGTGATTACTAAAGCTTCCGCTGCATTATGTTGAATTTGAGCAGGATCTTGCGTACGCATATTTGTGTCAAAAATAAAACTGCATACCCAAGGATTTGTGTTGTAAAATATGCTCGAAATCGTGTTGTTATCATTATATGTAAAGTTTGTAAGTCGAAGATTATCGCTAAACGATAATCATCTTTTTATTGTCTAAAGCTTGTAACAAAAATAATGGTTATGGTTTGTAATGTATAATATATGCAGTTTCTCTTTTAAAAATGTCGCATATAGAGGTCAATACCTCGCAATGAAATCATACGTTATCTAACACGTTCTTATGGTTAAGGACGGGTTATGACATGTGGTATCAGAGCGGTGGTCTTAGCGAACCAGGTTTGCATTAGTGTGTCTAACCGATAAGTCGTTAGGATACATTAGTAAGTCTGGACTTTGACCGGGTCTGATTTAAAAACCATTGCTTATCATTGTTGGTTAAAATTTATATGTAAATATTATGTAGTACTAATGGGTTAGTTGTTGTATGATAGATGTAGGGCTCAAAACTTGTTATCACATTCAGCGACTCCGAACCAGAATCTTCAGATGGTGTTCCAGTCATTAACCTATCCGATGACGAAAATAATATCTTTAGGGAAGACTCACAAATTCCGGATGAACCGACTATAGAGAACCCGGAAAGTGAACCCGAGGAGGAAAGTGAACCCGAGGAGGAAAGTGAACCCGAGGAAGAAATACAGGAAATTACAAAAGACGAGTTCGAACTAGGAAAGAAACGAAAGGCTAATGAATTAGAAAATTCAAATCCCGAGTTTAGTAAGGATGATGTGGCACCAACTCCACTAGACACTACCACCCCTATTCCCGCTATTCCTATTCGTGTTGTCCCGGCATCCAGTTCTTCAGCCCCACAGCCAAAATATAGGCAGACAGCTAGGATAAGCGTTAGGCCATTCCTTGAACCTAAACGTCCTAGAAAATAGACCAAACGATGCGCTGCCGTATTAAACCATAAGATCATATAATGTTTTGTATAATATTATTAGTGTGGTTTGCTTAATGTTCGATATAAGATAAGCATATGTAAAATAGTGAAGTGTGAAATGCAATAATTTTCCATGGTTAAGTATTATTTAGATGGTAGTAATTGATTCTGTACTAAGCTATTAAGTATGGACATTAACGGGTAGGTACTACCCTAGATATAATTATAAAACGCTAATAAGAAGAAAAGGCTTTTATAATAATACCTGGTTCATATTATTAATAAGCTATAATGTACTGTAAATATACACTACATCTATAATATTCCATGTGAATAATTATTTTCTTTTCATTCTTATAGAAGAATATGGCGCGATTGAACCGAATGACGGAACAAGAAATCCAGGAACTCATCAATCAACGAGTGAACGACAGAATGTTATGGGTCGAGGCTGCAAGAGGTGCTGCAGTTAACCCAAATCCTCGTGTGGGGTGCACTTACAAAACTTTTCAAGCTTGCAAGCCCTCATCATTCAGTGGAACAGAAGGACCAATCGGTTTAACCCGGTGGATAGAAAAGATGGAGACTGTGTTTAAAATCAGTGGTTGTGTTGAAAAGGACATGACCAAGTATGCATCGTGCACTTTACAAGATAGTGCACTCACGTGGTGGAAAAATTATGTGAAGGCTGTAGGAGGAGATGTAGCTTATGATACTCCGTGGGAAGAATTCAAAACAATGTTAATCAACGAATATTGTCCAAGGAACGAGGTTAGGAAGTTGGAAGATGAGTTACGAAGTCTGAAGGTTATTGGTACTGAAATCACCAACTACAATCAGCGATTCATGGAATTAGTTTTGCTATGTCCTGAATTGGTTCCAACCGAAGAACGGAAGATTGAAATGTACAAAGATGGTTTGCCCAAAAAGGTCAAGGCAAACGTTACAGCATCGAAACCTAAGACAATTCATGAAGCTATAACCATGGCAAACGAGCTAATGGATCAGGTCATCATGGATAAGAAAGCATCCAATACTGATGTGAAGGTATCAGGTAACAAAAGAAAGTGGAATGGAAATTATGATCGAGGTAACCAACAACAATCTTTTAAGAAACAAGAAACCATACAAGGTGCAGGTGGTGGTTCAAGCTTTGGTTACAAAGGACAAAATCCTTTATGCAACCGATGCCACAAACATCACTCTGGCTACTGTAATGTGGTATGCAACAAATGTAATCGAAAGGGTCATCTTGCTGAAGATTGTAGGGCTCTCGTTACAAATACAAATGGTACCAAGACTCCTGCCACCAATGCAAATAGAACTGCTTTGGCTACCATTACTTGTTATGGGTGTGGAAAACAAGGTCACTATAAGAGCCAGTGTCCGAATCCAGAGAAGAATAATGGATCTGCACGTGGAAGAGTATTTGTTATTAATGCTAGAGAGGCGTGTGAAGACCCGGAGCTTGTTACGGGTACGTTTACCATTAATAACTTATCCGCATCTATTATATTTGATACTGGTGCCGATAGAAGTTACGTGAGTAGAGGCTTTTACGCTAAATTGAATTGTTCATCATTACCTCTAGATGCTAAGTACATGATTGAGTTAGCTAATGGTAAACTAATTAAAGCCGATAAAATTTGCCGTGATTGTAAAATAAATTTAGCCGGAGAAACATTTAAAATTGACTTAATACCCGTAGAATTAGGAAGTTTTGATGTAATAGTCGGCATGGACTGGATGTCCAAAGTAGGAGCTGAAGTTGTGTGTGCCAAGAAGGCAATTCGCATTCCTTGTAAGGATAGAATGCCGGTGATGATTTATGGAGAGAAGGGTAACTCAAAGCTAAAACTCATTAGTTATTTGAAAGCTCAAAAGTGCTTGAAGAAAGGGTGCTATGCTATCTTAGCACATGTTAATAAAGTCGAAAAGAAAGAAAAAGAGAAGTGCATCAACGACGTGCCTGTGGCAAGAGATTTTCCTGAAGTTTTTCCGGAAGAGTTGCCGGGATTACCTCCATTTAGATCTGTAGAATTTCAAATAGATTTAGTACCAGGAGCCGCACCAGTGGCTCGTGCTCCATATAGACTTGCACCGTCCGAGTTAAAAGAACTTCAGAGTCAGTTAAAAGAATTACTGGATCATGGATTCATACGACCAAGTACTTCACCATGGGGAGCTCCGATTCTATTTGTTAAAAAGAAAGATGGATCTTTTAGGATGTGTATAGATTATCGTGAATTAAATAAGTTAACTATCAAAAATCGGTATCCACTACCGAGAATTGACGACTTATTTGATCAACTCCAGGGATCATGTGTTTATTCGAAAATCGACCTAAGATCGGGCTATCATCAACTACGTGTCAAAGAAGAGGACATTCCGAAAACTGCTTTTCGGACACGTTATGGTCATTACGAATTTTTGGTCATGCCGTTTGGATTGACGAATGCGCCAGCTGTATTCATGGACCTCATGAATCGAGTTTGTAGTCCGTATTTAGATAAGTTTGTTATCGTTTTCATTGATGACATTCTTATCTATTCCAAGAGTGAGCAAGAGCATGAGCAGCATTTAAGGTTGATATTAGAGTTGTTGAGAAAAGAACAGCTATACGCTAAATTTTCTAAGTGTGCTTTCTGGTTGAAAGAAGTGCAATTTCTTGGCCACGTTGTTAGTAGCAAAGGAATTCAGGTTGATCCAGCAAAAATTGAAGCCATTGAAAAATGGGAGACTCCTAAAACACCAATGCAGATACGCCAATTTTTGGGTTTAGCCGGTTATTATAGAAGGTTTATTCAAGATTTTTCCCGAATAGCTAAGCCGTTGACAGCATTAACGCAAAAAGGGAAGAAATACGAATGGACCTCGGAGCAGGAGAACGCATTTCAATTACTGAAGAAGAAGTTAACTACGGCGCCTATTTTATCGTTACCTGAAGGGAACGATGATTTTGAAATATATTGTGACGCTTCGCGACAAGGTTTTGGTTGTGTTCTTATGCAACGAAAGAAAGTTATTGCATACGCATCTCGACAATTGAAGATTCACGAGCGGAATTATACGACGCATGATCTAGAACTGGGAGCAGTCGTGTTTGCGTTAAAGATATGGAGACACTACTTATATGGGGTTAGATGCACTGTGTTTACTGATCATAAAAGTCTTCAACATATTTTTGATCAGAAACAGCTGAACATGAGGCAACGTAGGTGGGTCGAGTTAATAAACGACTATGATTGTGAAATTCGTTATCATCCCGGGAAAGCGAATGTGGTGGCTGACGCACTAAGCAGAAAGGAACGAGAACCAATTCGAGTACGAGCGATGAACATAAAAATTCGCATGAATCTCAACTCACAAATCAAAGAAGTTCAACGAGAAGCACTTACTAAAGAAAATATAGGAAATGAAATAATGAAGAAGTATGAGAAGCAACTCGTTATACGGGAAGATGGAATTCGATATTTTGCAAACCGTATTTGGGTACCGAAGTTGGGTGGATTAAGGAAGTTGATATTGAACGAGGCACATAAGACAAGATACTCGATACATCCTGGAGTTGGAAAGATGTATCAAGATCTTAAGACACATTATTGGTGGCCTAACTTAAAGACAGACGTTGCAACATATGTTGGGGAGTGTTTAACTTGTTCCAAGGTCAAGGCAGAACACCAGAAACCATCAGGGTTACTTCAACAACCAGAAATCCCAGAATGGAAATGGGATGGTATTACCATGGATTTCATCACGAAGTTACCAAAGACTGCCTGGGGATACGATACCATTTGGGTGATTGTTGATCGTCTTACCAAATCTGCCCATTTCTTGCCTATAAAGGAAACGGATAGAATGGAGAAACTATTACGATTGTATATAAAGGAAATTGTTTCAAGGCATGGAATACCTATTTCCATTATATCCGATCGTGATAGTAGATTTACCTCAAAGTTCTGGCAATCACTGCAGGAGGCACTAGGAACTCGTTTAGATATGAGTACCGCATATCATCCGCAAACCGACGGGCAGAGTGAAAGAACGATTCAGACTCTTGAAGACATGCTCAGGGCATGTGTGATCGATTTTGGAAACGGATGGGATAAGTATCTACCGTTAGCAGAATTTTCGTATAATAATAGTTATCATGCAAGCATTAAAGCTGCACCATTCGAAGCATTGTATGGAAGGAAGTGTAGATCTCCTATCTTTTGGAATGAAGTAGGAGATCGACAATTAACTGGTCCCGAGATCATACACGAAACGACTGAGAAGATAGTACAAATCAAGGAGAGATTGAAAACAGCCCGAAGTCGCTAAAAGAGCTACGCCGATGTCCGAAGGAAACCATTAGAGTTTCAGATTGGGGACATGGTTATGCTAAAGGTGTCACCTTGGAAAGGTGTAATACGTTTCGGTAAAAGAGGTAAACTGAACCCAAGATATGTAGGCCCGTTCAAGATCATCGAACGCATTGGACCGGTAGCTTATCGACTCGAATTACCGCAACAACTCGCCGGAGTACACAATACCTTTCACGTCTCAAACCTTAAGAAGTGTCTTGCAAAGGAAGACCTCACCATTCCTCTTGAAGAAATCCATGTCGATGAGAAACTACAATTCATCGAAGAACCAATCGAAATCATGGATCGTGAAGTTAAACAGCTCAAGCAGAGCAACATACCAATCGTTAAGGTTCGTTGGAATGCTCGAAGAGGTCCTGAGTTTACTTGGGAACGAGAGGATCAGATGAAACAAAAGTATCCACACTTGTTTCTCGATGACGCAAAATAGGTACAATTTTAAAATTTCGGGACGAAATTTATTTAACGGGTAGGTACTGTAACGACCCGCACTTTTCCGATCGTTCTATACTTATGAGATTAATATTTACATAAATTAAACCTTACCAACATGATAAGCAATCCAAATTGTTGAGACTTATGTTTTTGAAAAGAGTTTTACACAACGTTTGACCGTCTAGTTTGACCGATGATATCACGAACTATACAATATATGATAATTATACATACATATTTAACATGATCTAAGGATGTTTTAATATCTCATTTTGTATTAATAACAAAAAGTCATAAGTATATTTTGAAACTACTAACTTAAGTTTTCAAAACAATAACCTACGTAACGTTATTTGACATAAATACTGATGATTTATAATGTTTATACATATATCGTATAAGTAATGTATTTAATCATTTTTAAAGGGCTTTTATACATAAAACAATATAAGTATATTTACAAAAGATAGTTATATTTGAATTCTCGTTCCGTTTCCTCAATAATCCTATACGTATATCTTGAAATGTCCCGTTCTTATTGATTAAAAACGTTCCATATTAATTGATTTCGTTGCGAGGTTTTGACCTCTATATGAGACGTTTTTCAAAGACTGCATTCATTTTTAAACAAACCATAACCTTTATTTCATCAATAAAGGTTTAAAAAGCTTTACGTAGATCATCAAATAATGATAATCTAAAATATCCTGTTTACACACGACCATTACATAATGGTTTACAATACAAATATGTTACAACAAAATAAGTTTCTTGAATGCAGTTTTTACACAATATCATACAAGCATGGACTCCAAATCTTGTCCTTATTTAAGTATGCGACAGCGGAAGCTCTTAATAATCACCTGAGAATAAACATGCTTAAAACGTCAACAAAAATGTTGGTGAGTTATAGGTTTAACCTATATATATCAAATCGTAACAATAGACCACAAGATTTCATATTTCAATACACATCCCATACATAGAGATAAAAATCATTCATATGGTGAACACCTGGTAACCGACAATAACAAGATGCATATATAAGAATATCCCCATCATTCCGGGACACCCTTCGGATATGATATAAATTTCGAAGTACTAAAGCATCCGGTACTTTGGATGGGGTTTGTTAGGCCCAATAGATCTATCTTTAGGATTCGCGTCAATTAGGGTGTCTGTTCCCTAATTCATAGATTACCAGACTTAATAAAAAGGGGCATATTCGATTTCGATAATTCAACCATAGAATGTAGTTTCACGTACTTGTGTCTATTTTGTAAATCATTTATAAAACCTGCATGTATTCTCATCCCAAAAATATTAGATTTTAAAAGTGGGACTATAACTCACTTTCACAGATTTTTACTTCGTCGGGAAGTAAGACTTGGCCACTGTTGATTCACGAACCTATAACAATATATACATATATATTAAAGTATGTTCAAAATATATTTACAACACTTTTAATATATTTTGATGTTTTAAGTTTATTAAGTCAGCTGTCCTCGTTAGTAACCTATAACTAGTTGTCCACAGTTAGATGTACAGAAATAAATCGATAAATATTATCTTGAATCAATCCACGACCCAGTGTATACGTATCTCAGTATTGATCACAACTCAAACTATATATATTTTGGAATCAACCTCAACCCTGTATAGCTAACTCCAACATTCACATATAGAGTGTCTATGGTTGTTCCGAAATATATATAGATGTGTCAACATGATAGGTCGAAACATTGTATACGTGTCTATGGTATCTCAAGATTACATAATATACAATACAAGTTGATTAAGTTATGGTTGGAATAGATTTGTTACCAATTTTCACGTAGCTAAAATGAGAAAAATTATCCAATCTTGTTTTACCCATAACTTCTTCATTTTAAATCCGTTTTGAGTGAATCAAATTGCTATGATTTCATATTGAACTCTATTTTATGAATCTAAACAGAAAAAGTATAGGTTTATAGTCGGAAAAATAAGTTACAAGTCGTTTTTGTAAAGGTAGTCATTTCAGTCGAAAGAACGACGTCTAGATGACCATTTTAGAAAACATACTTCCACTTTGAGTTTAACCATAATTTTTGGATATAGTTTCATGTTCATAATAAAAATCATTTTCTCAGAATAACAACTTTTAAATCAAAGTTTATCATAGTTTTTAATTAACTAACCCAAAACAGCCCGCGGTGTTACTACGACGGCGTAAATCCGGTTTTTACGGTGTTTTTCGTGTTTCCAGGTTTTAAATCATTAAGTTAGCATATCATATAGATATAGAACATGTGTTTAGTTGATTTTAAAAGTCAAGTTAGAAGGATTAACTTTTGTTTGCGAACAAGTTTAGAATTAACTAAACTATGTTCTAGTGATTACAAGTTTAAACCTTCGAATAAGATAGCTTTATATGTATGAATCGAATGATGTTATGAACATCATTACTACCTTAATTTCCTTGGATAAACCTACTGGAAAAGAGAAAAATGGATCTAGCTTCAATGGATCCTTGGATGGCTCGAAGTTCTTGAAGCAGAATCATGACACGAAAACAAGTTCAAGTAAGATCATCACTTGAAATAAGATTGTTATAGTTATAGAAATTGAACCAAAGTTTGAATATGATTATTACCTTGTATTAGAATGATAACCTACTGTAAGAAACAAAGATTTCTTGAGGTTGGATGATCACCTTACAAGATTGGAAGTGAGCTAGCAAACTTGAAAGTATTCTTGATTTTATGAAACTAGAACTTTTGGAATTTATGAAGAACACTTAGAACTTGAATATAGAACTTGAGAGAGATCAATTAGATGAAGAAAATTGAAGAATGAAAGTGTTTGTAGGTGTTTTTGGTCGTTGGTGTATGGATTAGATATAAAGGATATGTAATTTTGTTTTCATGTAAATAAGTCATGAATGATTACTCATATTTTTGTAATTTTATGAGATATTTCATGCTAGTTGCCAAATGATGGTTCCCACATGTGTTAGGTGACTCACATGGGCTGCTAAGAGCTGATCATTGGAGTGTATATACCAATAGTACATACATCTAAAAGCTGTGTATTGTACGAGTACGAATACGGGTGCATACGAGTAGAATTGTTGATGAAACTGAACGAGGATGTAATTGTAAGCATTTTTGTTAAGTAGAAGTATTTTGATAAGTGTCTTGAAGTCTTTCAAAAGTGTATGAATACATATTAAAACACTACATGTATATACATTTTAACTGAGTCGTTAAGTCATCGTTAGTCGTTACATGTAAATATTGTTTTGAAACCTTTAGGTTAACGATCTTGTTGAATGTTGTTAACCCATTGTTTATTATAACAAATGAGATATTAAATTGTTATATTATCATGATATTATGATATATAATATATCTCAGTATGATGTATATACAGTTAAATGTCGTTACAACGATAATCGTTACATATATGTCTCGTTTCGAAATCATTAAGTTAGTAGTCTTATTTTTACATATGTATTTCATTGTTAATACACTTAATAATATATTTACTTATCATTTAACATAATTAACCAAGTGTATCAATATCTTAATATGATTCATATGTACCTAGTAAGACGTTGTTATAACGATAATCGTTATATATATCATTTTCGAGTTTCTTAAATTAATAGTCTCATTTTTATGTATATAACTCATTGTTAAAATACCTAATGAGATACATACTTATAATAAAAACATGTTAACTATATATATAACCATATATATGTCATCGTATAGTTTTTACAAGTTTTAACGTTCGTGAATCACCGGTCAACTTGGGTGGTCAATTGTCTATATGAAACATATTTCAATTAATCAAGTCTTAACAAGTTTGATTGCTTAACATGTTGGAAACATTTAATCATGTAAATATCAATCTCAATTAATATATATAAACATGGAAAAGTTCGGGTCACTACAGTACCTACCCGTTAAATAAATTTCGTCCCGAAATTTTTAAGCTGTTGAAGGTGTTGACGAATCTTCTGGAAATAGATGCGGGTATTTCTTCTTCATCTGATCTTCACGCTCCCAGGTGAACTCGGGTCCTCTACGAGCATTCCATCGAACCTTAACAATTGGTATCTTGTTTTGCTTAAGTCTTTTAACCTCACGATCCATTATTTCGACGGGTTCTTCGATGAATTGAAGTTTTTCGTTGATTTGGATTTCATCTAACGGAATAGTGAGATCTTCTTTAGCAAAACATTTCTTCAAATTCGAGATGTGGAAAGTGTTATGTACAGCCGCGAGTTGTTGAGGTAACTCAAGTCTGTAAGCTACTGGTCCGACACGATCAATAATCTTGAATGGTCCAATATACCTTGGATTTAATTTCCCTCGTTTACCAAATCGAACAACGCCTTTCCAAGGTGCAACTTTAAGCATGACCATCTCTCCAATTTCAAATTCTATATCTTTTCTTTTAATGTCAGCGTAGCTCTTTTGTCGACTTTGGGCGGTTTTCAACCGTTGTTGAATTTGGATGATCTTCTCGGTAGTTTCTTGTATAATCTCCGGACCCGTAATCTGTCTATCCCCCACTTCACTCCAACAAATCGGAGACCTGCACTTTCTACCATAAAGTGCTTCAAACGGCGCCATCTCAATGCTTGAATGGTAGCTGTTGTTGTAGGAAAATTCTGCTAACGGTAGATGTCGATCCCAACTGTTTCCGAAATCAATAACACATGCTCGTAGCATGTCTTCAAGCGTTTGTATCGTCCTTTCACTCTGCCCATCAGTTTGTGGATGATAGGCAGTACTCATGTCTAGACGAGTTCCTAATGCTTGCTGTAATGTCTGCCAGAATCTTGAAATAAATCTGCCATCCCTATCAGAGATAATAGAGATTGGTATTCCATGTCTGGAGACAACTTCCTTCAAATACAGTCGTGCTAACTTCTCCATCTTGTCATCTTCTCTTATTGGCAGGAAGTGTGCTGATTTGGTGAGACGATCAACTATTACCCAAATAGTATCAAAACCACTTGCAGTCCTTGGCAATTTAGTGATGAAATCCATGGTAATGTTTTCCCATTTCCATTCCGGGATTTCGGGTTGTTGAAGTAGACCTGATGGTTTCTGATGCTCAGCTTTGACCTTAGAACACGTCAAACATTCTCCTACGTATTTAGCAACATCGGCTTTCATACCCGGCCACCAAAAATGTTTCTTGAGATCCTTGTACATCTTCCCCGTTCCAGGATGTATTGAGTATCTGGTTTTATGAGCTTCTCTAAGTACCATTTCTCTCATATCTCCAAATTTTGGTACCCAAATCCTTTCAGCCCTATACCGGGTTCCGTCTTCCCGAATATTAAGATGCTTCTCCGATCCTTTGGGTATTTCATCCTTTAAATTTCCCTCTTTTAAAACTCCTTGTTGCGCCTCCTTTATTTGAGTAGTAATGTTATTATGAATCATTATATTCATAGATTTTACTCGAATGGGTTCTCTGTCCTTCCTGCTCAAGGCATCGGCTACCACATTTGCCTTCCCCGGGTGGTAACGAATCTCAAAGTCGTAATCATTCAATAATTCAATCCACCTATGCTGCCTCATATTCAGTTGTTTCTGATTAAATATGTGTTGAAGACTTTTGTGGTCGGTATATATAATACTTTTGACCCCATATAAGTAGTGCCTCCAAGTCTTTAATGCAAAAACAACCGCGCCTAATTCCAAATCATGCGTCGTATAATTTTGTTCGTGAATCTTCAATTGTCTAGACGCATAAGCAATCACCTTCGTTCGTTGCATTAATACACAACCGAGACCTTGCTTTGATGCATCACAATAAATCACAAAATCATCATTCCCTTCAGGCAATGACAATATAGGTGCCGTAGTTAGCTTTTTCTTCAATAACTGAAACGCTTTCTCTTGTTCATCATTCCATTCAAATTTCTTCCCTTTATGCGTTAATGCAGTCAAGGGTTTTACTATTCTGGAAAAGTCTTGGATGAACCTTCTGTAGTAACCAGCTAGTCCTAAAAACTGGCGTATGTGTTTCGGAGTTTTCGGGGTTTCCCACTTTTCAACAGTTTCTATCTTTGCCGGATCCACCTTAATACCTTCTTTGTTCACTATGTGACCGAGGAATTGAACTTCTTCCAACCAAAATGCACACTTTGAAAACTTAGCGTACAATTCTTCGTTCCTCAATACTTCTAACACCTTTCTCAAATGTTCACCGTGTTCTTGGTCATTCTTTGAGTAAATAAGTATGTCATCAATGAAAACAATGACAAACTTGTCAAGGTATGGTCCACACACTCGGTTCATAAGGTCCATGAACACAGCTGGTGCATTAGTTAAACCAAACGGCATGACCATAAACTCGTAATGACCGTAACGTGTTCTGAAAGCAGTCTTTGGAATATCATCTTCTTTCACCCGCATTTGATGATACCCGGAACGTAAGTCAATCTTTGAATAAACAGACGAGCCTTGTAGTTGATCAAATAAGTCATCGATTCTCGGTAGTGGGTAGCGGTTCTTGATGGTAAGTTTGTTCAACTCTCGGTAGTCGATACACAACCTGAATGTACCATCTTTCTTCTTGACAAACAAAACAGGAGCTCCCCACGGTGATGTGCTTGGTCGAATGAAACCACGCTCTAAAAGTTCTTGTAATTGGCTTTGCAGTTCTTTCATCTCGCTGGGTGCGAGTCTGTAAGGAGCACGAGCTATTGGTGCAGCTCCTGGTACAAGATCTATTTGAAATTCAACGGATCGATGTGGGGGTAATCCCGGTAATTCTTTCGGAAATACATCGGGAAATTCTTTTGCAATGGGAACATCATTGATGCTCTTTTCTTCAGTTTGTACTTTCTCGACGTGTGCTAGAACAGCATAGCAACCTTTTCTTATTAGTTTTTGTGCCTTCAAATTACTAATAAGATGTAGCTTCGTGTTGCCCTTTTCTCCGTACACCATTAAGGGTTTTCCTTTTTCTCGTATAATGCGAATTGCATTTTTGTAACAAACGATCTCCGCTTTCACTTCTTTCAACCAGTCCATACCGATTATCACATCAAAACTCCCTAACTCTACTGGTATCAAATCAATCTTAAATGTTTCGCTAACCAGTTTAATTTCTCGATTCCGACATATATTATCTGCTGAAATTAATTTACCATTTGCTAATTCGAGTAAAAATTTACTATCCAAAGGTGTCAATGGACAACTTAATTTAGCACAAAAATCTCTACTCATATAGCTTCTATCCGCACCCGAATCAAATAAAACGTAAGCAGATTTATTGTCAATAAGAAACGTACCCGTAACAAGCTCTGGGTCTTCCTGTGCCTCTATCGCATTAATATTGAAAACTCTTCCACGGCCTTGTCCATTCGTGTTCTCCTGGTTCGGGCAATTTCTAATAATGTGGCCTGGTTTTCCACATTTATAACAAACTACATTGGCATAACTTGCTCCGACACTACTTGCTCCGCCATTACTCGTTCCGACACCATTTGTTCCTTTCGTTCTATTAGCCCCTGGTCCGTAGACCTCACACTTCGCCGCGCTATGACCATTTCTTTTACACTTGTTGCAAAATTTGGTGCAGAACCCCGAGTGATTCTTTTCACACCTTTGGCATAGCTGCTTCTGATTGTTGTTGTTGTTGCGGTTATTATTGTTGTTGGGATGATTGTTGTAGTTGCTGTTGTTGTTGTTGTTGTTGTTGTTGTTGTTGTTGGGCCGTTTGTTGTAGTTGCGATTGATGTTGCGATTGTTGGGATAATTGTTGCGATTATTGTTGTAATTACTGTTGTTGTTGTATTGGTGATTCTTATCACCGTTTTCCTCCCACTTTCTTTTAACTTGCTTCACATTGGCCTCTTCAGCAGTCTGTTCTTTAATTCTTTCTTCAATCTGGTTCACTAGTTTGTGAGCCATTCTACATGCCTGTTGTATGGAGGCGGGCTCGTGTGAACTTATATCTTCTTGGATTCTTTCCGGTAATCCTTTCACAAACGCGTCGATCTTCTCTTCCTCATCTTCGAATGCTCCCGGACACAATAGGCACAATTCTGTGAATCGTCTTTCGTACGTGGTAATATCAAATCCTTGGGTTCGTAACCCTCTAAGTTCTGTCTTGAGCTTATTGACCTCGGTTCTGGGACGGTACTTCTCGTTCATCAAGTGCTTGAATGCTGACCACGGTAGTGCGTACGCATCATCTTGTCCCACTTGCTCTAGATAGGTATTCCACCATGTTAACGCAGAACCTGTGAAGGTATGCGTAGCGTACTTCACTTTGTCCTCTTCAGTACACTTACTTATGGCAAACACCGATTCAACCTTCTCGGTCCACCGTTTCAATCCGTTCGGTCCTTCGGTTCCATCAAATTCCAAAGGTTTGCAGGCAGTGAATTCTTTGTAGGTGCATCCTACACGATTTCCTGTACTGCTAGATCCAAGGTTATTGTTGGTATGTAGCGCAGCCTGTACTGCGGCTATGTTTGAAGCTAGAAAAGTACGGAATTCCTCTTCATTCATATTCACGGTGTGTCGAGTAGTCGGTGCCATTTCCTTCAAAATAGTTAAATGGAACAAGTTAATCATACAGAATATTAAGAGTAGTTAATAGTATTTGGTAGCATAATATGAACTCATTTATAAAAGCTTTTTCTTCATATTAGCGTTTTATAAGTTTAAATTCGGGTAGTACCTACCCGTTAAGTTCATACTTAGTAGCTAATATACAATTCAACTACTACAATTCTATATGAAAAACTGATTGTAATAATATTTCGCGTTCAAACTTTTATACAATATTTTACAAACTTACAATACCGCTTATTTTACATAAAGCATGAAATATAGCACACAATAACTTTGATACAAGATAGTTGTGAAGACAATTCTAGCTAGTACACAAGTCGTTCGGCAAAGGCAATAAAGACACGTAATTCATACGTCCAGAAACAAGTCATGCATTCTGGTTTTACTAGGACTACTTCCCATCCTTGGTCTTGTGCAACATAACCGTTATGGCCGTTGATAAGACAGCGTGTTGTAACGTCATCAAAGGGACGAGGGTTACGTAATGTCCAACAGTCCCGTAATAATCTAAAAACCTCATTTCTTACCCCAATTACCGACTCCGTCACTTGTGGAAACGTTTTGTTTAATAGTTGTAGCCCGATGTTCTTGTTCTCACTTTGGTGAGAAGCGAACATTACTAATCCGTAAGCATAACATGCTTCTTTATGTTGCATGTTAGCCGCTTTTTCTAAATCACGAAGTCTAATATTCGGATATATTGAGTCAAAATAATTTCTTAACCCGTTGCGTAAAATAGCATTTGGGTTCCCCGCAATATATGCGTCAAAGTAAACACATCGTAACTTATGGGTTTCCCAATGTGATATCCCCCATCTTTCAAACGAAAGTCTCTTATAAACCAAGACATTCTTGGAACGTTCTTCGAATGTCTTACAAACTGATCTCGCCTTAAATAGTTGTGCCGAAGAATTCTGGCCGACTCTAGACAAGATTTCATCAATCATGTCTCCGGGTAGGTCTCTTAAAATATTGGGTTGTCTATCCATTTTGTGTTTTTAAACTGTAAAATAGACAAGAGTTAGTTTCATAAAAAAATACTTATTAATACAAGCAATTTTTACATATATCATAAAGCATAAGAACACTATATTACATATATTACACCACACGAATACAACTATCTTATTCCGACTCGCTCGTTTCTTCTTCTTCGGTTTTGGTTCGTTTTGCCAAGTTTCTAGGGATATATGATGTTCCCCTAATACGAGCCGTCGTTGTCCACATTGGTTTAGAAAAACCTGGTGGTTTAGAGGTTCCCGGGTCATTGTTACAACTTAAGGACTTCGGGGGTTGACGATACATATAAAGTTCATCGGGGTTGGAATTAGATTTCTCTATTTTTATGCCCTTTCCCTTATTATTTTCTTTTGCCTTTTTAAATTCAGTTGGGGTAATTTCTATAACATCATCGGAATTCTCGTCGGAATCCGATTCATCGGAGAATTGGTAATCCTCCCAATATTTTGCTTCCTTGGCGGAAACACCATTGACCATAATTAACTTTGGTCGGTTGGTTGAGGATTTTCTTTTACTTAACCGTTTTATTATTTCCCCCACCGGTTCTATTTCTTCATCCGGTTCCGATTCTTCTTCCGGTTCCGATTCTTCTTCCGGTTCCGACTCTTCTTCCGGTTCCTCTTCGGGAACTTGTGAATCAGTCCACAAATAATTCCAATTTACATTTGACTCTTCATTATTATTAGGTGAGTCAATGGGACTTGTTCTAGAGGTAGACATCTATCACATAATATCAAACACGTTAAGAGATTAATATATCACATAATATTCATATGTTAAAAATATATAGTTTCCAACAAAAATGTTAAGCAATCATTTTTAAAGAAAACACGGTCGAAGTCCAGACTCACTAATGCATCCTAACAAACTCGATAAGACACACTAATGCAAATTTTCTGGTTCTCTAAGACCAACGCTCGGATACCAACTGAAATGTCCCGTTCTTATTGATTAAAAACGTTCCATATTAATTGATTTCGTTGCGAGGTTTTGACCTCTATATGAGACGTTTTTCAAAGACTGCATTCATTTTTAAACAAACCATAACCTTTATTTCATCAATAAAGGTTTAAAAAGCTTTACGTAGATCATCAAATAATGATAATCTAAAATATCCTGTTTACACACGACCATTACATAATGGTTTACAATACAAATATGTTACAACAAAATAAGTTTCTTGAATGCAGTTTTTACACAATATCATACAAGCATGGACTCCAAATCTTGTCCTTATTTAAGTATGCGACAGCGGAAGCTCTTAATAATCACCTGAGAATAAACATGCTTAAAACGTCAACAAAAATGTTGGTGAGTTATAGGTTTAACCTATATATATCAAATCGTAACAATAGACCACAAGATTTCATATTTCAATACACATCCCATACATAGAGATAAAAATCATTCATATGGTGAACACCTGGTAACCGACAATAACAAGATGCATATATAAGAATATCCCCATCATTCCGGGACACCCTTCGGATATGATATAAATTTCGAAGTACTAAAGCATCCGGTACTTTGGATGGGGTTTGTTAGGCCCAATAGATCTATCTTTAGGATTCGCGTCAATTAGGGTGTCTGTTCCCTAATTCATAGATTACCAGACTTAATAAAAAGGGGCATATTCGATTTCGATAATTCAACCATAGAATGTAGTTTCACGTACTTGTGTCTATTTTGTAAATCATTTATAAAACCTGCATGTATTCTCATCCCAAAAATATTAGATTTTAAAAGTGGGACTATAACTCACTTTCACAGATTTTTACTTCGTCGGGAAGTAAGACTTGGCCACTGTTGATTCACGAACCTATAACAATATATACATATATATTAAAGTATGTTCAAAATATATTTACAACACTTTTAATATATTTTGATGTTTTAAGTTTATTAAGTCAGCTGTCCTCGTTAGTAACCTATAACTAGTTGTCCACAGTTAGATGTACAGAAATAAATCGATAAATATTATCTTGAATCAATCCACGACCCAGTGTATACGTATCTCAGTATTGATCACAACTCAAACTATATATATTTTGGAATCAACCTCAACCCTGTATAGCTAACTCCAACATTCACATATAGAGTGTCTATGGTTGTTCCGAAATATATATAGATGTGTCAACATGATAGGTCGAAACATTGTATACGTGTCTATGGTATCTCAAGATTACATAATATACAATACAAGTTGATTAAGTTATGGTTGGAATAGATTTGTTACCAATTTTCACGTAGCTAAAATGAGAAAAATTATCCAATCTTGTTTTACCCATAACTTCTTCATTTTAAATCCGTTTTGAGTGAATCAAATTGCTATGATTTCATATTGAACTCTATTTTATGAATCTAAACAGAAAAAGTATAGGTTTATAGTCGGAAAAATAAGTTACAAGTCGTTTTTGTAAAGGTAGTCATTTCAGTCGAAAGAACGACGTCTAGATGACCATTTTAGAAAACATACTTCCACTTTGAGTTTAACCATAATTTTTGGATATAGTTTCATGTTCATAATAAAAATCATTTTCTCAGAATAACAACTTTTAAATCAAAGTTTATCATAGTTTTTAATTAACTAACCCAAAACAGCCCGCGGTGTTACTACGACGGCGTAAATCCGGTTTTTACGGTGTTTTTCGTGTTTCCAGGTTTTAAATCATTAAGTTAGCATATCATATAGATATAGAACATGTGTTTAGTTGATTTTAAAAGTCAAGTTAGAAGGATTAACTTTTGTTTGCGAACAAGTTTAGAATTAACTAAACTATGTTCTAGTGATTACAAGTTTAAACCTTCGAATAAGATAGCTTTATATGTATGAATCGAATGATGTTATGAACATCATTACTACCTTAATTTCCTTGGATAAACCTACTGGAAAAGAGAAAAATGGATCTAGCTTCAATGGATCCTTGGATGGCTCGAAGTTCTTGAAGCAGAATCATGACACGAAAACAAGTTCAAGTAAGATCATCACTTGAAATAAGATTGTTATAGTTATAGAAATTGAACCAAAGTTTGAATATGATTATTACCTTGTATTAGAATGATAACCTACTGTAAGAAACAAAGATTTCTTGAGGTTGGATGATCACCTTACAAGATTGGAAGTGAGCTAGCAAACTTGAAAGTATTCTTGATTTTATGAAACTAGAACTTTTGGAATTTATGAAGAACACTTAGAACTTGAATATAGAACTTGAGAGAGATCAATTAGATGAAGAAAATTGAAGAATGAAAGTGTTTGTAGGTGTTTTTGGTCGTTGGTGTATGGATTAGATATAAAGGATATGTAATTTTGTTTTCATGTAAATAAGTCATGAATGATTACTCATATTTTTGTAATTTTATGAGATATTTCATGCTAGTTGCCAAATGATGGTTCCCACATGTGTTAGGTGACTCACATGGGCTGCTAAGAGCTGATCATTGGAGTGTATATACCAATAGTACATACATCTAAAAGCTGTGTATTGTACGAGTACGAATACGGGTGCATACGAGTAGAATTGTTGATGAAACTGAACGAGGATGTAATTGTAAGCATTTTTGTTAAGTAGAAGTATTTTGATAAGTGTCTTGAAGTCTTTCAAAAGTGTATGAATACATATTAAAACACTACATGTATATACATTTTAACTGAGTCGTTAAGTCATCGTTAGTCGTTACATGTAAATATTGTTTTGAAACCTTTAGGTTAACGATCTTGTTGAATGTTGTTAACCCATTGTTTATTATAACAAATGAGATATTAAATTGTTATATTATCATGATATTATGATATATAATATATCTCAGTATGATGTATATACAGTTAAATGTCGTTACAACGATAATCGTTACATATATGTCTCGTTTCGAAATCATTAAGTTAGTAGTCTTATTTTTACATATGTATTTCATTGTTAATACACTTAATAATATATTTACTTATCATTTAACATAATTAACCAAGTGTATCAATATCTTAATATGATTCATATGTACCTAGTAAGACGTTGTTATAACGATAATCGTTATATATATCGTTTTCGAGTTTCTTAAATTAATAGTCTCATTTTTATGTATATAACTCATTGTTAAAATACCTAATGAGATACATACTTATAATAAAAACATGTTAACTATATATATAACCATATATATGTCATCGTATAGTTTTTACAAGTTTTAACGTTCGTGAATCACCGGTCAACTTGGGTGGTCAATTGTCTATATGAAACATATTTCAATTAATCAAGTCTTAACAAGTTTGATTGCTTAACATGTTGGAAACATTTAATCATGTAAATATCAATCTCAATTAATATATATAAACATGGAAAAGTTCGGGTCACTACATATCTAGGGTACTATACACAGCTTCTAGAAGTATTTACTATTGGTATATACCAATAGAAATCTTCAATTATTGGAATAATATGTCATTCATGACATAATAAATTTTAACTTATCTTAGATATTTTCACTAAAAACCAAATTTTCAAGCCTATAAATAAGCACCATTTCTAACTCATTTTTACACATTCATTTTCCAAATTTTACTTCCAATTTTCACACACACTTGCAAGAACTCTCTCAACTTTTATTTTACTACTTCTTTCCAGCAACTTTACATTTTAAACTTGAGGTAAAAACTCTACTTCAACTCTTTTTCAATTCTTATATTTAAAGCTATATATATAAGAGTTTATAAACTAGAACATAGTTTGAATGATTTCAAACTTGTTCGCAAACTAAATAGATCCTTCTAACTTAACTTTTAAAATACTTCAAGACCTGTAACATATCTTAATTATATGCTAACTTAACAAGGTATAACTTGGTTTTTCAAAGAACACCTTAAAAACTGAATTTACGACGTCGGAGTGCAACCGGGGGCTGTTTTGGGTTGGATAATTAAAAACCATCTTAAACTTTGAATTGGAGGTTTATTTTCTGGAAAAATGATTTTTACTATGAATATGATAACACATAAAAATTTCATGATTTAACTCAAAGTATAAGTATTTTTAGAAAAATAATCATTTGAGGTTGTTTACATGATGGAAAATGATTAACTTCATAAGTTTCACTAAAGTTTGACCTATGCCGTGTGATTTTGAATTCAAACTAAGGTATTTACAGTTCATAGTCTTAAAGAGGGACTCGATCCAAGGAGATGGCAAGTTGAATCAACGAAAACGGAGTTGTAACGAAGAAACTATGACCGAAACAAAATCGGATATCCAAGACTAGTTTAGCCACGAAAATAATTGGGAAAAAATTAAATAAATCACATCTTTTTAAGTTAACATGATATTTTATATATATGTACTTATAATTCAATTTTATATGGTTCAGGATCACCCATAAACAACACGAGAAGATTAATCATAAGATCCCATGATTGTACGCAACACGTCATTTGACAACACCGGTACTTTATGTACGCAACACGTCATTTGACAACACCGGTACCATGGGTCAAGATTAATCTCGACCAATACATATACGATGGGGTTTTGTTTATTTCGTTGGGGGTTTTATTTATTTCATTGCGGGTATATTAAACATCTAAAAATGAACCATTAAAATTGAATTACTAACAACGAACTGCTAACTACGGACTAAGGAATTATTCAAAGTATTAAAAGTATAACAAGTATATATATGTGACGTTTGTTTAAAAAGAAAAGGTATTGATATATTATATATGGATAGGTTCGTGATATCAACCGGAGACCAAGTCAAATTATATATATATCTTCAAGACGAAAGTGAGTATATAGTCCCACTTTTAAACTCTAAATATTTCGGGATGAGAATACATGTATTTTATGTTTTACGTTATGGACACAAGTAACTGAAAAATATATTCTACGTTGAGTTGTACCACTGGCATACTTCCCTGTAGCTTGGTAACTGTTATTTACAGCGGTATTGTAAACGCGAATCCTGTTGATAGATCTATCGGGCCTGACAACCCCAACCGGACTGGACGACCAGTATTCAACGGTTGCACAGTACTTCGTTTCGTGACTACACTTGGTACGGTGTAGTAAGATTTCATAATAAAGGGAATATGCGACGTGATTAAATGTTAAGTATGGTTACCAAGTGCTCAACCACTTAGAATATTTTTATTAAACTGTTTATATACGAAATCTTGTGGTCTATATATATATATTGCTGCCGGCATTAAACCTATATCTCACCAACTTTATGTTGACCTTTTAAAACATGTCTATTCTCAGGTGATTACTAAAGCTTCCGCTGCATTATGTTGAATTTGAGCAGGATCTTGCGTACGCATATTTGTGTCAAAAATAAAACTGCATACCCAAGGATTTGTGTTGTAAAATATGCTCGAAATCGTGTTGTTATCATTATATGTAAAGTTTGTAAGTCGAAGATTATCGCTAAACGATAATCATCTTTTTATTGTCTAAAGCTTGTAACAAAAATAATGGTTATGGTTTGTAATGTATAATATATGCAGTTTCTCTTTTAAAAATGTCGCATATAGAGGTCAATACCTCGCAATGAAATCATACGTTATCTAACACGTTCTTATGGTTAAGGACGGGTTATGACAACTTGGGGTTGGGAGTGAATAATTAATGAAATTTTTATTTAATAGTTAATGCTCGAATTTTATACCATAATGACCAAAATAAATAAATATACTTAATTTAAAAATATGGAATTTTTCTGAACAATTTTATCCGCCACTAATTTAACAACGGGGTACGATATAATAGTCCGTTAAAACTGACGGTAGAATAAGTTAAATGATTAGGCTGCTACGCTGTTTCTCTGTGCACGTTTCTTGAGTTCAATGATTTAATATTATATATTATATTATTATTATTCTTAAATTATATTATATTATTGTTTGTGCTTTATTCAAGCACCCGTATCAATTATATAAGGATAGATAATAGATATATGCAAGATATATATATACACTACACATACACGATTATGGAACTAATCAAACCATCACCATTTTTAATTGATTACCAAACCATCACCCTTTCATCACCTATCGTTGGCTACCACTACTGTTAATTTCTATTATGCTCGTCAACCATCACCATATATTACTTGATGCATATAAACCATCGAGATCCTTCTTGTGTGTTACTGTTCGAAACAGACTTCTTGTTTCGTTTGTCAAGTCCCAAATCGAACACTTACCTTGTTCTCTTCCTTGCTATAATATTCGATCATTACCACCAATGAAAACGATCACCAACTTGTTCCAACATCCACTACTATTATGGTGGAACTGTTTGTCGATTGAAAACCTAATCAAGTCGTCACCCATGTAAACCACCATCATAATCATTTTTTTCTGTCTTTCTCGTTGCTGATCCTATCCAACGAACCAAGACAACAATCACCATCTCACTGTTATGTTTCTGTTCATATTCAAATACCACACTCGGACCACAACTTTATCACCATAATTATTACAGTAATATACTGCCGTCAACGTCTTTCTTTTGTTTCGATCAACCAAAACAACCGTTATAAAACTGAACCTGTGTTAGTGTTTTAAACTGCTTTTGAGTGTTTTTTTTTTCTTTTGCCGACAAGCACTACACAGAGATAACCCCACTGAATCATTAATGATATAATATTAATTGTTGATTAAATTTTTGTCGCTGCTCACAATCAATTAAACCCATCGATTTGGGCCGGGATCATGTTGTTCCAACTATGGGCCGTATTCTTTTTCCATTAAATCATGATCCAATTCGTCTTATTTTGGGCCGTGTTATGTTATTGGTCACTCTGCTGGGCCGAAGTGAAGTTGGGCCAAAATATGACGACTATGAAAATATTAACGATGATACATATATGTAGTAGGATGATGATGTGTAATTACGATGATATACAACGATGATGTGGACAATCATGGTTAATAATGATGGAGGGGTATGTAAAGGAAGAAAACGATGAGCGTTTTATGAAAATTATGATTCGTGATTTCATGTAGAGGTGAGCATGATTGTGATGTTACTTTGATGTTGAGAAGAAAATATCGAATGAAGATGATATACGAAGGAATATGATGATGATGATGATGACATCATGATGTTGTGAGCATGGTGGTAATGATATATGATAAATGTGATATACATAATATGGTGATATAGTGATGATAATGATGATGCCATGTTATGATAATAATGAAGTTATGATAATAGGAGGATGATAATTAAATAATAGAAATGATTATGGTTAAAAAGATTTAAGGAACGAATTTCAACAGAAAGTAAGGGGCAGATCAGTGGTTTGGATATGTTATCGGGCTAGCGGGACGTCGCGGGTTCAAACCCGAACTTGGGCATTTTTTTAGGACTACTTCTTTGAGGTAGTATTACTATTATTATTATTATTATTATTATTATTATTATTATTATTATTATTATTATTATTATTATTATTATTATTATTATTATTATTATTATTATTATTATTATTATTATTATTATTATTGATATTATTATTATCACATCATTATTATATTTAAAGATAAGTATTATTATTACCATTAACATTATTATCATTATGAGTATAAGTATTATTATTAACACGACTATTAAAATTATCATTTTTAAAACTATCATTAGTATTATTATTAGAATTGTCATTATTTTTATCATTATTATCTTTGTTATTATTTTTATGAATACAATTATTATTATTAGTTTTAATAAATAATATAACTATTGAAATCATTATTATTATTATTATTATTATGATTTTTTAAGATTTATATTATTATTAACATTATTAACATTACTATCATTTTTACTATTATTAGTAACATTATTACTATTATAAGAACTATATTATTATTACTTACAATATTACTATTAGTATTATTATTATTATTACAATAAAAATTGTTATTTAAAATACTTATATAAAACATATATAAAAGTATATAAAGATATAAAAATATAACCAATTGAAATAAAATATATATTAATATATAACTTGTTCGATTACGAGTATATGTGTTAATATATATATTTGATATAGGTTCGTGAATCCGAGGCCAACCTTGCACTTGTTCAATGCCATCATATGTATTTTTACTACGAAATACAGTATTGTGAGTTTCATTACTCTCTTTTTAAATGCTTTTGCAATATATATTTTTGGGACTGAGAATACATGCGCTGCTTTTGTAAATGTTTTACGAAATAGACACAATTAATCGAAACTACATTCTATGGTTGGATTATTGAATCGAATATCACCCTTTTTAGTCTGGTAATCTAAGAATTAGGGAACAGACACCCTAATTGACGCGAATCCTAAAGATATATCTATTGGGCCTAACAAACCCCATCCGGGTTATGGATGCTTTAGTACTTTGATTTTATCATGTCCGATGAGAGTCCCGAAATGATGGGGATATTCTAGATGCGTTTTGTTAATTTCGATTACCAGGTGTTCACCATATGAATGATTTTTATCTCTATGCAGTTTGTGCGAAATGCCTGATATGAGATGATGTTTATGAAAAATGGAAATGAAAATCTTGTGGTCTATTAAATTAATGGAAATGATTGTTTATGATAAACTAATGAACTCCCCAACCTTTTGGTTGACACTTTAAAGCATGTTTATTCTCAGGTATTAAGAAAATCTTCCGCTGTGCATTTGCTCATTTTAAAGATGTTACTTGGAGTCATTCATGGCATATTTTAAAAGATGTTGCATTCGATTCGTTGATTTCATCAAGATTGATAATAAGTCATACATAGTTTGGATATATTATGAGATAGTATGCATGCCTGTCAAATTTCATTGTAATGAAAGTTTGTCTTTTAAAAACGAATGCAATGTTTGTAAAATGTATCATATAGACGTCAAATACCTCGCAATGTAATCATATGTTATTGTATTAATCCTTAAGGATTAGGACGGGTCGTCTCATGTGGTATCAGAGCGGTGGTCTTAGCAAACCAGGTCTGCATTAGTGTGTCTAAACTGATAGTCGTTAGGATGCATTAGTGAGTCTGGACTTCGACCGTGTCTGCATATCAAAAAGTTTTGCTTATCATTTCTTGTCGGAAATTACCTGCTTATCATTCTTAGTCTAGACACATTTTACTGCATTGATTGCATGAATAATGTATAGACAAAATTCATATCTTAGCGTATCTGCTAATTCGTATCTTAGTGTATCTGTTACTGTAAACTATGCCTGACAGCTTCCGAAAATTCCTCTGTAATCTACGGGATCTTCTTTCTTATACATAAGTATTCTATGTAATTAGAATATCATCTGATATCCAAAAAGCATTTCATATCAAAAACCCTTTATCTAACCGTACAAGATGGAACTCGCAACTAGTTCAAATTCCTCGAATTCCGACAGCTATTCCGATATGAATTTCCACTCGAGCTCCAAAAGCAGTGCAACCGGAATGGATCGGTCAATCAGCCATCATCAATTCTGGATGAATTGGGGCTGAGTTCATAGTCGACTTAATCAATGGAGACGCGAAGAAGGCGATCCACCAACCGAGTTCACCTTTTGGTGAAGAACCTGAAGCACTTACCGGCGAACCAGTCCGAAACACCATTTTCACCCTCATTTCCCGAATATCTCGCCATGATTATATACTATCTCAAATTCAAAACCTTATTCACTCGCCCGTTCCTACCGACAATCATCCCGGAGTAATAAGTCAACGAGCTTCGCACCTGAGTTGTAGCCTTGAAAAATATGGTGCAAAACGTACCAGCTTCAAAAACATTACTGGCACCAACAGTACCACCATCAGCAACATTAACAGTACCATCACCACCACCAACAGCAACATCCGCATCTCACACCTCAATATCACAATCTGTCCCATGAACATCAACATCATACGTACCATAGATACCAAGGAGTACCAACAACAATGAATGATGAAGTATTGATCCATAACTTCATTGAAGAAATATTCTGCGAAGAATATGTGGTTTCTAAAAGTTTAAGAGATTACTTATTTTAGCTCAACCCGAAAAGCAAATGAGATTAATATCATATTAACTCATTAAATCTATGATTACATCCGAAGAAAATATATATGTATATATATTTTCATAAAGATTGTAATTAAAAGTTTTTTTTTACAAAATGTTAATGGTGAAAATATTTTAACGGGTAGGTAATACCCGAGGAGTATTTAGATTTCACATTAATAAGTTACACTGTACATTCTTCGAATCTGATTCAACGGTCATTTACTATCCTACTTACATCCACAGATAACGAATTTGTTTACCACAGAATAATCATTTTCATTCAATTTCATATTTGGATTTTGACCTATCAGAATCCAACAAGTGGCATAATGAAAAAAACATTGGACAAATAAAATTTGTTAGAAACAAACAAATTAACTATGAGAAATGCTTTTAAGAATCCACGCTAACAAAATTCTAGCTAACTGTTCCTAGCTAACTGTTAATTCCTATTTACATTTATTTATCGCAATTTATTTATCGCAATTTTAATTCTCGCAATTTTATTTATCGTCATTTAATTTCTGTTATTTATTTTTATGCACTTTAAATATTGGGACACGTATACAATGTTTTGACATATCATATCGATGCCATATATACATATTATTTGGAATAACCATAGACACTCTATATGCAGTAATGATCGAGTTCTCTATACAGGGTTGAGGTTGATTCTAAAATAATATATACTAGTGAAATGACCCGTGGAACCACGGGTTTGTTTAAACGAAACAGTTTAATGATATATTTTAGGTATTAAGTGAACGTAAATGCTAAAGTCATTTAGTTTAATGACTCGTGGAATCACATAGTCCGACTGAAAAACTCGTCAGCTGAACATTTCATCAAACAACTAAAATGCATATTAAACAATCAACATCAAATCATAAGAGATAATATTGGTTTTCATTTTATTTTAAAAATGTTAATTAAAATATAAAATTTGAATTGGTTTCTTTTTGCCTAGTTTTTATACCTTCTCGTACTCAATTCAAAATAATTAATTAAAATAATTCAAAATTATTTAATTTTAATAATTAAAATAATTATTAGTAAGATTTAGTAATAATAATTAATTAATAAGATTTAATTTTAATTTAAAATTATTTAGATTAATGACATCACCCACCATGCTTAGATTTTTTTCTTTTTCTTTTTGATTTTTTCTTAACAAATGAATTAGCCTAATGATGACATCATCATTATAGGATTTTAATATAAAAATATTAAAAACTAATGGTTCAAACTCCCTTAAATCGGCATACTACATGTACATAAATACAATAAAGCAATAGTAAATATTATGTTACTTTATATCTTGATTTACATAATACTCCGTATAACTAAATGCTCAACTTCAATTACGAAACGATTCGAATTGCACAAATGGTCTTAGAGATAAACAATCCATACTCGCTAGACACTCGAGCCTTCACAATCAAATTCATTACAATTTTTGTAACTGCAGCTGCATATTGACGCATTTTTAAACGTGCATTATAGCTTTTTAATGGCACATGATCTTTTGACTCTTAGGCCGTAAGAACTTCTCTACCAATTTAAAACACATGTTTTATTCAATGACCATACAATAAAACTTACAGGAATTTAGAATTTATTCAATAATCACACAATTAAAACATAGGAATTTAGAATTTTACCATTCGTCTTGTTGTATCTTTGAAGTTAATTTGATGAATTGCCCAGCCTATATGAATTACATAATCATGTAAGCCAAGTTATGCGTCAATAACAATAGTGATTCACTGAATAACCTGTATTTTGAGATTTAATTAATATAAATTTTAAACTTGACATAATCAAGTGAACTACAAAAGGCAAAGGAAATATCTTAATAGTTAATAATCACCCAACGACATGTATAATCACAATCCTAAAAAGTAACCACACTTGCGTTTTGCCATAAATGAATGCAAAAAGCTCTTCATAATGCAAACATAATACAATCCTAAGCTTTTGTCTAATCGGACCATTCATAACACTACATGTCAAACACAACTAATTGCGGAATTGTGACTTCATGTAATTTAAAAAAATGAAACAAATTGTGTCTGAGAGTACAGATTATATGAAACCTTATACTGTCAAACACTACTAATTGTGAAGTGATTTAGTTTCATATACAAACAGCAATTGTACTATATGCTTCTCATTCACATTTTTTCATTATTATTATAGAAAAATAAAATCAATAACACATTACTAAATCTTCTCAATTACTCCGTACTATTATTTTATTGATATATTTTTATAGAAAAAAACTCATTATTGTGTATTTAATTCTCGAATTATCTGTTATTTTTCTATGGAAGCAAATGAAAAGCAAAAATAAAAAATTGTACAAAACGTGGAAATCCAATGAAAAGTAGATCTCCTCAAAATTAGGGAGTACACATTGGGATAATTATGTTAGGATATCTTCGAATTAAGTTTGAATATACCGAAATTAATTTTTTATTATTTGAACGTAATAGACTATCCAATAGATAATACGATATGCCATACGAATTTATTTATATAGTATAATAATAATTAGTCATGAGTTTTAATATATTAGGGTAATAATTAGATTAATGACATCATCTAGAGTGCCTAGATTTTTTTCTTTTTTATTTTTAATTTTTTTAATAAAAGGAAATTGATTTTTTATGATGTCACCATTTTAGCATTATAATAGAATCTATAGATACCTTGAGTTGTGATCGAGTCTGAGACATGTATATAACGGGTCACGACATGTATTAATTAATTCGAATATTATATATTAAACTATATATGAATTATTGAATTACTAATTGTGGACTGCTAACTGTGGACTGCCAACATTGGACAATTAAAATGAATTAAAATATTGATTATAACATATGAAACTAAACAATTCTTTAAGTTTGCCACTTGATTTCATCTTAAACCTCATTTGTATCTTGACGATTACAATCTGTATTTAAACCTTTCATGATTATTGAAAACACCTCAATCGAGAGGATGAACCAACCGCACTTCATCTACGAAAGAAATGATTGATGCATATAGTTATGCACCTAAAAATACTCGGAACCTGAGTAAACGTTTAACACGTATCTATGCTAGCTCCTTTGGCATTGCTATTACCGAAAATAACATTGCAATTTTTTTCCTTTCAAATTAGCCAATCTTGTCAAAGCTCCAACAAATCAGCTTCAATTTTGCATTCGAATAAACCTTATTATAAAGATTACCCCTTCATCATCGTTACCGGGGTACAGTTTAGATCCCACCACATTAGCAGTAAACTTACCAGTAACTTCATTTCTCATTGGCTTGAGTCTCTCCGAAAAACCATTATATTTGTTCATTAAAACTCTATCATTATATTTATTAAAACCCTATCATATACTCATCCACATCATGTAACGAGAATTGCCATACCAATTACCGAGAATCAACAATCAGTATTTCGAATCTCGCAGTGTTTCTATATCAACAATTATATGAATATGTATAACATTTATCTCTTAGAATTATGACCTTCAATTCTGAATTTCTAAAAAGCAACTAGTCTGCTAATCAATTCTCTGAGTATCAAAAGAACTGATAAAGCTGCAAAAACTATAGATGACTTTAACAGTCAAAAGTTTGATGATAAAAAATGGATTATTAGAAGCGCTCAATAGAAAATTTAGTACCGAACAGCGGATTATGCGAAACTATGAAGGAGACTGTGGACAAATCACAAAGACTAAACCTGCTTTCAAAGAATCCAAATGATTCAGTATCTGCTGAAGTCAGTAATGAATAACTTGCTTCTGACCATACACTTTTACGAACAAATCTTCTCCATCATCCTTCAATCTTAGAAATTCTAAGATATCATCATACCTTTCATTATAAATATCCTCGATATTTCTGAAGATATTTTCATAACTATTCTTATCTGAAATCATTATCTCTTCGCGATATCAGTGTTACATCAGAAAGGAAACTGTTTTAGTTTCTAAATTCTGAAAAATTCGAATCTAAAATATGAATGTTATTGAAGTAGTGTTGGGAACTGAAGCATGAGTTAGTATAATATAATGACACTTGATCAACGTGATTATATTACAGTAAGTCATGCTGAGTTTCTAATGAAACGTGATGATTCACAGACCATAACGTCATCATGTGTCATGTTACACAACTCTTACATTCTATCTAATCTATAAACATATCAATAATATATTTTCTTGATAGTCATATCTTTTCCCTTGAATTTCGGAAATCAACCGTGACTACGTCAAAAGATATGACGAAACTTTACATTCTCATTGCACTCTTTTACGATAGCTTCACTCGTACTTTTCGAGTAATCGAATTATCTTATCCATATTACTCAATAATAATAAAATTCTATTTATCAGCTCCTGTTCGTAAGGAAAACATTCGTATTATTAGCCATGACGATCTCGATCAAATTTCGGGGACGAAATTTCTTTAACAGGTAGGTACTGTGACGACCCGGAAAATTTCGACCAAATTTAAACTTAATCTTATTATATGATTCCGACACAATAAGCAAAGTCTTTAAAGTTGAGTCTCAAAAAGTTTGAACTGTTTCATATATTCAATTGACCTTCGACTGCACTCGACGATTCACGAACAATTGATTGTAAATAGATATGTGTGTGTATTTACATATATATATATAGATATAAATAATAATTAAAAATATAATTTGAAATATTATATGTTGTTGATATTAAAATTAATTATGTAAAATAAAATAAAAATATGATATTATGAAAATTATTAATTAAACACATACATATAAATAAAATATATAGAATATATATTTTGTGATTTCGAAGTTATTTAGTAAACGACGGTAATGCTAAATTGTAATTCGATTGATAATAAACGAGTTAGAAAGGAACTTATGTGATTTTAAAATAAACGGTGATTCGAAAATGAGTTATACAAAATATAGGCTTATTAAAAATATATTTAGGAACTATTTATTGAGTTTTAAAATTTTTTATATTTTACTTGGGGTTGGGAGTGAATAATTAATGTAATCTTTATTTAATAGTTAATGCTCGAATTTTATACCATAATGACCAAAATAAATAAATATACTTAATTTAAAAATATGGAATTTTTCTGAACACTTTTATCCGCCACTAATTTAACAACGGGGTACGATATAATAGTCCGTTAAAACTGTCGGTAGTATAAGTTAAATGATTAGGCTGCTACGCTATTTCTCTGTGCACATTTCTTGAGTTCAATGATTTAATATTATATATTATATTATTATTATTCTTAAATTATATTATATTATTGTTTGTGCTTCATTCAAGCACCCGTATCAATTATATAAGGATAGATAATAGATATATGCAAGATATAACCAAACACCACACGCTATCACCTAACTCTCGGTTCATCACCATGAACCACCGGTTAACCATCTTCATCTTGTAAACACCCACAAACTTTTGTGATCAAAACCCACTTACATAATATATATATATATATATATATATATATATATATATATATATATATATATATATATATATATATATATATATACTACACATACACGATTATGGAACTAATCAAACCATCACCATTTTTAATTGATTACCAAACCATCACCCTTTCATCACCTATCGTTGGCTACCACTACTGCTAATTTCTATTATGCTCATCTACCATCACCATATATTACTTGATGCACATAAACCATCGAGATCCTTCTTGTGTGTTGCTGTTCGAAACAGACTTCTAGTTTCGTTTGTCAAGTCCCAAATCGAACACTTACCTTGTTCTCTTCCTTGCTATAATATTCGATCATTACCACCAATGAAAACGATCACCAACTTGTTCCAACATCCACTACTATTATGGTGGAACTGTTTGTCGATTGAAAACCTAATCAAGTCGTCACCCATGTAAACCACCATCATAATCATTTTTTCTGTCTTTCTCGTTGCTGATCCTATCCAACGAACCAAGACAACGATCACCATCTCACTGTTATGTTTCTGTTCATATTCAAATACCACACTCGGACCACAACTTCATCACCATAATTATTACAGTAATATACTGCCGTCAACGTCTTTCTTTTGTTTCGATCAACCAAAACAACCGTTATAAAACTGAACCTGTGTTAGTGTTTTAAACTGCTTTTGAGTGTTTTTTTTTGCCGACAATTACTACACAGAGATAACCCCACTGAATCATTAATGATATAATATTAATTGTTGATTAAATTTTTGTCGCTGCTCACAATCAATTAAACCCATCGATTTGGGCCGGGATCATGTTGTTCCAGGTATGGGCCGTATTTTTTTCCATTAAATCATGATCTAATTTATTTTATTTTGGGCCGTGTTATGTTATTGGTCACTCTGCTGGGCCAAAGTGAAGTTGGGCCAAAATATGACGACTATGAAAATATTAACGATGATACGTATATGTAGTAGGATGATGATGTGTAATTACGATGATATACAACGATGATGTGGACAATCATGGTTAATAATGATGGAGGGGTACGTATAGGAAGAAAACGATGAGCGTTTTATGAAAATTATGATTAGTGATTTCATGTAGAGGTGGGCATGATTGTGATGTTACTTTGATGTTGAAAAGAAAATATCGAATGAAGATGATATACGAAGGAATATGATGATGAGTACGAGATCATGATGTTGTGAGCATGGTGGTAATGATATATGATAAACGTGATATACATAATATGGTGATATAGTGATGATAATGATGATGCCATGTTATGATAATAATGAAGTTATGATAATAGGAGGATGATAATTAAATAATAGAAATGATTATGGTTAAAAAGATTTAAGGAACGAATTTCAACAGAAAGTAATGGGCAGATCAGTGGTTTGGATATGTTATCGGGCTAGCGGGACGTCGCGGGTTCAAATACTACTACTACTACTACTACTACTACTACTACTACTACTACTACTACTACTACTACTACTACTACGGATATGTTATCGGGCTAGCGGGACGTCGCGGGTTCAACTACTACTACTACTACTACTGCTACTGCTCCTGCTACTGCTACTGCTACTGCTACTGCTCCTGCTCCTGCTCCTGCTCCTGCTCCTGCTCCTGCTCCTGCTGCTCCTGCTCCTGCTGCTCCTGCTGCTGCTGCTGCTGCTGCTGCTGCTGCTGCTGCTGCTGCTACTACTACTGCTACTGCTACTACTACTACTACTACTACTACTACTACTACTACTACTACTACTACTACTACTACTACTACTACTACTACTACTACTACTACTACTACTACTACTACTACTACTACTACTACTACTACTACTACTACTACTACTACTACTACTACTACTACTACTACTACTACTACTACTACTACTACTACTACTACTACTACTACTACTACTACTACTACTACTACTACTACTACTACTACTATTAAAATTATCATTTTTAAAACTATCATTAGTATTATTATTAGAATTGTCATTATTTATATCATTATTATCTTTGTTATTATTTTTATGAATACAATTATTATTATTAGTTTTAATAAATATTATAACTATTGAAATCATCATTATTATTATTATTATGATTTTTTAACATTTATATTATTATTAATGATGTGTGCGGTGTATACGAAATAGATTATTTTTTTACTACGAAATACTATTAAATACGATACAATTTACACAAGTTTTATTTATTTATATAGATGGGATATACTTAAACCTTGCAACAACACTTATAGGCAGTGTACCTAATTGTAGAGTAGTGTAGTTTTTAGTAAGTCTGGTTCGTTCCACAGAGAGCTAGCTGAGTTTAACGCTATATTTTTAACAACTATATTTATATAAAATATATATAATTATATATAGTAATATTATTATAAAAGGGGGTTTTACTGTTTAATGACCGGTTTATCGATTTTATATTTTAAGCGTAAAGATAAATGACTATAATATAAATGACAGAATTTAAATTGCGATAAAGTAAATTGCAGTAATTAAAATGACAGTAAATAAAGGTACGATGAAATATGAAATAAAAGTATTATGCTTATTTAAACTTTCGTAATCATGATGTTTGACGTTTTGATTTTAATTAATTGGTACCCGGGTTAATTGTCCTTTGTCCTGGTTTATTTGATACCTATCTGGTTTTTGTCCATAATAGTCCATCGGTCATAATTATAAAATGCTCGTCAAATTAACCTTATTCCCGAAGTCAAATATTCCAACTAATTAGGGATTCGAACTGTAACAAGGTTTTAATACTTTGTTTAATAATTACACCAGGTTATCGACTGCGTGTAATCCAAGGTTTTAATACTTTGTTAACACTTACACCAATTATCCTTGTATGTAATCCACCCCTGTTTTAATTAGTCCATGATACATTAATTTATTCACTTTGGCCATAATGAATAATCAATTACTCAATCCAATTGATTAATTAAATGATTGTAAATGATGTCATATAAACGTCACTAAATAGGACATTCGTAATCATTTAATAATTATTAGATTAACTAATTTGAAGATAGGTTCGACAGATTCCAATGAGTTGTCATTCAATTAGACAATACCCCCCATCTATTAATAGTCCATAGTCCAATGTTCACAAGTGTCGGTCTTTTGTCCAAACCCAAATTATGGTACAAAATCCAATAACCCCGTCTTTAATATTTAGTCTAACATCACGATTACTTCGATTTAAATAAGCATAATAATAACTTAGTTACGAGACATTAATTTAAAAAGAAAGAACATAGCTTACAGTGGTGATTAATCGTGTAGCGTTACACGGACAGAGTTCCGACTTACAAAACCTTAAAACATTTCTTATAATAACCCAATTATTATTAAACTTAATTTAAACTTAATATTATAAATATAAATATATATTACATTGATCAGAGGAAGGAAAAAAAAAAGATGGTGTACATAATTCGCTGAAAACGTCGCCTTTTATAGCACTTGGCCAGGTTCTGACCTCCATGCGATCGCATAGATTTTGTTCCTTCTGGCCATGCGATCGTATGGCCCTCTGATCTAGCTCATATGTTTTTGTTTTCTAGTTTTCCGATGTTTTATTTAAATATATATATAATATATATAATTTATATTAATTATATATAATATTATATTATATTCTTGTGCATAGCTGACTTGTAATTTTAGCTCCGTTGACTCGCGCGTTGATGCTCGGTTCATGTCTCGGTTCCAGATTTTCGAACGTCCTTTCGTACGCGTAGATATCGTGTACTTTGCGTTCCGTGGCTCGTACTCTTGTCATTTTTAGACGTTTCTTATCAATAAATGAAACGACTTGAATTATATCTTGTTCATTTGAGCTTTTTGGTCATTTGTGTCTTTAAATCGTCGTTTTCTACTTTTGTCTTCGCACTTATTTATTTAAACGAATATTACATAAAAATAGAACAATTGCAACTAAAAGCTTTACATATTGGAAGGATATTGTGCCTAAATGTATGTTCATTTGGAGCAATATCAAATATCCCCACACTTTAACGTTGCTTGTCCTCAAGCAATACAGAACTTGAAATTAAATCACACTTCACTCGAATCACTTTTTTTATTCTCATACTTTATACATCATTGATTTTGATACGGCGGTATAAATAATGATAGTAACGATGTGGTTTACAGTCCCACATGACTATTGAAAATTTAGATCCTTTAAGGAAATTGGATCTTTATGAAAACATTTGATCTTTTGAAAATTCATTCTAGCTTTTACCCTAGATAAGTTTTCCGGAATAACCCTTCACCGGTGTTTGCAAAATATTTTTGTGGGTTGTGTGGGTTTCAGATTTTAAAATTTTAGCTCAAAACTTGCGGTTTTGTGTCACCCACTTGCTAACCTTGTATTAGGAAAGTAACACGTCCAGTATACTTGTTCCGTATATTACCTTTTGGTAAACTACCATCCGGTTGTAAAGGAAAACGTTGAACAAGCAACTGTTAAGGCAATGTCTAATGACATGCAAATCTTCATGGTTCACAACGTTTCAGATGCAATTACTATCCTTTGTAGGAGCAATAGTAAAGATCACCCTATAATTTTTTGGTCTGGCACAAGGTCCTGTCTTCGACCATGCTATGCAACCACCGTTCTTACGGTTGACACCCGATTTGGTTCAGGTGACCTAATGAATTCCAGGTGAATTTCTAGGATTTTACGTTCAATGGTAATGAACGCATTGAAAATAGGTTTTTAGAAAACAAATCGATTTTAATTTCATCAAAATATTTTCTCGTTCAAGCTCGAGTTTAGATATCATTGAATTCCATGAGTTTGTAATTCTCAATCTTTAAAGTCAATCTCAAGGATTGAGTAATATCAGGCTTAAAAGCTGATTTTTAATCTTTAAGGAGATTATCCTTTCTGGGAGTCTGATTCATTAGTCTTATCAAGCTAATTTGCACGGTGCCCTCCCCATTTTACAAGACAGATCCTCTCATGAATAGGATAAGTCTGACCATTTGGCGACCCTGTTTGATGCTGAGGTCCGTAGATTTCCTGCTGATTTTAGAGATGACCTTTCTAGATTTTTTGTCAATCTACAGCTGGTCTGGACGACAACTTCCTGACCTAAATCAAGAAGCGCGTGTCTTTTTCGGAAGACTTTACTTCCTTTTAATGATAGAATTGATTCAAAACTTAGCTTTTAAAGACTTTACTACCTGCAATAATCTTGTACAAAATATGTGATACATGTTTTAAAGAACATGGTAAATTCTTCTCACACTTAGCTTTTATTTATTCTATTCCTTGCCTTTTTATTCTCCTTTATTCCATTTTAAATGAATTCAAGCGTTTTGGGTTGTTTCTCAATTTATGTCCTTTCCGAGGTAACAATAATTTCGGTATTATCACCTAGTTTTATCGTTCATAAATATGTATAAACATGATTTGAGTTCATTTAATTGAAATTTTTTTCAAATTTTCACAAAATTTGGCAATTAAACCAAGTGTAAACCCGAGAAAATTTATAACCCTTCCCCACACTTGAGATCATGCAATGCCCTCATTTGCATGAAATCAGACTATAATTATAAATTCATGAGGGTGATTAGTGTAGAAAAGTAATTAAAAATACCGAGTTTACAAATATATTATTTTATATCACATTTGATATTTTGCGTCTTGTCGTCAAAATTAGTAGCTTTTACTGACCTTTAATGCCAGTCTTTGAAAGTGCGCTGTTATACCCTATTTTGTACATAAGATAAACTACAAACATATATATATATATATATATATATATATATATATATATATATATATATATATATATATATATATATATATATATATATATATATATATATATATTTATATATTTATAAAACCTTTATTTATTAAAACAATTTAAATGAATAATTTTTTAAAATTTTGTTTCCTTTTACTTTAGGTAGTTTCGGTATGTTTACCTAGTCCGTCCCTCGATAAAAATTAAAATTTGTCGTTAAAGCAATTGTTTTAAAAGCAAAGATTTTTGGGTTTTTTAATTTTTTTGGTATACTTTAGATCAATAAAATTAAAAATAATGATAACAAAATTTTTCGCCCCGTCCTCCGGTAAAGCAATTTCGATTCTATGATCTAGTCTTTAACTTATGACGAATTTTAGAAATTATTTTTTTTAAACTTAATGAAATAAAGTAAATTTTATTTTTAAATTCACATAAAACTTAAATTTAAAAAGCGTATTAATTTCATACAAACCTACAAAACAAAATAAAATTCAGAATGGGGGGAAGAAAACTAGTTCTTTAGTGTCTGCTAGTGGAAAAGACCAATCGGATTCCATTCTCGGAATTACACGAGAACAGAACAAATAACTCTAGACAGCATTTTTTTTATAGAACATTTGAATCTCCCCACACTTAGGTAGCTGTGGTGTTGAAATTGTGATTAAATTCATCGTCAATTTCTCTTGGACCATAATCAACTTGCATATCTGTGACTTTTGCTTTAAGCCATTGGTCGGATTCTTGTGTAATATCCACAATTTCAACTAGTTTAGCCTTTTCTTTAGGTGATAGATTTGATACTAACCGGTTACACAACTTAAAGTTCCCCTTGGTTCTAGCATCGCGAATCCGTTTAATAAGTTTCTTCATTGAACTATTAATAACGGGGTCATTTAATTTTGTATCAACAACGGGGTTCTTTGTTATCAAGTCATTATTAGGTGTTACTTCATCTTCCCCACACATAGGCATTTTATTATTGTTAAGCACTACCGTTGGAGTTGGTAAAACAATATGCTTCTCATCGATCATTTTTATCGGTTCAACGGTTTTAGTTGGTGGAGATTTAGACTTTCGACTCACAAAGGTGATCGATTTTTCATCATTACTAAGTGTCATTCTACCCTCTCTTACATCAAATAACGCCCTAGTGGACGCTAAGAATGGTCGACCTAAAATTAGAGAAATGTTTGGGTCCTCTTCTATGTCAATAACAATAAATTTGACTAGAAAGGTCAAATTACCTACTTGAACGGGTAGGTTGTCAGCAATTCCAACTGGGTGCTTAATGGTTTGATCAAAGAGTCTAACACTCATGTTCGTTGGATTTAACTCACCTACTCCCAATCTCTTATATAATGAAAGAGGCATAACACTTACACTCGCACCTAAATATGCTAGTGCATCATACATGACACAATCACAAAGTAGACAAGGAACAATAAATTCACCCGGATCACCCAAACTTGTTGGAAGTTTTGGTGGAACTGTCTTCACCGGGTTTATTTCTACGGTTTTTGTTTCTTGCATTTTCTTATTCTTCTTCTTCTTCTTTCCAGAGGTATCACAAACTTTATTACCTATTACTTGCTCATACTCAACTCCTTTTCTTGGAAACATGATGGGTGGTCTGTATGGTGTCACCACTGGCTTTACGTACTTGGGTGGTGGTGGTGTTGTAACTTCTTCATTGTTACTCACATTTAAAACCTTCCCATTTTCTGATGCTGGTTTTCAGAATTCGTTGATACCATATAAACATTCTCATTCCGAGGATTTACTTCAGTATTACTCCGTAGCTTTCCTTGTTCCCTCTCACTCATCATGCTAGCAAGAGTACCTACGTATTTTTCTAGATTCAAAATGGAAGCTTGTTGAGTTCTTAATGACTGATCAAACCTCTCATTTGTTTGGGTTTGAGATGTAATAAATTGTGTTTGAGATTTCATTAGTTTTGCCATCATTTCTTCTAGATTTGGCATTTTCTCTTCGGTTTGTTGTGGTGGTTTATACAAGCCAGATCTTTGTTGATTGAAAGTGTTGTTTTGAGTTGGTTGGTTATTCGGACCTTGTTGGTTGTAAGAGTTATTGTTGGGTCCATTTGGATTGTAAAGAATGTTTTGATTTCGATTGAAGTTTGGCCTTGGCGGTTGATAATTATTTTGATAATTATTTCCCGGCCTTTGGTTCATGTAGGAAATATCCTCACGTTGTTCCATCGTTTGTTCAACATTACAATCTTTCGTTAAGTGTGGTCCACCGCATTGCTCACAACTAATTCGTATTGCGTGAATATCTTTAGTCATCTTTTCCATTTGTCTCTCGAAAGCATCTATTTTTGTGGAAACGGAATTAAATCATGGCTAGAATCGGCTCTAGCCGCTTTAGATGATCGAAAGATATCTTTTTCCTGGTGCCACTCATGCGAGTGGGAGGCTGTGTTATCAATAATTTTGTGAGCTTCGGTTGCGGTTTTCTTCATAATGGAACCACCAGCTGCTATGTAAATGTCTTTTCGTATAGCAACGTCGACACCTTGGTAGAATATTTGTACTATTTGATAAGTGTCTAAACCGTGTTGAGGACATCCTCTCAACAACTTTCCGAATCTTGTCCACACCTCATATAGAGTTTCATTTGGCTTTTGTGCAAACATAACAATTTCTCCTTGAAGTCTCACGGCTTTAGATGCCAGAAAGAATCTTTTAAGAAATTTCTCAACTAAAACATCTCATGTTTCAATCGCTCCTTCAGGTAACGATTCTAACCAATCTTTGGCTTCTCCCTTTAAAGTCCAGGGAAACAACATGAGATAGATCTGTTCATCCTCAACTTCTCTGATTTTGAATAGAGTACAGATCCTATTAAAGGTTCGAAGATGTTCATTTGGATCTTCTTTTGGCGTACCACTATATTGGCATTGATTAGTTACCATGTGTAAGATGTGTCCTTTGATTTTATAATCTGGCGCATTAATGTCTGGCTTAATAATGGCGTGTCCTTGACCCGTGCGTGTGGCTCTCATTCGATCTTCCATACTTAGAGCTTCCGTTACTTCCATAATTGAATTTGTTGAAAACGAATCACTAGAGGATTCTGATTTAACGGTTTGTGGTTCAGGAGGAATAATTAGTGGTTCAGGAGGAATAATTAGTGGTTCAGGATCTTGGAATTGTCCTTGAATATCCTCCGAGTTCTCAATTGCGAAGTCGGGTTCAAAAAATGGATTATCGGAAATTTGAATTGGAGTACTTGTTCGACTAGACGATATTTCTAAATAAAAATCAACGGCGACGATATTGGCTAGATGTCTTGATCGAGTTACAGGTGGTGAACTTATGAAAGGTGGTGAACGTTTTGCTCGGTGCATTCACTGAATATCCTTTTAGTTATAAAAATAAAAATTATATAAGTAATCAAATTAATAGACTTTTCTGCTTTTGCACACGTTTCAAATAGCCAAAAGATGCAGCAGGGAGCCAGGATCCTTTAAGTTGGAAAATCCACAACTCAGCCACTAACAAATCCAACGATTACTACGAAGTAGAAAATTTTGGATGTATATCAATTTACCCACTTTTTCCGTCGAAGTTTAAAGAAAATAAAGAAAATTCTATGTCTTAAAAACTAGAGCGTAGAAATGAGAAAGAAAAAGAGTGCGTCGAAAAACGTCAAAAAATAAATATAAGAAAGAAAAAAGTCGAAACTTAAAAGTCTAAAAATTAAATCTAAAAAGTTGCGCCTAAAGGTATTAAGGCTTAAAAGGAATTCTATTTCGAAAACGGAAATAAACTTAATTTAGGCACTAAAATATATAAAATATTAAAGCGATAATCGATGTCGTAAATTTCTAAGGCACCCAAATCTTAATCTAAAGAAAAGCACTTAAGGGATTTTATGGCAAAGCCTAAAAATCTAGAAATACAAAATAACTACGGTAAAAACTAAGGTTAAAACTAATTACGAACGATAAATATAAAAATTACGAATAAACGATAAAAATATACAAATTATAAAAAGAAACAAAAAATGATAAAATTACTTATTTTTATAAAAATATTATTTTTATATTATTATTTTATAAAAGTATTAATTTATATAATTAATAATAATATTAAAACTTAATATTACTAATTATAAACTAATATTAATAACTAATTAAATACTTAAACCCTAATCAGGTTAAATTAAAATAATAATTAAAAGTCTACTCCGTATTAAATGTTGTACTAGGTTTCTGGCGTGTCAGATTAAGCCATGCGGTCGCAAGGTATTACAGCATCCGGCTCATGCGATCGCATGGGCCTGGATTCCAGAAATGGTTTTGGGCTTCGACGGGTTCGGCCCAATTTTAGTTTTAACTATTTTTTTTCTGAGTTTAATTTATATAGAATATTATGTAATTTAAATAAAACTCATATTTTAAAAAAAATTTACTTATTAATTTTTAAAATTTTTAACAAAAGTAATAAAAAAATATAAACTTTTTAATTTAAACACTTAAAGATATAGATATATAATATTTTTTTAACACTTATTAATAATACAAAATGTTTTTACAAAATTAGAAAAAAAAATATAGCGTTTCTCACCGAGTCCCCGGCAGCGGCGCCAAAAACTTGATGTGTGCAGCGGTGTATACGAAATAGATTATTTTTTTTACTACGAAATACTATTAAATATGATACAATTTACACAAGTTTTATTTATTTATATAGATGGGATATACTTAAATCTAGCTACAACACTTATAGGCAGTGTACCTAATCGTAGAGTAGTGTAGTTTTTAGTAAGTCCGGTTCGTTCTACAGGGAGCTAGCTGAGTTTAATGCAATATTTTTAACAACTATATTTATATAAAATATATATAATTATATATAGTAATATTATTATAAAAGGGGGTTTTTACCGTTTAATGACCGGTTTGTCGATTTTATATTTTAAGCGTAAAGATAAATGACGATAATATAAATGACAGAATTTAAATTGCGACAAAGTAAAATGCAGTAATTAAAATGACAGTAAATAAAGGTACGATGAAATATGAAATAAAAGTATTATGCTTATTTAAACTTCCGTAATCATGATGTTTGACGTTTTGATTTTAATTAATTGTTACCCGGGTTAATTATCCTTTGTCCTGGTTTATTTGATACCTATCTGGTTTTTGTCCATAATAGTCCATCGGTCATAATTATAAAATGCTCGTCAAATTAACCTTATTCCCGAAGTCAAATATTCCAACTAATTAGGGATTCGAACTGTAACAAGGTTTTAATACTTTGTTTAATAATTACACCAGGTTATCGACTGCGTGTAATCCAAGGTTTTAATATTTTGTTAACACTTACACCAATTATTCTTGTATGTAATCCACCCCTGTTTTAATTAGTCCATGATACATTAATTTATTCACTTTGGCCATAATGAATAATTAATTACTCAATCCAATTGATTAATTAAATGATTGTAAACGATGTCGTATAAATGTCACTAAATAGGACATTCGTAATCATTTAATAATTATTAGATTAACTAATTTGAAGATAGGTTCGACAGATTCCAATGAGTTGTCATTCAATTAGACAATACCTCCCATCTTTTAATAGTCCATAGTCCAATGTTCACAAGTGTCGGTCTTTTGTCCAAACCCAAATTATGGTACAAAATCCAATAACCCCGTCTTTAATATTTAGTCTAACATCACGATTACTTCGATTTAAATAAGCATAATAATAACTTAGTTACGAGACATTAATTTAAAAAGGAAGAACATAGCTTACAGTGGTGATTAATCGCGTAGCGTTACACGGACAGAGTTCCGACTTACAAAACCTTAAAACATTTCTTACAATAACCCAATTATTATTAAACTTAATTTAAACTTAATATTATAAATATAAATATATATTACATTGATCAGAGGAAGGAAAAGAAAAGATGGTGTACATAATTTGCTGAAAACGTCGCCTTTTATAGCACTTGGCCAGGTTCTGACCTCCATGCGATCGCATGGATTTTGTGCCTTCTGGCCTTGCGATCGCATGGCCCTCTGATCCAGCTCATATGCTTTTGTTTTCTAGTTTGCCGACGTTTTATTTAAATATATATATAATTTATATAATTTATATTAATTATATATATATTATATTATATTCTTATGCATAGTTGACTTGTAATTTTAGCTTCGTTGACTCGCGCGTTGATGCTCGGTTCATGTCTCGGTTCCGGATTTTCGAACGTCCTTTCGTACGCGTAGATATCGTGTACTTTGCGTTTCGCGGCTCGTACTCTTGTCATTTTTAGACGTTACTTATCAATAAATGGAACGAGTTGAATTATATCTTGTTCATTTGAGCTTTTTGGTCATTTGCGTCTTTAAATCGTCGTTTTATTCTTTTGTCTTCGCACTTATTTATTTAAACGAATATTACATAAAAATAGAACAATTGCAACTAAAAGCTTTACATATTGGAAGGATATTGTACCTAAATATATGTTTATTTGGAGCACTATCAATTAACATTATTAACATTACTATCATTTTTACTATTATTAGTAACATTATTACTATTATAAGAACTATATTATTATTACTTACAATATTACTATTAGTATTATTATTATTATTATTATTATTATTATTATTATTATTATTATTATTATTACAATAAAAATTGTTATTTAAAATACTTATATAAAACATATATAAAAGTATATACAGATAGAAAAATATAACCAATTGAAATAAAATATATATTAATATATAACTTGTTCGATTACGAGTATATATGTTAATATATATACTTGATATAGGTTCGTGAATCCGAGGCCAACCTTGCACTTGTTCAATGCCGTCATATGTATTTTTACTACGAAATACAGTATTGTGAGTTTCATTACTCCCTTTTTAAATGCTTTTGCAATATATATTTTTGGGACTGAGAATACATGCACTGCTTTTATAAATGTATTACGAAATAGACACAAGTAATCGAAACTACATTCTATGGTTGGATTATCGAATCGAATATCACCCTTTTTAGTCTGGTAATCTAATAATTAGGGAACAGACAACCTAATTTGTAACAACCAGACTTTTTCCGTTACTATCGTTACTTATCCGTTAAATATTTAACGGTGATTACTTAGAACCTTATGTGTTTAACAGAATTAAATGCATATTTGATCCTAGTGGATTACTTGAATTAAAATGTTATATTAGTTTTTGAACTTATTTCGGATAGCGAAATAACTAGAAAACGTTACGATTAAGTTAATCGCCTAGAAAGCTTTTCAGTTTACGGAACTCAGTAAAACGACGAAATAATTATTTTTAATAATTATTGACTTTAAGAAAAACTAATTTAATTTATTATTTAATTAATGAATTAAATCCGATGATTTCGTTTCAACGACTAGTTAACGTTCCGGAGACCCGGCACGGTTAACGGCACTCGAAACGGACTACGCGCATACAAGAAAATAACGAAACGAATGGTATTTCACTTTTAATAATTATTTTATGTAATTATTAAGTTTTAAGAATACTTTTAATCTATTAGAAGTTTTATAAGTTAAAAACGCGTAGAATTCGCTAAAACGCTCAGTTAACATTCCGGTTTGCGGTTTCGACCAACGACACCTAACGGGCTATACAAGGAATGATATAACTAAGTTAAAATAGGCCCAAGAATCCCTTTTGGACTTCCCTTGGCCAAAATCCCCCTAAGCCCACCCTTTTGGTCTTTTAATTTGGCCCAAGCTTGTGTTTAAGGCCCTAAACCTAATCTTTACAAGCCCTAACATAGGAAAATACATTCATTCCTTCTCCTCCTCCCCATCCACAAAATCTTGCAGCCCCATAAGCCCCAAAAATAGTCGACACCTTCCAAGGATCAAGAACACTTCAATTTCTTGCTTGATTGCTAAATCGTTTACATATTCGTGATCCTCTCATCGTTCTCTATCTATTGGTATAAGCAAATTGTGTTTTAAAGGTATAAAACCACTAAACCTAATCTCTTTAGATCTGATTTTATGCAATTACATAGTGTACAAGAGTCTAGTGCTCAATTGATTGCGATTAGAGTTGTCGTTAGTCGTTAATTTGCTCGATTGTTGTCTTTGTTATGAAAACCAAATTTGATTGTTATGAATCTGATTATATAAGTTTGTGTACTGATATTGTATTGTATCTATATGGATAGATCTCGAAAAATTAATAAGTTTGGACTTTGATTTCGCATGTTTTCATTATCGTATGCTCAAGTTATGATTAAACGAAGTTTTCGTTAGGGTTTGCATGATATCCGAATTTTCTGAGTTACATGTTTTGTGTTTTAGATTATATAAAGTGTACTACTGTATTCCTTGCGAAAATTTATTCAATTTAGACTTAAGATTTGCATCAAAAGGTTATGTAATGCTCCCGTTATGTCAAAACGAAGATTTGGTTTTTAAAGTGAGCTGAATCATTTTTTCAAAGTTACATAAAAATTACTAGAGTGAACTAGGAATTGTTTGAGACTTTGATCTTCTAGAATATGTTAGTTTAAGTGTTCCTTGACACGTTTCATTTGTATGCGAACTTGCGAGAACGTGAATTGCCATGAGATATATGCTTATCTATATGATGCGTCCGATTGATGGCCAAAAACTGATGAGTCTGTAATGTTTTGCGAAACTGTACAAATTGGCTAAAGCAATGCTTCTGATTATTTTATCACTAAAACTTTGAGATTTTTTGAGATGACACCAATTGTCCATTCATCAAAATATATTTTCTATATTTTATGAAAAATGTTTAAAAACTGACGCGCGAGCAGAAATTTCTGTAATGAACTCAGACTTGATCCTTTCTGATATTGGACTTTTAATTATCGTATGGGGCTTTGGCCTGACTTTTTGGAATAGATTTGAAGTATAGTTATGATCTGGAGTTGATCATAATTTTATGAATTATGTGCTATGTGCTATAGATGTATCTCTTTACGACGTACGAATTTCTAAGGTATGCTCTAAGATGAGGAAAATGCGATTTGCTAAACTATGAGCTATAACATGTTATATGACCTAGGTTTTTTTATGTTGACCATGTTTTCATGACCCACTAAGATGTTTGACTTTAGTCAACCACTTTGACCAAGTTGACTTTTGGTTTGACTTTGGTTGACTTGCTTGGATTAGTTGACTTTTACTTGTTCATTGAGTCAGTCTGAGCACTAGAACTTTGCGTACACTATGGGTTGACATTATGACCTATATGTGTATACTTAAGATGACCTATTTGACTAGGTTACATTGTTCAGTCGAGAGTATTCGACAACAGTACGATTTACTAAGATCTTTACGAGTGCTTTTGCTAAGGTGAGTCTACAGTCCCATTTTCTTTAACATTTTTGGGATGAGATAACATGCTGCTTTCGAAACTATTTCTTAAACTGTTTTTACAAAAATATTACATATTAGGCATGAGTAACTTACCAAGGATATATATATGAGTTCAGATCAAAAATCCCTTAGCTTGATTATATTAATTACTTTGTAAGCTCGACTTATAGGGACGGTACCGTTAGGTTTGACAAACATCACCGCAACGTTAAACAGGTGCTTATGTAGTTGTAACACGTACACTTGATCGGTGTATCGCTAAGTATAGGGTAAAATAAAGATTTGGGCTCGGCTCACGCAAAGGTTAAAGCTTTATAATCAAGTGCTCATGATAAGTGTATATTATTACCAAGCTTTTCAGAAATCTCGTGGCCTAACTTACGATGAATGTTACTTAAAGATGATGTTTACAAAGTTTAAACTAGACATGTTAATGTCTACAAACAGATGAAATGGAAAGAACTTTTTGATGTCACTCACAGTTGAAACTTGACATCTTACAAACAGTTTATTACTTAGTATTTGTTATATGCAAACTTTTGAGATTAAACCTTAGCGGTTTATTCAGATAAACGATTTTTGAGAAATGATTTTCAACAAACGATTTATGGAAACTGTTTTATGAAACATACGAGAACTATTTACTCAAACCTGTAGATTCACTCAACTTTATGTTGATCCGTTTTGCATGTTTTATCTCAGGTATTAGTTGCTTCCGCTGTAGAACATTGCTGTTATGTAGAAGCCAAGCCAAGCATTGGGACCAAAGTTAAAACGCCGTTAGTGGATTCTGACGGGGTATTACATAATTGACGTGAATCCTAAAGATAGATCTATTGGGCCTAACAAACCCCATCTGGGTTACAGATGCTTTAGTACTTCGATTTTATCATGTTCGATGAGAGTCCCGGAATGATGGGGATATTCTAGACGCGTTTTGTTAATGTCGATTACCAGGTGTTCACCATATGAATGCTTTTTATCTCTATGCAGTTTGTGCGAAATGCCTGATATGAGATGATGTTTATGAAAAATGGAAATGAAAATCTTGTGGTCTATTAAATTAATGGAAATGATTGTTTATGATAAACTAATGAACTCACCAACCTTTTGGTTGACACTTTAAAGTATGTTTATTCTCAAGTATTAAGGAAATCTTCCGATGTGCATTTGCTCATTTTAAAGATGTTACTTGGAGTCATTCATGGCATATTTCAAAAGACGTTGCATTCGAGTCGTTGAGTTCATCAAGATTGATAATAAGTCATACATAGTTTAGATATATTATGAGATAGTATGCATGCATGTCAACTTTCGTTGTAATGAAAGTTTGACTTTTAAAAAGGAATGCAATGTTTGTAAAATGTATCATATAGAGGTCAAATACCTCACAATGTAATCATATGTTATTGTATTCGTCCTTATGGATTAGGACAGGTCGTCTCACTAATCTGTCATTTATTTAATAAAAATCTTTATTGAACTCACGACTTGAATGCAATGTCTTTTGAAATATGCCATGAATGACTCCAAGTAATATCTCTAAAATGAGCAAATGCACAGCGGAAGATTTCTTTAATACCTGAGAATATACATGCTTTAAAGTGTCAACCAAAAGGTTGGTGAGTTGATTAGTTTATCGTAATCATTCATTTCTATTATTTTAATAGACCGCAAGATTTTCATTTCCATTTCTCATAAATAAATATCCCATACATAGGGATAAAAATCATTCATATGGATTGAACACCTGATAATCGACATTCACAAGATGCATATAGAATATCCGCATCATTCCGGGACATCCTTCGGACATGATATAAATTTCGAACTACTAAAGCATCCGCAACCATGGATGGGGCTTGTTGGGCCCGATAGATCTATCTTTAGGATTCGCGTCAATTAGGGGCTCGGTTCCCTAATTCTTAGATTACCAGGCTAAAAGGGGCATATTCGGCTTCGATCCATTCAACAATATAATGTAGTTTCGATTACTTGTGTCTATTTCGTCAAATATTTATAAAAGCGCATGTATTCTCAGTCCCAAAAATATATATTGCAAAAGCATTTAAAAAGAGAGTAATGAAACTCACAATACTGTATTTCGTAGTAAAAATACATATGACGTCATTGAACAAGTGCAAGGTTGGCCTCGGATTCACGAACCTATATTAATTATATATATTTATATGTTGGTCAATATCTGTCTAACAATCTAGGTTAAACCGTAGTGTATCACAATCCTAATGCTCGAGACTAATATGCAAAAGTCAACAAAAGTCAACTTGATCCAAAATGTCTTCCAAAATCTATACATGATTATTATATAACTTAAATATAGTTATTTTATATATTTAAATATGTTTAACAGATTTTTATTAAGTAAATAATGTAAATCATTTATTAATAAAAAATTATATTAAAGTTTATATATAATAAAAATATACTTTCATAAGTAATAAAATTTATAAAAATCACTTAATATCATAAAAATATAGTGGTATGAATATATTAATGTAATTATATTACGTGTGGTAAAAATATCTTTGTATCACATAACTCTTTGATAAAATAATATTGATAATAATAATAATAAATAAAAGTTGTATTATTTTGTAATAATAATAATCATTATTATTCTAATAATAATAATAATATTTATATTTATTAATGATGATATTAATTATGATAAAATGATAATTCTAATCATGATAATCTTAATAATAACGATACTTTTTAATATTAACTGTGATAATATTTTATAGAAAAATAATAATCTTATTCAAAATGATAATTTTTAATAATAATAATAATACTAATAATAATGATATTTATAATAACGCTGATATTTCTTTTGAAAATGATATTTTTAATAAAAATGATATTTTTAATAATAATGATTCTTTTAATAATAATAATAATATTAATGAAAAACAATTTTTCTCTTAAATCAATATCTTGCTATATTTCAATTTCATCATGATACTCATACTCATTATTTCCTAATCATTTTGTTTAATAGTTTTTAGTCTTCTTTTGTATCGAATTCATAATAATGATAATAATAGTAATCATAATAATTAGATGATGTTAATTTAGTTTTAATTATAATAATACTAATAATAATAAATATTATGATAATCTTAATGATAATACTAATAACTATTTTAATGATAATAATAAAACTAATAATACTAATTATAATCTTAACGATAATAACGATAGTAATAATAATAACAATAACAATTTTTAATGATAATACCTTTTATTAATAACGATAATGATAATCATTTTAACAACAAATATACTAAAAGTAATAATAATTCAGTTGACTATATCTTTTAATCCGTTCATCGAAATCACACGAGTTCTAAATGAAAAGTTATTAATTTTTCATCAGCTTTCCAACGACATGCATATCATATATCTTATCCTAGTAGTATATGTATCTAATTCAGGATTCAACACAACCTATCTAACGACAATATCAAATGTACAAGCATGAATAATCTTATATACTCTAGCACTAGTCAGGGATACACTAATGATATATAAAAGTTAAGTTATGAGTGCTCACGTATCAATATTGTGATTAAATATTGCAGGAAAGGTACGTAGACGCAAAGGAGATGATAAACACTAGATTGGTCTCACGAACATACCCCCGAACCATACCCATAACCTCCATAGCTATAAACCATAATTTCCTTAGCTCTATCCCTTTCGAAAAAACTGTTTTGAAATCGCTCGCGCATACCCTCGTCGTAGTATTTTATGTATAATATTAATAATAACACTCATAAATAATACTAGTACTATTATTAATAATATTAGGATTTATATTAGTAATATTATTATTAATAATAAATATAAGTATATATAAATATAAGAGAGATAGATAGAGGATGAGAGATATGTACACTCAGCGAACCAGAAATTGATCGATTTATAGGATGTGAGCCACCAAACCACCCCATGCGATCGTATGGGGTTTGTGAGTGCAATCCATGTGATCGCATGGTCACCACAGCCAGCTGACATCCATTACTTCCTTGTGCCGACACTCGTATAATATTATTAAATATAATTAATTAATTAATAATCTATATAAATAATTATATATTATATAATATTTACGTGCATAGTTAACTTATAAAATTAGTTCCATTAACTTGGACGTTGTCACTCGACTAATGTCCTGGTTCGGGTTTCTCGAACGCATTTTCGTACGTTTAGAAAACTAGTATTTTACGTTTCGCGATGCGTACCTTTATCAATAATTAGACTTAGCTATCTATAACTATATAACTTGAAGTATAATCTATACATTTAAGTGCTATGGTCATTTGCTTCTATAAATCATTGTCTTGTTTTTTATCAAAATATGTTTAACAATATCGAAACGTTTTATATTTTACATTAACGCATTGTAAAGTGTATAATATATATATATATATATATATATATATATATATATATATATATATATATATATATATATATATATATATATATATATATATATATATATATATATATATATATATATATATATATATATATATATATATATATATTCTTATTTAAAAATATAATTTTGTACATCTTATATATAATTGAAGTATCTATTTAATAATATAACGTTTAGTTTTTCAAAACTAATTATATTTCAAGTTCATTTTAAAATCGTTTAAGTAATAGAAAATATTATGTCGTAACATGTTTACGTTTTTGAAACTATATATATATATATATATATATATATATATATATATATCTGTGTGTGTAATTTATAATACAAAGCTTTAATTAAGTTCTTTAAAACTTATGAACAAATTATCTTATAAAACGTTTTTAATAATAAAGTTCTTTTTTTTAAATGTTTTTATACGTTTGAAACAACATTACATAAATATAAAAACTTTGTTTTCCAAAACTAAATATATTTAAGAATCATTTTACTAAAAAGGTTATAATAGTAGAAGTTGTTATATCGTAAAACGTTTTATAAAAGTAAGATTAAATATACTCTTAATAGGTTTCAAGTTTTTAAATTAACGTTTGTTGGTGAAATATGAGATGAAGTCCAAATGTTAGATAAACGTATGAAATCATCTTAATGTAAAATGTCGATATCCAACGTCTAAGTTATTTACATTCTACGTTCCAACTTTAAGATGAAAGTTAGAATAGTTATCTTTTTAAAATTACGAGGAAAATGTTGTAAAGCATGAATTGAAAATCAAATAAGAATGTCCACTAATATTTGTCTAGTACTTGATAATTGGCATTTTGTTCTCACTTGTAAATCACTTTACCATTTATTTCGAATACAGTTAAAAAGAAAGGTTTCCTAAATCAAAGTGGACCTCTCAACAGAGACTCGTAATCATACAATGTATATGATAAATCAATCATTTGATATTATCTTCTAATTCCATCGATAAACATATTGAAACAAATACATTCTTGTAAAGTATTATACGTTTAATACTTTGTTAATATTCTTAAGTTATAATATATACATATACATATATATACATATTCATATCCGATTATATAATGATTCGTGAATCATCGGAATTTGGTCAAGGTTAAATGAATGTGTGAGCATAGTTTAAAATTTTTTAGATTCAATATTACAGACTTTGCTTATCGTGTCGTAAACATATAAAGATTAAAGTTTAAATTTGTTCAGAAATTTCCGAGTCGTCACAGTACCTACCCGTTAAAGAAATTTCGTCCCGAAATTTGATTGGGATGGTCATGACTGACAATAAGTATGTTTTCATGACTCTTGTGAATTGGAAAATTAGAGTTTTATCGTCCTTAAATAATATGGATAAAACAATTTGTTTATGTGAAGAGTACGAGTGAAACTATCGCAAAAGAGTGAAATGAGCAAGTGTAGATTCGTCATATCTTTTGACGTAGATAGGATTGATTTCTAGAGTTTCAAGGGATTTGGAGAAAATCTTCGTAATAAGATTTGATTCATCGATAATTAAGGAAATTAAGATCTGCTTTAAATGCGATCATCTGTTTTGATTGCTTTGTCGAATATTTTACTATAAATCCACCCCCTTCGTTTCCTTACAATTCACACCTTCTATTCTTTCTCCCCCAACTCATATTTTAAAGTATTCGTCAATATGCTCCATCCCGTTCTGATCCTTAATATACTCCTAACTTTTATTTCTGTCATTCTTCTTTTTCATCTGCCACCAGAGGATTTTATTTACTTTTACTATTACTTTGGGGTTATAGTGTTTTTAATTCTCCCGTGTCTTTATGTTGCAATACGTATTGATATACACAGTTTGTAAGTTATATGTTGCAGTCGGGCTTTATATCTTCCCTTATATTTCAAATTCCCTGTTTCTGTCTTCTATAATCATTGTTATCCACAGTTAATGCCTTCTCCTATTTGCTGCGATTTATACTCCAATTTCCTATTTCAGAGTTTCATTCTTTCGTTTCCTCTTCTTGCGATTAAGCACCGCATGTAATGGTCCAGAATTAGTATATATGAATTTCAGAATGAACATAGTTAATGTTCTAAGAAGAAAATTGTAATGGCTCGATTTTGGTTTGTCAAATTACCAGAATACCACGAAAAAGACCGAATCATCAAGAAAATATTTTCTTGATATGTTTAGAGGTTAATTAGAATACAAGAGTCGTGTAACATGGCACATGATGATGTTATGATATGTGAATCATCACGTTCCATTTAAAAACTCAGCATGACTTACTGTAATATAATCACGTTGATCAAGTGTCATTATATTATACTAACTCATGCTTCAGTTCCCAACACTTCTTCAAAATCATTCATACTTTACACTCAGAAGTTTCAGATGTTTAAAAACTAAAACAGTTTCTTTTATGATGTGATACAGATAACGCGAAGAGATAAATAATCTCAAATAAGAATAGTTATGAATATATCTTCAAAAATTATCGAAGGTATTTATAATGAAAGATTCGATGATGTTTTAGAATTTTAAAATATCTGGAATCAAAGGATGATGCGGAAAATTTGTCTGTGAAGGTTTAGAATAAGGAGTAAGGTGTTTGCTAACAGTTTCAGCAGACACTGAATCATTTGGATTCTCTGCAGGAAGATTTAGTCTTTGTGACTTGTCCACAGCTTCCTTCATGGTTTGCTCAATCCGTTTCTCAGTACTAAATCTTCTCTTTTTCTGGGCTATGCAAACACACTATTCTTTATCATCAAACTTTTGGCTGTTAAAGTCATTTCACAGTTTTTGCTGCTTCATCAACATTTTTCAAAGTTTCGAGAACTAGTTCGCAGTTTGGGGTGTTTTTCAGAAACTTCACATTCGAAGTATGTAAGTCTAGGAGCTATATGTTATATGCACACATATAACTGTTGGTGTAGACATGCTGCGAGATTTTAAAATACTGATTGCTGATTCCCAGTACTTGACATGATAATTCTTGTTACAAGATGCGGATGAGTAAATGATGGGGTTTTGATATAATGATTTTTCGGAAAATCAAAGATCATTGAAATTGTTGGTAAGTTTATTGCTATTGAGGTGGAACATAAACGGTTCCCCGGTAATGATGGCGAAAGGGCAACGTATTTATTAAGGTTATAATAGGACTTGTTTCGACTGAAAAGTCGAAGTTGACTTGCTGGAGCTGTGATAACACTGGATACTTTGGAAAAAATTGAAAAGTTATTTTAGCTAATAAATACCAAAGGGTCTGACACAGATACATGTTAAATTATGACTTTGGTTTCAAGAGTTTTTCAGGTACATAATTGTGGGTAACATGTGGTGGGATCATCATCTCGATTGCTCATTATTTGAAGTGTCTTCAGAAATTTCGGAGGGTTTGAACACAGATTGTAATCGTTAATATACCTATGATGTTCTAGCACAGTTTTGAAGTCAAAGTATAGCTTTGAAAGATATAGGAGTCTAAGAGTGATGATACTGGTTATATCTCAAATTGAGTTTTGAGATTTCAAAATCAGAATATGTAATTGGATTTGAATGAGTATGGTTGTTTTGATTCCTATAAAAGAATGTATATCGTTGTGAAAGTAGTGAATATAGTTGATAATTGCTGAATCAGATTCGAAGAATGTAACATATTAATTGTGAATTTATATATCTCTCGGGTATTACCTACCCGTTAAAAAAAATTTCACCATTAATATTTTGTACAAAAGAATTTTATTACAGTCTTTATAAAAATATATATGTGTGTATATTTTCTTCAGATGTAACATAGATTTAATGAGTTAATAATAAATTAAACTCATTTGATTTACGGTTGAAACTAGAATTAAATAATCCCTAAAAACTTTAGAAATTACATAACTTTTACGGAGTGTTTCTTCAATGAAATCGAAATTATGAATCAATACTTCGTTATTTGATGCATGATTTTGGTGTTCGTGGAATTCTTGTGAATTTCGCAAGGTACGAATGATGTTGTCTGAAAAGTTTCGAGTGCATCGATGATTAAAGTGTTAAATCAAACATATATTTGAATAATACACTTGATTTATTATGAAATGGAATTCATTGAATTAAAACAGAGATTGTAGTTAACGATGGTTAAGTTGCTGACAAAGGATGTACATCATAGCTTATAAATAATATGAATTAACCAAGTAGTTAAGTTTCATACATAATAGCTTAGTACGGAAAGATTTATTATGGTTTAATATATATATATATATATATATATATATATATATATATATATATATATATATATATATATATATATATATATATATATATATATATATATATATATATATATATATATATATATATATATATATATATATATATAAGATATACATATAAATCCTTTAGTGGAAAGGAGTTAATACTTCATAACTCGTTGATATGACATACTTGTTGTTGATTTGTAATGATATCCACGGTGATTCTTGAACTGTCAGAACTTGTGATGTTATAGGTGCTGCTAGTGCTGATGATGCTGACGGTACTGACGGTGCTGGTGATGCTAACGGTACTGTTGATGCTGTTGATAAAACAAGTCTAACTTGTAAATCACGCACCATTCTTGTCAGTATCTCTATTCTTCCTCCTATCATTTTGGTTCATTCATCTGATTTATGGTTAGGGCTAGAATAGATTATCTCTAAGACTTTAGAAATTACATAATCGCCGTAGAATGTTTCCCCCAATGAAGTTATGAATCAGTATTTCATCATTGTGGTATTCCTTGGTATTTACAGGGCGTATGACGTCGATGCTCGTGGGACAGATTGTGAAATTGAGGTTTGCGATGCGGTTGTTGTTGGTGGTGGTAATGGTACTGTTGGCGTTGATGATGGTGGTACTGGTTATGCTGCTGGTGCTTGTAACCTTTGCACCATATTCTCTAAAGCCACTACCCGAGCGCGAAGCTCGTTGACTTCTTCTATTAAACCGGGGTGATTGTCGGTTCGGACGAGGGGATAAATAAAATCTAGAATTTGGTATAGTATATAATCATGACGAGATACTCTGGAAATGAGAGAGAAGATGGTGTTTCAGACAGGTTCACCGGTAAGTGCTTCAGGTTCTTCTCCAAGAGGGCAATGTGGTGGATGGAAGGGATCACCTTCTTCTTGTCTCCAATGATTGAGGAGGCTACGAACCCATCCCCAATTCATCTAGAATAGATGATGGCTAATTGGTTGATCCATTCCGGTCACACTGCTTTCGGAGCTCGAGTGAGATTCCATATCGGAATTTAAGGGACATGATGTAGTGACCCGAACTTTTCCATGTTTATATATATTAATTGAGAATGATATTTACATGACTAAATGTTTCCAACGTGTTAAGCAATCAAACTTGTTAAGATTTGATTAAATGAAATAAGTTTCATATAGACAATTGATCACCCAAGTTGACCGGCGATTTACGAACGTTACAAAATTGTGAAAACTACATGTTGTGGTATATATAGACATATATATATGGTTGACATGAGATTATGATGAGTAAGTATCTCACTAAGTATATTAACAATGTGTGATATACATAAGAAATGAGATTACTAAGTTAAGAAACTCGAAATGATATATATAACGATTATCGTTATGATAACATATACTAAATACATATGTATCATATTAAGATATTGATACACTATATTTAACATGATAAAATGATATTTAAATATATCATTAAGTGTGTTAACAATGAACTACATATGTAAAAACAAGACTACTAACTCAAGAATTACGAAATGAGACTTATATGTAACGATTATCGTTGTAACGATATTTTAATGTATGTATCATATTAAGAGATATTCATACATTACAATATCATGATAATATAATAATTTAACATCTTATTTGATATAATAAACATTAGGTTAACAACATTAATTGAGATCGTTAACTTAAAGGTTTCAAAACAACACTTACATGTAACGACTAACGAAGACTTAACGAATCCATTAGAATGTATATACATGTTGTGTTTTGATATGTATTCTTACACTTTTGAAAGACTTCAAGACACATATCAAAGTACTTCTACTTCACAAAAATGCTTACAATTACATCCTCGTTCAGTTTCATCAACAATTCTATTCGTATGCACCCGTATTCGTACTCGTACAATACACAGCTTTTAGATGTATGTACTATTAGTATTAGTATATACACTCCAATGATCAGCTCTTAGCAGCCCATGTGAGTTACCTAACACATGTGGGAACCATCATTTGGCAACTAGCATGAAATATCTCATAAAATTACAAAAATATTAGTAATCATTCATGACTTATTTACATGAAAACAAAATTACATATCCTTTATATCTAATCCATATACCAACGACCAAAAACACCTACAAACACTTTCATTCTTCAATTTTCTTCATCTAATTGATCTCTCTCAAGTTCCATCTTCATGTTCTAAGTGTTCTTCTTAAATTCATAAGTATAGTTTCATAAAAATCAAGAATACTTCCAAGTTTGCAAGGCTACTTCCAAGCTTTCTAATCCATTCCAAGTAATCATCTAAGATGAAGGAACCTTTGTTATTTATAGTAGGTTATCTTTCTAATTCAAGGTAATATTCATATTCAAAATTTGATTCAATTTCTACAACTATAACAATCTTATTTCGAGTGAAAATCTTACTTGAACTGTTTTCGTGTCATGATTCTGCTTCAAGAACTTTCAAGCCATCCAAGGATCCTTTGAAGCTAGATCCATTTTTCTCATTTTCAGTAGTTTTATCCAGAAAACTTGAGGTAGTAATGATGTTCATAACATCATTCGATTCATACATATAAAGCTATCTTATTCGAAGGTTTAAACTTGTAATCACTAGAACATAGTTTAGTTAATTTTAACTTGTTCGCAAACAAAAGTTAATCCTTCTAACTTGACTTTTAAAATCAACTAAGCACATGTTCTATATCTATATGATATGCTAACTTAATGATTTAAAACCTGGAAACACGATGAACACCATAAAATCGGATATACGCCGTCGTAGTGAAACCGGGGGCTGTTTTGGTTTGGATAATTAAAAACTATGATAAACTTTGATTTAAAAGTTGTTCTTCTGGGAAAATGATTTTTCATATGAACATGAAACTATATCCAAAAATCTTGGTTAAACTCAAAGTGAAAGTATGTTTTTCAAAATGGTCATCAAGATGTTGTTCTTTCGACGGAAATGACTACCTCATCAAGATGTCGTTCATTCACTCAAAACGGATTTAAAATGAAGAAGTTATGGGTAAAACAAGATTGGATATTTTTGATCTTTATAGCTACGGGAAATGTCTAACAAATCTATACAAATCATATCCTAGCTAACTTATATTGTATTATATATGTATTCTAATATATTATGTAATCTTGGGATACCATAGACACGTATGCAAATGTTTTGACATATTATATCGACCGATGTATATATATTATTTGGAACAACCATAGACACTCTATATGTAGTAATGTTGGAGTTAGCTATACAGGGTTGAGGTTGATTCCAAAAATATATATACTTTGAGTTGTGATCTAGCATGAGACGTGTATACACTGGGTCGTGGATTGATTCAAGATAATATATATCGATTTATTTCTGTACATCTAACTGTGGATAACTAGTTGTAGGTTATTAACGAGGACAGCTGACTTAATACACTCAAATCTTTAAAACATAATAAAAATGGTTGTAATTATATTTTGATCATACTTTGATATATATGTACATATTTGTATAGGTTCGTGAATCGATCCGTGGCCAAGTCTTATATCCGAGGAAGGAAATATATGTGAAAGTGAGTTATAGTCCCACTTTTAAAATCTAATATTTTTGGGATGAGAATACATGCAGATGATTTATAAAATAGACACAAGTACGTGAAACTACATTCTATGGTTGAATTATCGAAATCGAATATGCCCCTTTTTATTAAGTCTGGTAATCTAAGAATTAGGGAACAGACACCCTAATTGACGTGAATCCTAAAGATAAATCTATTGGGCCTAACAAACCCCATACAAAGTACCGGATGCTTTAGTACTTCAAAATTTATATCATATCCGAAGGGTGTCCCGGAATGATGGGGATATTCTTATATATGCAACTTGTTAATGTCGGTTACCAGGTGTTCACCATATGAATGATTTTTATCTCTATGTATGGGATGTGTATTGAAATATGAAATCTTGTGGTCTATTGTTACAATTTGATATATATAGGTTAAACCTATAACTCACCAACATTTTTGTTGACGTTTAAAGCATGTTTATTCTCAGGTGAATACTAAGAGCTTCCGCTGTTGCATACTAAAATAAGGACAAGATTTGGAGTCCATGTTTGTATGATATTGTGTAAAAACTGCATTCAAGAAACATATGTCAATGTAATATATTTCTATTGTAAACCACTATGTAATGGTCATGTGTAAACAATATATTTTAGATTATCATTATTTGATAATCTACGTAATATTTTTAAAAACCTTTATTGATAAAATAAAGGTTATGGTTGTTTTAAAAATGAATGCAGTCTTTGAAAAACGTCTCATATAGAGGTCAAAACCTCGCAACGAAATCAATTAATATGGAACGTTTATAATCAATATGAACGGGACATTTCAGTTGGTATCCGAGCGTTGGTCTTAGAGAACCAGAAAATTTACATTAGTGTGTCTTATCGAGTTTGTTAGGATGCATTAGTGAGTATGGACTTCGACCGTGTTTTCTTTAAAAATGATTGCTTAACATTTTTGTTGGAAACTATATATTATTAACATGTAAATATTATGTGATATATTAATCTCTTAACATGTTTGATATTATGTGATAGATGTCTACCTCTAGCACAAATCCCATTGACTCACCTAATAATAACGAAGAGTCGAATATATATTGGCAAGATTCACAAGTTCCCGAAGAACCGGAAGAAGAGGAAACAGAACCGGAAGAAGAGGAACCAGAAGAAGAGGAACCGGAAGAAGAAGAGGTTCCGGAGGGGGGAATAGTAGGAACCACAGAAAACCGGTCAAATAAAAGAAAATCCTCAACCAATGGACCAAAGTTAATAATGGTCAATGGTGTTTCCCTAAGGAAGCAAAATATTGGGAAAATTATCAATTTTAAGATGAATCGGATCCTGATGAGGATTCCGATGATGTTATAGAAATTACCCCGATCCAATTTAATGAGGCAAAAGAAAATAATAAGGGAAAAGGCATCAAAATAGAGAAATCTGATTCCGACCCCGATGAACTTTATATGTACCGTCAACACCCGTATTTTCAATATCGTGACAATAACCCGGGAACCTCTAAACTACCAGGTTTTTCTAAACCAATGTGGAAAATGACGGCTCGTATTAGAGGAACATCATATATACCTAGAAAATTAGGAAAAAGAACCAAGTCTGAAGAAGAAGAAACCAGTGATTCAGATTAGAGGGGTGTGAGCATGTTGTTTAGTAAATGTATTGTAGTGTGCTTGTACTTTTATGTTCTATGTAAAAATTGCTTGTATTGTTTGTTATTACGAATCTAATCCTTGTCTATTTTACAGTATAAAAACAAAATGGAAGTTAAGGGTAGAAAACCGAATATTTTAGAAGACCTACTAGAGGATATGATTGAGGAAATCTTGTCTAGAGTCAGTCAGAATTCATCAGCACATTTAGTTATGGCGAAATTAACTTGTCAAACATTTGAAAGACTTTCCAGAAATGCCTTAGTTTATAAAAGGCTTTCCTTTGATAGGTGGGGTACATCACATTGGGGAGACTTTAAGTTACGCCGTGTTCTCTTTAAAGAGTTAAATGCAGGGAACCCAAATGCAATTTTACGCTACGGGTTAAGAACCTATTTTGACTCAACATATCCCAACATAGGATTTCGTGAATTAGAAAGAGCTTCTAACATGCAACATAAAGAAGTATGTTATGCTTACGGGTTAGTGATGTTCGCTTCTTACCAAAGTGAGAAAAAGAACATCGGATTGCAGCTTTTAAATAAAACTTTCCCACAAGTGACGGATTCAGTAGTTGGGGTGAGTGATAATGCTAAAAACGAATATATATTTCATAGCATTATTCCTCAAGAAAGACAAGCTTTTAGTTGCAACTGTTCTATTTACAAGTGATATTCGTTTAAATAATAAAAGGTGAAGACAAAAGACAGATTCGACGAATTGAAGACGCAAACGACCAAAAATCTCAAAAGTACAAAATACAATCAATGAGGTTCCAGTTATTGATAAGAAACGTCTCAAAATTACAAGAGTACAAGATTCAAAACGCAAAGTACAAGATATTAAATTGTACGCAAGGACGTTCGAAAATCCGGAACCGGGACCAGAGTCAACTCTCAACGCTCGACGCAACGGACTAAAAATTACAAGTTAACTATGCACATAAATAAAATATAATATTTAAATAATTCTTATAATTATTTATATATTATATTATTATTAATAAACGTCGGCAAGAAAGAAAACAAAGATATGTGACTTCTCCCAGCTGGCCATGCGATCGCATGGCCTGGAGGCACAAAAGCCATGCGATCGCATGGCTCTGAAATCCAGCCCAGGTCCTATAAATTCAACGCGTTTTTACCAAAATAAACACATCTTTTTCTTCTTCACTCAACGTAATATTTATATTTATATTTATATTTTAATTTTAAATTTAATTTTAAATTCTAATAATAAGGGTATGTTAGCAAATGTTGTAAGGGTGTAAGTCGAAATTCTGTCCGTGTAACGCTACGCTATTTTTAATCATTGTAAGTTATCTTCAACCTTTTTAATTTAATGTCTCGTAGCTAAGTTATTATTATGCTTATTTAGTCCGAAGTAATCATGATGTTGGGCTAAAAATATTAAAATTGGGTAATTGGGCTTTATACCATAATTGGGGTTTGGACAAAAGAACGACCCTTGTGGAAATTAGACTATGGGCTATTAATGGGCTTTATATTTGTTTAACTAAATGATAGTTTGTTAATGTTAATATAAAGATTTACAATTGGGCGTCCCTATAAATAACCATATACACTCAATCGGACACGATGGGCGGGATATTTATATGTACGAATAATCGTTCATTTAACCGGACACGGGAATGGATTAATAGCCACTAGAATTATTAAAACATGGGTGAAATTATGTACAAGGACACTTGGCATAATTGTTAACAAAGTATTAAAACCTTGAGTTACACTCAGTCGACATCCTGGTGTAATTATTAAACAAAGTAATAAAACCTTGTTACAGTTTAAGTCCCCAATTAGTTGGAATATTTAACTTCGGGAATAAGGATAATTTGACGAGGACACTCGCACTTTATATTTATGACTGATGGACTGTTATGGACAAAAACCAGACGGACATATTAAATAATCCAGGACAAAGGACAATTAATCCATGGGCATAAAACTAAAATCAACACGTCAAACATCATGATTACGGAAGTTTTAATAAGCATAATTCTTTTATTTCATATTTAATTTCCTTTATTTCATATTTAATTGCACTTCTAATTATAGCACTTTTATTTATTGTTATTGTATTTAATTGCACTTTTAATTATCGTACTTTTTAATTATCGCAAGTTTATTTTATCGCACTTTTATTATTCGTAATTTCATTATCGTTATTTACTTTACGCTTTAAATTAATTCTTTTATTTAATATTTTACATTTGGTTTTAACTGCGACTGAAGAATTAAAATCGACAAACCTGTCATTAAACGGTAAAAACCCCCCTTTATAATAATAATATTACTTATATATACATTTGTATTTTTATAAAAGTAAACTAATATAGCGTTGAGCTTTGTTTAAAGATTTTCCCTGTGGAACGAACCGGACTTACTAAAAACTACACTACTGTACGATTAGGTACACTGCCTATAAGTATTGTAGCAAGGTTTAAGTATATCCATTCTCTAAATAAATAAATATCTTGTGTAAAATTGTATCGTATTTAATAGTATTTCCCTGCTAAAATTTAAGCTATTTTATATACACCTCGCATAACATCAAGTATTTTTGGCGCCGCTGCCGGGGAACGCAGAAGCGAAACGCCACACACACAAAAAAAAGATTTTTATTTTTAGTACGCTTTTGTAAAAATACGTTTTAAATATTCGAAAATATAAAAAGAAAAACAAAAATATAAATATTTTTAAGAGTTTGTAAGTTATATAAAAGTTTCTTTATCTTTATTTTATAAAAATATAAGTTTTATTTAATTTATATAAATATATTACATAATTTTATTAAAACATCGAAACAGAAAAAAAAAGAAAAAAAAAATATAAAAAACATACTCTGCCCGATCACTGTTGCAGCCCAGAGCCTGGCCCAATTTCGCAAGCCATGCGATCGCATGGAAAATCAACTAACACTTCATGCGATCGCATGAGGTGATTTGACAGGCCTGGTAACATCAGCCGCCTGTTTAGGGTTTTAATTAATATATAATTATTATTATTATAACCCTAATTAGGGTTTAATTTTTAATTATTAATTTGTATTATTTAGTTTAATTATTATAATTAAATTATAAAATTAGTAGTTTTATAAAATAAATAATATAAAAATAATATTTTTATAAAAATTGTAATTTTTACAACTTTTTATATATTTTTATATTTTGACCCTTTTTAATAGTATTAGCGTAATTTTTGTATTTTTCGCTCGTATTTATTTTTAACTCATAGTTTTTGCCATAGTTATTTTTACTTCTAGATTTTTAGGCTTTGCCGTAAAATCCCTTAAGTGCTTTTTCTCTAGACTAAGATTTAGGTGCTTTAGAATTTTGCGACGCCTTTTTAGGTTTTAGTTTCTTTTTAAGTTATTGCCATTTGAGATATAGTTTTTCTTGTAAGCTTTAATATTTTTAGACACCTTTTACCTATGTATCAATTATCATTCCAATTAGTAATCTCAATTTGCGATTATAATTTTAAGTTAGTGGTAGTAATAAGGTTGGGTTAGGCGAATGTTTTAAAGTTTTATAAGTCACTCTTTTTATTTCTTATTTTTCAACGCCTTTTTAAAATTTTCTTTTCTTTTTCGACCTTTTTCGACGCGCTCTTTTTCTTTCTTATTTCTCGCTATTCTAGTTTTTAGGACATAGATTTTTATTCTACTTCTTATCTAAATTTCTTAAAATTACGAAAATTTATTTTAAGTAGTTAAATTAATAGACATCAAAATTTTTTGGTTCGTAGTAATAGTTGGATTTGTACGTGGACCGGGTTATTGGAGCCAAACAGTACTCAATTATATTGAGACCAAACGAATCCTGCCCCTCTGCTGCCTCTTTTGGCTATTCGAAACGTGGGCAAAATCAGAAAAGTCTATTGATTGGATAACTTATATAATTTTTCTTTCCTTTTTAAAAACTAATAGGATATTCAGTGAATGCACCGAGCAAGACGTTCACCACCTTTTGTACGTTCACCACCTGTAACTAGATCAAGACATTTAGCAAATATTACCGCCGTTGATTTTTCTTTAGAATCGTCATCCAGTCAACCAAGTACTCCAATTCAAATTTCCGATAATCCATTTTTTGAACCCGACCTCACAATTGAGAATCCGGAGAATATTCAGGGACGATTCATAGATCCTGAACCACTAAACTTTCCTCCGGAACCACCAATCATTCAAACAGAGATTGTTGAGGAACGAACCATTAAATCAGAATCCTCTAGTGATTCGGATTCAACAAATTCAATTATGGAGAATCTGGAACCTCTAAGTATGGAAGACCGAATGAGAGCTAAACGCACTGGCCAAGGTCACGCAATTACTCATCCAGACATTAATGCGCCAGATTATGAAATCAAAGGACAAATTCTACACATGGTGACTAATCAATGCCAATTTAGTGGTGCGCCGAAGGAAGATCCAAATGAACATCTTCGTACCTTTAATATTATCTGCACACTATTTAAAATCCGAGAAGTGGAGGATGAACAGATATATCTCATGTTATTTCCCTGGACTTTAAAGGGAGAAGCCAAAGATTGGTTGGAATCGTTACCTGAAGGGGCGATTGATACATGGGATGTTTTAGTTGAAAAATTTCTTAAACAATTCTTTCCGGCATCTAAAGCCGTAAGACTTCAAGCATAAATTGTTACGTTTACACAGAAACCGAATGAAACTCTATATGAGGCGTGGACAAGATTTGGAAAGTTATTGAGAGGATGTCCGCAACATGGTTTAGACACCTGTCAAATAGTACAAATATTCTACCAAGGATGCGACATCACTATAAGGAAAGACATAGATATAGCAGCTGGTGGTTCTATTATGAAGGAAACCGAAACTGATGCTTACAAAATTATTGATAACACTGCTTTCCACTCATATGAGTGGCACCAAGAAAAAGATATCGTTAGAGCATCTAAAGCAGCTAGAGCCGATTCTAGCCATGACTTAGATTCCATTTCCGCAAAGATAGATGCTGTCGAGAGACGAATGGAAAAGATGACTAAGGATATTCACTCAATACGAATTAGTTGTGAGTAGTGTGGAGGACCACATTTGACAAAAGATTGTCTCAGTATTGAATTAACAATAGAACAAAGAGAGAATATTTCATACATAAACCAAAGGCCTGGAAATAATTATCAGAATAATTATCAACCGCCAAGACTAATTTACAATCAAAACTAGAACTATAACCGAAATATTCCATACAACAACCAACAAGGTCCTAGCAATCAACAAGTATCTAACAATACTTACAACCAGCAAAGACCTAATTTTCAAAACAAACCACCACAACAAACCGATGATAAAAAGCCGAATTTAGAAGATATGATGACGAAGCTAGTTGAAACTCAAGCGCAGTTTTTCACATCTCAAAAACAAACCAATGAACAAAATGCTCAAGCATTTAGAAATCAACAAGCTTCTATTCAAAATCTGGAACAAGAAGTAAGTAACCTAGCAAGGTTAATAGGTGAAAGAAAACCGGGAAGTCTACCTAGTGATACAAATGCTAACCCCCAGAATGAAACAGCTAAAGCCATTACCACAAGAAGTGGTACAACACTTAAACCACCTGAAGTACCTGTAACTTCTGATGAAGCTATTTCTACTCCACAAGAACTACAACCTGATCAAGATAAGGAAAAAGAACCAGTAGTTGAGAAGGTTAATGAAGATAACACAGTTAAGGCTAAACCTTATGTTAAACTATACCAACCACCACTTCCTTACCCGAGTAAAATGAAGAAAGAGAAACTTGAAGCCGAGCAATCCAAATTCTTGGATATGTTTAAACAGATAAATGTAAATCTTCCTTTCATTGATGTAATTTCAGGAATGCCTAGATATGCTAAATTCTTGAAAGATCTAATCTCGAATAGAAAGAAAATGGAAGAACTCTCGGCTGTTACTATGAACGCTAATTGTTCAGCAGTGCTGTTGAATAAGATACCAGAAAAATTATCTGATCCAGGAAGTTTCACAATTCCATGTTTTCTGGGTAGTCTTAGTTCAATAGAAGCATTGGCAGACTTAGGTGCTAGTATAAATCTAATGCCATATTCACTATACGCTAAACTAGACCTTGGAGAATTGAAACCAACAAGAATAAGCATACAACTAGCCGATCGATCAATAAAATATCCTAGAGGGATAATGGAGAACATGCTAGTTAAAGTTGGTACTTTAGTATTTCCAGTAGATTTTGTTGTTCTGGACATGGAAGAAGATTCTCAAGTTCCTCTCATATTAGGAAGACCATTCTTAAACACGGCTAAAGCAATGATAGACGTGTTCGGTAAGAAATTGACCCTAAGTATAGAGGACGAGAGTGTTACCTTTTCAGTTGATAGAGTAATGCAACAACCGCAATCTGCAGATGATACATGTTAAAAATATTCAAACTATAGATTCACATGCAGAATTGTTAGAAGAATTTCCAGAATTACAAGGAACAGGAGAATGTTCTTTAGGAGAAGGTAATGAACCAATTGAAGAAGCTGAAATGTTAGCTACACTTATAGCTAATGGATATGAACCAACAATAGAAGAAATTCAAATGCTAAAAGAAGAAGACAGATATCGATACAAATCATCGATAGAAGAACCTCCAAAATTAGAGTTAAAGCCACTTCCAAACCATTTGGAATACGCTTATTTACATGGTGAATCTGAATTACCTGTAATAATATCGTCTTCTCTTACTGAAAATAAGAAATCACAACTCATTTCTGTGTTGAAAGCTCATAAACCAGCCATTGCATGGAAGATTAATGATATTAAAGGAATAAGTCCTTCGTATTGCACACATAAAATCCTTATGGAAGAAGGTCATAAAACGTATGTACAACGCCAACGAAGACTAAATCCGAATATGCAAGATGTAGTTAAAAAAGAAATTATTAAACTGCTAGATGCAGGTCTAATTTATCCAATTTCTGATAGTCCATGGGTAAGCCCAGTTCAATGCGTGCCTAAGAAGGGTGGCATGACTGTCATTACAAATGAAAAAAATGAGCTTATTCCTACTAGGACTGTAACAGGATGGCGTGTATGTATTGATTATAGAAAATTAAATGACGCCACCAGAAAAGATCACTTTCCCTTACCTTTCATTGATCAAATGTTGGAAAGATTAGCCGGAAATAGTTACTATTGTTTTCTAGATGGATTTTCCGGATATTTTCAAATTCCAATAGCACCCGAAGATCAAGAGAAAACCACATTCACGTGCCCTTATGGTACTTTTGCTTACAAACGCATGCCATTTGGACTTTGCAACGCTCCTGCAACCTTTCAAAGGTGCATGATGGCGATTTTTCACGACATGATAGAAGAATGCATGGAAGTTTTCATGGATGACTTTTCAGTCTTCGGTGATACATTTGAATCATGTCTAGTTAATCTAGAACGAATGCTTATTAGATGCGAACAATCAAATCTAGTACTTAATTGGGAGAAATGCCATTTCATGGTTAAAGAAGGCATCGTTCTTGGACATAAAATTTCAAAAGAAGGAATTGAAGTGGATAGAGCTAAGGTAGACGTAATTGCTAAACTTCCACATCCCACCAATGTTAGAGGAGTTAGGAGTTTTCTAGGGCATGCCGGTTTTTACCGACGTTTCATAAAAGATTTTTCTAAAATTGCCACTCCTATGAATAAACTCCTAGAAAAGGATGCTCCATTCATCTTTTCAGATGAATGTATCAAATCTTTTAATATTCTTAAAGAGAAACTCACTAATGCGCCGATCATGATAACACCAAATTGGAATCTACCGTTTGAACTAATGTGCGATGCAAGTGATTTTGCAATGGGAGCCGTTTTAGGACAAAGGATTGAAAAACGATTTCAACCTATATATTATGCTAGTAAGACGTTACAAGGAGCACAAATGAACTATACAACTACTGAAAAAGAACTCCTTGCTATTGTCTTTACTTTTGATAAATTTCGTTCATATCTCGTTCTAGCAAAAACGGTGGTCTATACCGACCATTCTGCTCTTAGATACCTATTTTCAAAACAAGATGCCAAACCAAGATTAATCCATTGGATCTTACTCTTACAAGAGTTTGATATTGAAATCCGAGATAAAAGAGGAGCAGAAAATCTCGCCGCTGATCATCTTTCTCGTCTTGAAAATTCCGAATTAGAAGTTCTAAATGAATCTGCCATACAAGACAACTTTCCTGATGAATATCTATTGAAGATAGATTATAATGAAATTCCATGGTTTGCAGACTATGCAAACTATTTAGTATGTGGATTCCTTGAAAAAGGATTATCGTACCAAAAACGAAAGAAATTCTTCAGTGATATAAAACACTATTTCTGGGAAGATCCACATCTGTTTAAAAGTTGTCCCGATGGAATAATACGCCGATGTGTATTTGGAGATGAAGCTAGTAAAATTTTAAACCATTGTCACACAAGACCAATAGGAGGGCATTATGGGCCTCAACTAACAGCAAGAAAAGTTTACGATGCTGGATTCTATTGGCCTACAATTTACAAAATTGACTTTATGGGTCCATTTCCAAAATCTCATAATAATCTCTACATTCTCGTTGCCATTGATTATGTATCTAAATGGGCGGAAGCACAGGCTCTCCCAACTAACGATGCATGAGTTGTAGTCAACTTTTTAAAACGTCTTTTTGCAAGGTTTAGAACACCGAAAGCTTTAATAAGTGATCGGGGAACTCATTTCTGTAATAATCAACTTGAGAAAGTTCTTAAAAGATATGGAGTAACTCATAAAATCTCCACCGCATATCATCCACAAACAAGTGGACAAGTTGAAAATACCAACCGAGCTTTAAAACGTATTCTAGAGAAAACCGTAGGATCAAATCTGAAGGAATGGTCCATTAAATTGGAGGATTCACTCTGGGCTTTTAGAACAACCTACAAAACTCCAATTGGAACCACACCTTTTAGACTTGTTTATGGAAAAGCATGTCATCTTCCAGTAGAAATTGAACACAAAGCATTTTGGGCTTTGAAGACATGTAATCTTGATATACATGAAGCTGTACATCTACGATTAAGTCAACTAAACGAATTAGAAGAGTTAAGACATGAAGCATACGAAAATTCATTAATCTATAAAGAAAGAACGAAGAAATGGCATGATAAAAGAATCAGAAGTTTAAAAGAATTTAAAGATGGAGACAGAGTTCTTCTTTTCAATTCACGATTCAAGCTATTTCCTGGAAAATTGAAATCAAGATGGTCTAGACCATTCATAGTCAAAAGAGTTTTCCCATATGGAACAATAGAATTAATAAATTCAAATGGGATTGAATTTAAAGTTAATGGTCACAGAGTTAAACACTACATAGATAGTCCAATGGAATTCGACAATGAAGTTAATCACAATTTCGATACCACAGCTAACTAAGTGTGGGGAGAATCAAGTCTTTAAAAGATAATATGTATTTCTGTTAGAGTTAGATTGTCTGTTTTCGTGTAGTTCTCGAAAATAGAACTCGAATGGTCTTTCCCTAGCAGACCCTAAAGAACTAGTCTTCTTCCCTCATTCTGAATTTTTATTTTTTTAGATTTTTACGAAATGAAGACTGCCTGTGAACTAAACCATGGTCTAATGCTACACGCTTTGATCACTAAACATAATAATGACACACTAACGAGTGAAATAGTATCAGTAATCAGAGAAAGATTGGACGGAGTAAGAAAAGAATCCAGATGCGAAGATAATAAGTTACAATTTGGTAAAGGAAAATCAAAATCCGCAGCGAAAAGAAGAGCACGACACCTAAAAAGATGTCACAAATGCGGAAAATGGTCACATGGAGGTAAATGTTCAAATAATCAAACCTATTCAAACACCGAATTTGTTACTTTATGCAGAGACGGACCGTTCATATGTTTAGAAGAAAAAACACTGAATGCTCGAGGTTACGACTATGTAGCCATGGAAAACCAATTAAACCGACTATCTTATGAATGAGATAGATCATATAACTAAGAATACTATCTCAAAGGTAAGTCTGTACAGTTTTTATTTTTATTTTTATTTTTAACCTTTTGATAATAAACGCTAATTTGTTCGCTATAAAGTATTAAATTGGTATTAAATAAAATTAGGTTTGGCGACCGAAATTATTGATATCATTCAAAAATTTATTACATCACTGCGAAATTTAACGTTTATTCTTAAGGTATAAATATCTTTAATCAATCACCACAAAATATTTCAAAAATTCGTCATGAGTTAAATTAGGTCATGGAACCGAAATTACTTTACCGAAAAGAGGGGCGTATATTTTTGATAATATTTGATTGATTAAAGTGGGATAAAAGCCAAAAAGATTTTTAATTTTATTTTTACCATGTTTTTAAAATTAATATATAAATCTTAAATTAATATTGTAAACTTTGTAAAAACAATATATTTAAAATTGTAAATATTTGAAAAATTAATATAAGTTTGGTGTAATTTTATAATTTGAATTTTTAAATTAAGTTTGGTGTGAATTTTTAATTTTTAAGATATGAATTTTTAATCTTATGCATTTCAAATTTTAAGTTTGGTGTGAATTTTTAATATTAATTTTGAATTTTATGTATTTTTTTAAGTTTGGTGTGAATTTAAAAACAAAAATTTACTTTATCTCATTAAGCTAAAAATATGATTTTTAAAATTCGTCGTAAGTTGAAGACTAGGTCTTTGAACCGAAATTGCTTTACCCGAGAGAGGGACGAGAACTTTTATTATCATTATTTTTAATCTTATTGAATTAAAGTATGCCAAAAACATTAAAAAAACCCCAAAATCTTTACTTTTAAAAAACCGCACTTTGATTTGACAAATTTTAAAATTTTGTCGAGGGACAGACTAGGACAACGATCCGAAACGTCCTCGCTCCTAAAGGAAAACAAAATTTTTAGAATTTAATTAATTATAAGTTTTATAAAGTATAAGGTTTTATAAAAAAAAAAAAAAAACTGAAAGTACTGTAGCCGGCACCCCATGCGATCGTATGGGGTTTGCACTTGGAACCCATGCGATCGCATGGGGACCAAATGCAGGCCTGATACATACAGCCTATCTGTTCTACCTCACACCAACACACACACACACAAAACATACGAAAATACTCCCAAATCACCTCTAAAATTCGCCATTTTTCACAGTAATTCGTTATTTTTCTTGCTCTAATCATGCCTAGATTCTCATTCTTCAGCAAATTGGTAAAAATTACACCCCTAAACTCTATAAATTCCTAGTTTTTGTGATAATTACCAATTTTTTACCTAATGCAATTTTTAGTGTTAAATTGTTAGTATTTTATGCATGTATAACCTAGATTCATGCTATTTAACATGATTTGAAGCCAAAAACTTCAAAATTTTTAGAAATCTAGGGTTTGTGTTCTTGAGCAATTTGGGACTTTTTGATATAAACTGGTTATGGCCGATTTTTGTCATGAATTATTGCTAAATTGAGTAGTGTAACATGTTTAGATAGTTAAATGATCCAAACATTGAACCTAAACATGATTTTTGGAGATTAAAGTGGACTTTTTAAGTCCAAAATTCATGAACTTGATTAATTTGACGTAATTGCCATTTGAGACTTGTTTAATTATTAGTAATGACTATTTTGACATGTTATTTGAGTTAAATGCTTATGAACTTTGTATACATTTTCATATGTGCTTATTTGAAAAGTGTAGAATTGTGAAAAATTGTGAAAATGTGTATAAGTTTAATTTTGATTTAACATGTTATAGTGATTGTTTTAAGTCGTTATTTTGCTAACACTAATGCATATTTGGATGCACAAATTTTGTGTTTAATGTGTTTTGCAGAAAGCCGATACTGGAGGTTCAGGAGCATCATCATCTAGACGACCAGCACCAGCACCAGCACCAGAACCAGAAATGCAACACGAACAAGAACCACAACAGGAACAACAACAACAGCCTGATCAGCACATACCTTATTATGATCCGGTACAGTTTGTTGATGAATTCATAGTATTCCCAATGAGGCCGCCAGTAGAATTCCCAACGATTCCTGAGCACACTCTGCATCCTAATCTGAGATTTGATAGGAGATGGAGAGATTACGAGACATATCAAAGGAACAAATTCAAATTGGTAACAAAAAATGTAGAGGTGCCAAGGGTAATCGATTGGGCCCCTTTGGAAACGGTCCATCTAGCTGACCGTGTTAGACAGCTTTTAGTTCAAAGGTATGGCAGTTCTTCTTTTACAGATTGGGAACGTCTTTTCACCATTCATAGACCTGTATATAAGGAATGATGTGTTGAGTTGATGAGTACTGTATCACTTGATACAAATATAGTTAGAATAGATGATAGAAGATTTCTTAGGTTTATCCTTGGCGGTAGGATGTACAGAATGTCCATGCTGGACATGGCCAGGGCCTTACAGATATATACTCCTGGTGAGTTGCTATTACCCGATTGTACAAATTTGATTCATTATGGTGAAAGGGTAGATAGTAACTTTGACGCTGACGCCATTTGGAGGCGTATGTCACATTTTGATGTTTTTACACGAGCAGGGGGACACTCCTATACACATATTGACAGAGCCGAGCTTCGTATTATTCATAGATTTTTGGCTAACTTGATTACACAGAGAGGTCATAATAAAGAAAAAATTACCTTACATGATTTATTCTACCTAAAGTGTATTCGAGATCCTAGAAGCTTTGTCAATATCCCTTACTGTGTTGCTTTTTATTTATCTAAAATGGTAGAGGGAATGCAGGACGGGAGTATAATAGGAGGAGGTATTTTTGTTACTCTCATTGGAGAGTATTTAGGTGTTGATAGGAACTAAGGGGGTCCATTACAGCTTTGTAGAGAACAGGTTGAGCCCTTAGGATTGAAAGTTTATGTGGGTGCTAAGGTATTAAAAAGTAGACGTAACCAGGCAGTACCCTATGAGGGATCTCATCTTCAGGTAGAGAGAGGCTCAGACGAGGAAATGGAGGCGGTGGAAGACATTAGGGATGTCTTTCGAGATGCTATTCTTGACGTCCACGTTCGTATAGATGAGGAAGCAATGACGAACGTGGCCAGACATAGTATGTATGAGCAGTGGAACTCCGAGCGAATATACGAGGATTATAGGTGACGCCAACACGATAGCTGGTTAGTTCATCAGCACCAAATCATGAGCCAGCTATCATATCAGGTACCAAATAACTATGTACCTACTCGACCTGCTCATTTTCCGTCACATAGCCCCGATATCCGATCACCCTTTAACCGGTATGACTATAACCAAGCCTATCAAAACACCTATAACCAACAATGGAACCCACCTGATGAGATGAACTGGAACCCATATCCAGACTGATTTAGTTCCATTTGGTTATTTATATGATTTTTATGTTTTTATCTTTTTACTTATTCATGTTTAAACTTATGTTATTGAATATACTTATGTAATCTTTATCATTTTTATTATTATTGTGTACTAATATTTCACATTTAGGATTTGAAAGTGGGATATTAAGTCCCATTTCAAATTGCCATGCATGTTTATATTTGTATGTATGTATATTGTAAATTGTACAAAACAGGGTAAAACAACGCATTTTAAAAGACTGGCATTAAGTTCAGTAAAAGCTACTAATTTTGACGACAAGATGACAAATAAATGTGATGTAACGACAGACGAAATGAACAAATGATATGCACCATTTATCATTCAGCAACCAAACGCCAATATGTTTGGAAACTTTGGTAAAATTTAATCATTTTTACGCTAATCACCCTCAATAATTTAAATTATTACTGATTTCTTGCAAATGAGGGCATTGCAAGATCTTAAGTGTGGAAAGGGGTTAAATTCTTTCGGATTTTTAAAATTTTTATCTTAAACACTTGGTTACCATTAAAAATACTAGTAACGTAGTAGTTGTATTAGAATCTAGTGCTCTCTGATGATAAAGAACAGCCCTAGTCTTATATACTAACTACCCAATTCTAGTAAAATTTTTCAAAAATTTTCAATTAAATGAACTCAAAATCATGTTTATACATATTTATGAACGATAAAACTAGGTGTTAACACCGAAATTATTGTTACCTCAGAAAGGACATAAATTGAGAAACAAACCAAAATGTTAAAATTCATTTAAAATGGAATAGAGGACAATAAAAAGGAAAATAAAAGCCAAGTGTGAGAAAAATTACCAAGTTATCTTAAACATATGTCACATATTTCTGTAACAAATAACTGAAAATACTTTTGCTTTGGACTAAACTAAACTATGTTACCCGATGAAAGAAAAGAAGAGATGGATCTACACGATGAATCAATTCCATCATTAAAAGGAAGTAACGTCTTCCGAAAAAGAAACGCGCTTCTTGATTTAGGTCATGAAGTTGTCATCCAGACCAGCTGTAGGTTGACGAAAAACCTAGAAAAGTCATCACTAAAATCAGCAGGAAATCCACGGACCTCAGCATTAAACAGGGTCGCCAAGTGGTCAGATTTATCCTAACCATGAGAAGGATTTATCTCGTACAATGGGGGGGGGGGCACCATGCAAATTAGCTGGATAAGACTAATGAATCAGATCCCCAGAAAGGATAATCTCCTTAAAGATTAAAAATTAGCTTTTAAGACTGATATTACTCAATCCTAGAGATTTTAAAGATTGAGAATTCAAACTCATGGAATTCAATGATATCTAAACTCGAGCTTGAACGAGAAAATATTTTGATCAAATTATAAACCGATTTGTTTTCTGAAAACCCATTTTCAATGCGTTCATTACCATTGAACGTAAAATCCTAGGAATTCACCTGGAATTCATTAGGTCATCTGAACCAAATCGGGTGTCAACCGTAAGAACGGTGTTTGCATAGCATGGTCGAAGACAGTACCTTGTGAAAAATCATAAGGGTGAGCTTTACTATTGCTCCTACAAAGGATAGTAATTGTGTCCGACACGTTATAGACCATAATTAAAAGCATGTCAGGGGACATTGCCTTAACAATTGCTTGTTCAACGCTTTCCTTTATAACCGGACGGTAGTTTACCGAAAGGTAATATACGGAGCAAGTATACTGGATGTGTTGCTTTCCTAATACAAGGTTAGCAAGTGGGTGACACAAAACCACAAGTTTTGAGCTAAAATTTTCAAATCTGAAACCCACCAAGCCCATAAAAATATTTTGCAAACACCGGTGAAGGGTTATTCCGGAAAACTTATCTAGGGTAAAAAACTAGATTTAATTTTCAAAAGATCAAATGTTTTCATAAAGATCCAATTTCCTTAATGGATCTAAATTTTATAGTCATGTGGGACTGTAAACCACATCGTTACTACCATTGTTTATACCGCCGTATTGAAATCACTGATGTACAAAGTGTGAAGAATAAAGAAGTGATTATTATATTTCAAGACTATATTGCTTGAGGACAAGCAACGCTCAAGTGTGGGAATATTTGATAATGCTAAAAATGAACATATATTTCAAAGCATTATTCCTCAAGAAAGACAAGCTTTTAGTTGTAACTGTTCTATTTACAAGTGATATTCGTTTAAATAATAAAAGGTGAAGACAAAAGACAGATTCGACGAATTGAAGACGCAAACGACCAAAAATCTCAAAAGTACAAAATACAATCAATGAGGTTCCAATTATTGATAAGAAACGTCTCAAAATTACAAGAGTACAAGATTCAAATCGCAAAGTACAAGATATTAAATTGTACGCAAGGACGTTCGAAAATCCGGAACTGAGACCAGAGTCAACTCTCAACGCTCGACGCAACGGACTAAAAATTACAAGTTAACTATGCACATAAATAAAATATAATATTTAAATAATTCTTATAATTATTTATATATTATATTATTATTTATAAACGTCGGCAAGAAAGAAAATAAAGATATGTGACTTCTCCCAGCTAACCATGTGATCGCATGGCCTGGAGGCACAAAAGCCATGCGATCGCATGGCTCTGAAATCCAGCCCAGGTCCTATAAATTCAACGCGTTTTGGCCAAAATAAACACATCTTTTTCTTCTTCACTCAACGTAATATTTATATTTATATTTATATTTTAATTTTAAATTTAATTTTAAATCCTAATAATAAGGGTATGTTAGCGAATGTTGTAAGGGTGTAAGTCGAAATTCTGTCCGTGTAACGCTACGCTATTTTTAATCATTGTAAGTTATCTTCAACCTTTTTAATTTAATGTCTCGTAGCTAAGTTATTATTATGCTTATTTAGTCCGAAGTAATCATGATGTTGGGCTAAAAATATTAAAATTGGGTAATTGGGCTTTGTACCATAATTGGGGTTTGGACAAAAGAACGACACTTGTGGAAATTAGACTATGGGCTATTAATGGGCTTTATATTTGTTTAACTAAATGATAGTTTGTTAATGTTAATATAAAGATTTACAATTGGGCGTCCCTATAAATAACCATATACACTCAATCGGACACGATGGGCGGGATATTTATATGTACGAATAATCGTTCATTTAACCGGACACGGGAATGGATTAATAGCCACTAGAATTATTAAAACAGGGGTGAAATTATGTACAAGGACACTTGGCATAATTGTTAACAAAGTATTAAAACCTTGAGTTACACTCAGTCGACATCCTGGTGTAATTATTAAACAAAGTAATAAAACCTTATTACAGTTTAAGTCCCCAATTAGTTGGAATATTTAACTTCGGGTATAAGGATAATTTGACGAGGACACTCGCACTTTATATTTATGACTGATGGACTGTTATGGACCAAAACCAGACGGACATATTAAATAATCCAGGACAAAGGACAATTAACCCATGGGCATAAAACTAAAATCAACACGTCAAACATCATGATTACGGAAGTTTAAATAAGCATAATTCTTTTATTTCATATTTAATTTCCTTTATTTCATATTTAATTGCACTTCTAATTATAGCACTTTTATTTATTGTTATTGTATTTAATTGCACTTTTAATTATCGTACTTTTTAATTATCGCAAGTTTATTTTATCGCACTTTTATTATTCGTAATTTCATTATCGTTATTTACTTTACGCTTTAAATTAATTCTTTTATTTAATATTTTACATTTGGTTTTAACTGCGACTGAAGAATTAAAATCGACAAACCGGTCATTAAACGGTAAAAACCCCCCTTTATAATAATAATATTACTTATATATACATTTGTATTTTATAAAAGTAAACTAATATAGCGTTAAGCTTTGTTTAAAGATTTTCCCTGTGGAACGAACCGGACTTACTAAAAACTACACTACTGTACGATTAGGTACACTGCCTATAAGTGTTGTAGCAAGGTTTAAGTATATCCATTCTCTAAATAAATAAATATCTTGTGTAAAATTGTATCGTATTTAATAGTATTTCCCTGCTAAAATTTAAGCTATTTTATATACACCTCGCATAACATCAGTGAGAAACAAGGTTTTTAGATTATTACGGGGCTGTTGGACATTACGAAACCCTCGTCCTTTAGACGACATTACAATATGCTGCCTAGCCAAAGGATGGGAAGTCGTCTTAGTAAAACCAGAATGCATGACTTGTTTCTGGACTTATGAATTACGTGTCTTTATTTCCTTTACTGAACAACTTGCGTATTAACTAGATTTATCTTCAAAACTGTCCTGTATCATAGTGTACTATATTTCATGTTATATGTAATATAGCGAAGTTGTAAGTTTGAAGAATATTTGTATGTGATATATTATTATAATCAATTTTTCAAATGGAATTGTAGTATTTGAATTGTATATTAGCTACTAAGTATGAACTTAACGGGTAAGTAGTACCCGAATTTAAACTTATAAAACGCTAATATGAAGAAAAAGCTTTTATAAATGAGTTCATATTATGCTACGAGATACTATTGACTACTCTTAATATTCTGTATGATTAACTTGTTTCATTTGACTATTTTGAAGGAAATGGCACCGACTACTCGACACACCTTGAATATGAGCGAAGAGGAATTTCGTGCCTTTCTTGCTTCAAACATAGCCGCAGTAAAGGCCGCGCTGCATACCAATAATAACTCTGAATCTAGCAATATAGCTAACGGTGCAAGAAATCGTGTAGGATGCTCCTACAAGGAATTCACTGCGTGCAAACCTTCAGAATTTGATGGGACCGAAGGACTAATCGGATTGAAACGGTGGACCGAGAAAGTTGAATCGGTATTTGCCATAAGTAAGTGTGCTGAAGGAGACAAAGTGAAGTACGTTACGCATACCTTCACAGGTATTGCGTTTACATGGTGGAATACCTATCTAGAGCAAGTGGGACAAGATGCTGCTTACGCGCTACCGTGTCAGCATTCAAGCACTTGATGAATGAGAACTACCGTCCCAGAACTGAGGTCAATAAGCTCAAGTCAGAACTTAGAGGGTTACGAACACAGGGATTCGATATTACTTCGTACGAAAGACGATTCACAGAATTGTGCCTATTGTGTCCGAGAGCGTTCGAAGATGAGGAAGAGAAGATCGACGCGTTTGTGAAAGGGTTACCGGAGAGAATCTAAGAAGATATAAGTTCACACGAGCCTGCCTCCATACAAAAGGCATGTAGAATGGCTCACAAACTAGTGAACCAGATTGAGGGAAGAATTAAAGAACAGGCGGCCGAAGAGGCCAATGTGAAGCTAGTCAAAAGAAAGTGGGAGGAAAACGGTGATAAGAGTCACCAAAACAATAACTACTATTCCAACAATCGCAACTACAACAAACGGCACAACAACAACAACTACAACAATCATCCCAACAACAATAACAACCGCAACAACAACAATAACAACAACAATCAGAAGCAGCTATGCCAAAGGTGTGAAAAGTATCACTCGGGGTTCTGCACCAAATTTTACAAAGTGTAAAAGAAATGGTCATAGAGCGGCGAAGTGTGAGGTCTACGGACCAGGGGTTAACAGAACGAAAGGAACAAATGGTGTCGGAACGGGTAATGGCGGAGCAAGTAGTGTCGGAGCAAGTTATGCCAATGTAGTTTGTTATAAATGTGGAAAACCGGGCCACATTATTAGAAATTTCCCAAACCAGGAGAACACGAATGGACAAGGTCGCGGAAGAGTTTTTAATATTAATGCGGCAGAGGCACAGGAAGACCCGGATCTTGTTACGGGCACGTTTCTTATTGACAATAAATTTGCTTACATTTTATTTGATTCGGGTGTAGATAGAAGCTATAGGAGTAGAGATTTTTGTGCTAAATTAAGTTGTCCATTGACGCCGTTGGATAGTAAATTTTTACTCGAATTAGCAAACGGTAAATTAATTTCAGCCGATTATATATGCCGGAATCGAGAAATTAAACTGGGTAGCAAAATATTTAAGATTGATTTGATACCAGTAGAGTTAGGGAGTTTTGATGTAATAGTTGGCATGGACTGGCTGAAGGAGATGAAAGCAGAGATCGTATGTTACAAAAATGCAACTCGCATTGTACGAGAAGAAGGAGAACCCTTAATGGTGTACGGAGAAAAGGGCAACACGAAGCTATATCTTATTAGTAATTTGAAGGCACAAAAACTAATAAGAAAAGGTTGCTATGCTGTTCTAGCACACGTCGAGAAAGTACAAATTGAAGAAAAGAGCATCAATGTTGTTCCCGTCGCAAAAGAATTTCCCGATGTATTTCTGAAAGAATTACCGGGACTACCTCCACATTGATCTGTTGAATTTCAAATTGATCTTGTACCAGGAGCTGCACCAATAACTCGTGCTCTTTACAGACTCGTACCCAGCGAGATGAAAGAACTGCAAAGCCAACTGCAAGAACTATTAGAACGTGGTTTCATTCGACCAAGCACATCACCATGGGGAGCTCCTGTTTTGTTTGTCAAGAAGAAGGATGGTACATTTAGGTTGTGTATTGACTACAGAGAGTTGAATAAACTTACCATCAAAAACCGTTATCCACTGCTGAGAATTGACGACTTATTTGATCAACTACAAGGCTCGTCGGTTTATTCAAAAATCGATTTACGTTCTGGATATCATCAAATGCGAGTAAAGGAGGATGATATTCCAAAAACTGCTTTTAGGACGCGTTATGGTCATTACGAGTTTATGGTTATGCCGTTTAGATTGACTAACGCACCAGCTGTGTTCATGGACCTTATGAACCGAGTGTGTGGGCCATATCTTGACAAGTTTGTCATTGTTTTCATCGATGACATACTTATTTACTCAAAGAATGATCAAGAGCACGAAGAACATTTGAGAAAAGTGCTAGAAGTATTGAGGAAAGCAAAACTGTACGCTAAGTTTTCAAAGTGTGCATTTTGGTTGGAAGAAGTTCAATTTCTCGGTCACATAGTGAACAAAGAAGGTATCCAGGTGGACCCGACAAAGATCAAACCGTTGAAAAGTGGGAAACCCCAAAAACTCCGAAGCATATACGTCAGTTTTTAGGATTGGCTGGTTACTACAGAAGATTCATCCAAGATTTCTCCAAAATAGCAAAACCCTTGACTGCATTAACGCATAAAGGGAAGAAATTTGAATGGAAGGATGAACAAGAGAAGGCGTTTCAGTTATTGAAGAAAAAGCTAATTACAGCACCTATATTGTCATTGCCTGAAGGGAATGATGATTTTGTGATTTATTGTGACGCACCAAAGCAAGGTCTCGATTGTGTATTAATGCAACGAACGAAGGTGATTGCTTATGCGTCTAGACAATTAAAGATTCACGAGCAAAATTATACAACTCACGATTTGGAATTGGGTGATGTTGTTTTTGCATTAAAGACTTGGAGGCATTATTTATATGGGGTCAAAAGTATTATATATACCAACCACAAAAGTCTCCAACATATATTTAATCAGAAGCAACTGAATATGAGACAACACAGGTGGATTGAACTGTTGAATGATTATGATTTTGAGAATCGATACCACCCAGGAAGGCGAATGTGGTAGCCGACGCTTTGAGTAGAAAGGACAGAGAACCTATACAGGTAAAAGCTATGAATATAGTTATTCGTACTAACCTTACTACTCAAATAAAGGAGGCGCAACAGGGGGTTGTAAAAGAAGAAAAGTTCAAGAATGAGATACCCTAAGGATCAGAGAAACATCTTAATATTCGGAAAGACGGAACCCGATATAGGGCTGATAGAATTTGGGTACCAAGGTTTGGAGATGTGAGAGAAATGGTACTTAAAGAAGCACATAAAACCAGATATTCAATACATCCGGGAGCGGGGAAGATGTATAAAGATCTCAATAAACACTTTTGGTGGCCGGGTATGAAAGCCGATATTGCTAAATATGTAGGAGAATGTTTGACGTGTTCTAAGGTCAAAGCTAAACATCAGAAACCATCAGGTTTACTACAACAACCTGAAATCCCGGAATGGAAATGGGAAAACATTACCATGGATTTCATTACTAAATTGCCAAGGACTGCAAGTAGTTATGATACTATTTGGGTAATAGTTGATCATCTCACCAAGTCAGCACACTTCCTGCCAATGAGAGAAGATGACAAAATGGAGAAGTTGGCGCGATTGTATTTGAAGGAGGTTGTCACCAGACATGGAATACCCGTCTCTATTATCTCTGATAGGGATGGTAGATTTGTTTCAAGGTTCTGGCAGACATTGCAACAAGCATTGGGGACTCGTCTAGACATGAGTACTGCCTATCATCCAAAAACTGATGGGCAGAGCGAAAGGATGATACAAATGCTTGAAGACATGCTACGAGCATGTATTATTGATTTCGGAAACAGTTGGGATCGACACCTACCGTTAGCAGAATTTTCCTACAACAACAGTTATCATTCTAGTATTGAGATGGCATCGTTTGAGGCACTTTATGGTAGAAAGTGTAGGTCTCCGATTTGTTGGAATGAAGTGGGGGATAGACAGATTACGGGTCCGGAGATAATACAAGAAACTACCAAGAAAATCATCCAAATTCAAGAACGATTGAAAACCGCCCAGAGTCGACAAAAGAGCTACGCGGACAGTAAAAGAAAAGATATAGAGTTTGAAATTGGAGAAATGGTCATGCTTAAGGTTTCACCTTGGAAAGGCGTTGTTCGATTTGGTAAACGGGGGAAACTAAATCCAAGGTACATTGGACCATTCAAGATTATAGATCGTGTCGGACCAGTAGCTTACCAACTGGAGCTACCTCAACAACTCGCAGCTGTACATAACACTTTCCACGTCTCGAATTTGAAGAAATATTTTGCTAAAGAAGATCTCACTATTCCATTGGACGAAATCCAAATCAATGAAAAACTTCAATTCATTGAAGAACCCATCGAAATAATGGATCGTGAGGTTAAGAGACTTAAGCAAAACAAGATACCGATTGTTAAGGTTCGATGGAATGCTCGTAGAGGACCCGAGTTTACTTGGGAGCATGAAGATCAGATGAAGAAGAATTACCCGCATCTATTTCCAGAATATTCGTCAACATCTTCAACAGCTTAAAATTTCGGGACGAAATTTATTTAACGGGTAGGTACTGTAGTGACCCGAACTTTTCCATGTTTATATATATTAATTGAGAATGATATTTACATGACTAAATGTTTCCAACATGTTAAGCAATCAAACTTGTTAAGATTTGATTAAATTAAATAAGTTTCATATAGACAATTGATCACCCAAGTTGACCGGCGATTCACGAACGTTACAAAATTGTGAAAACTACATGTTGTGGTATATATAGACATATATATATGGTTGACATGAGATTATGATGAGTAATTATCTCACTAAGTATATTAACAATGTGTGATATACATAAGAAATGAGATTACTAAGTTAAGAAACTCGAAATGATATATATAACGATTATCGTTATGATAACGTCTACTAAATACATATGTATCATATTAAGATATTGATACACTATATTTAACATGATAAAATGATATTTAAATATATCATTAAGTGTGTTAACAATGAACTACATATGTAAAAACAAGACTACTAACTCAAGAATTACGAAACGAGACTTATATGTAACGATTATTGTTGTAACGATATTTTAATGTATGTATCATATTAAGAGATATTCATACATCATAATATCATGATAATATAATAATTTAACATCTCATTTGATATAATAAACATTGGGTTAACAACATTAATTGAGATCGTTAACTTAAAGGTTTCAAAACAACACTTACATGTAACGACTAACGAAGACTTAACGAATCCATTAGAATGTATATACATGTTATGTTTTGATATGTATTCTTACACTTTTGAAAGACTTCAAGACACATATCAAAGTACTTCTACTTAACAAAAATGCATACAATTACATCCTCGTTCAGTTTCATCAATAATTCTACTCGTATGCACCCGTATTCGTACTCGTACAATACACAGCTTTTAGATGTATGTACTATTAGTATATACACTCCAATGATCAGCTCTTAGCAGCCCATGTGAGTCACCTAACACATGTGGGAACCATCATTTGGCAACTAGCATGAAATATCTCATAAAATTACAAAAATATTAGTAATCATTCATGACTTATTTACATGAAAACAAAATTACATATCCTTTATATCTAATCCATATACCAATGACCAAAAACACCTACAAATACTTTCATTCTTCAATTTTCTTCATCTAATTGATCTCTCTCAAGTTCCATCTTCAAGTTCTAAGTGTTCTTCATAAATTCCATAAGTATAGTTTCATAAAAATCAAGAATACTTCCAAGTTTGCAAGTCTACTTCCAAGCTTTCTAATCCATTCCAAGTAATCATCTAAGATCAAGGAACCTTTGTTATTTACACTAGGTTATCTTTCTAATTCAAGGTAATATTCATATTCAAACTTTGATTCAATTTCTACAACTATAACAATCTTATTTCGAGTGAAAATCTTACTTGAACTGTTTTCGTGTCATGATTCTGCTTCAAGAACTTTCAAGCCATCCAAGGATCCTTTGAAGCTAGATCCATTTTTCTTATTTCTAGTAGTTTTATCCAGAAAACTTGAGGTAGTAATGATGTTCATAACATCATTCGATTCATACATATAAAGCTATCTTATTCGAAGGTTTAAACTTGTAATCACTAGAACATACTTTAGTTAATTCTAAACTTGTTCGCAAAAAAAGTTAATCCTTCTAACTTGACTTTTAAAATCAACTAAACACATGTTCTATATCTATATGATATGCTAACTTAATGATTTAAAATCTGGAAACACGATGAACACCATAAAATCGGATATACGCCATCGTAGTGAAACCGGGGGCTGTTTTGGTTTGGATAATTAAAAACTATGATAAACTTTGATTTAAAAGTTGTTCTTCTAGGAAAATGATTTTTCATGTGAACATGAAACTATATCCAAAAATCTTGGTTAAACTCAAAGTGAAAGTATGTTTTTCAAAATGGTCACCAAGATGTCGTTCTTTCGACGGAAATGACTACCTCTTTAGTAATTGATATGTAACTTAAATTTCTGACTATAAACCTATACTTTTTCTATTTGGATTCTTAAATTAGAGTTCAATATGAAACCATAGCAATTTGATTCACTCAAAACGAATTTAAAATGAAGAAGTTATGGGTAAAATAAGATTGGATATTTTTGATCTTTTAGCTACGGGAAATGTTTAACAAATCTATACAAATCATATCCTAGCTAACTTATATTGTATTATACATGTATTCTAATATATTATATAATCTTGGGATACCATAGACACGTATGCAAATGTTTTGACATATCATATCGACCCATGTATATATATTATTTGGTACAACCATAGACACTCTATATGCAGTAATGTTGGAGTTAGCTATACAGGGTTGAGGTTGATTCAAAAAATATATATACTTTGAGTTGTGATCTAGCTTGAGACGTGTATACACTGGGCCGTGGATTGATTCAAGATAATATATATCGATTTATTTCTGTACATCTAACTATGGACAACTAGTTGTAGGTTATTAACGAGGACAGCTGACTTAATACACTCAAATCTTTAAAACATAATAAAAATGGTTGTAATTATATTTTGATCATACTTTGATATATATGTACATATTTGTATAGGTTCGTGAATCGATCCGTGGCCAAGTCTTATTTCCGAGGAAGGAAATATCTGTGAAAGTGAGTTATAGTCCCACTTTTAAAATCTAATATTTTTGGGATGAGAATACATGCAGGTTTTATAAATGATTTACAAAATAGACACAAGTACGTGGAACTACATTCTATGGTTGAATTATCGAAATCGAATATGCCCCTTTTTATTAAGTCTGGTAATCTAAGAATTAGGGAACAGACACCCTAATTGACGCAAATCCTAAAGATAGATCTATTGGGCCTAACAAACCCCATCCAAAGTACCAGATGCTTTAGTACTTCGAAATTTATATCATATCCGAAGGGTGTCCCGGAATGATGGGGATATTCTTATATATGCATCTTGTTAATGTCGGTTACCAGGTGTTTACCATATGAATGATTTTTATCTCTATGTATGGGATGTGTATTGAAATATGAAATCTTGTGGTCTATTGTTACGATTTGATATATATAGGTTAAACCTGTAACTCACCAACATTTTTGTTGACGTTTAAAGCATGTTTATTCTCAGGTGAATACTAAGAGCTTCCGCTGTTGCATACTAAAATAAGGACAAGATTTGGAGTCCATGTTTGTATGATATTGTGTAAAAACTTCATTCAAGAAACATATGTCAATGTAATATATTTCTATTGTAAACCACTATGTAATGGTCATGTGTAAACAGTATATTTTAGATTATCATTATTTGATAATCTACGTAATATTTTTAAAAACCTTTATTGATAAAATAAAGGTTATGGTTGTTTTAAAAATGAATGCAGTCTTTGAAAAACGTCTCATATAGAGGTCAAAACCTCGCAACGAAATCAATTAATATGGAACGTTTATAATCAATTTGAACGGGACATTTCACATGAACTAGTGGAGAGCTCCATTTCGTACGATTGAATAAAAGATTTTTCGATATAAAATGATTTTCGACTATCGGATGGTATTCTAATTATATAGAATATATATATATATATATATATATATATATATATATATATATATATATATATATATATATATATATATATATATATATATATATATATATATATATATATATATATATATATATATATATATATATATAGAGCAAAAGATTTCGTAGATTACGGAGGAATTTACGGAATATGTCAGACAAAGTTTACAGTAATAGATATACTAAGATATGAATTTTGTCTATACACTATTTATGCAATCAATGCAATACGATGTGTCTAGACTAAGAGTGATAAGCAGGTAATTTCCGACAAGAAATGATAAGCAAAACTTTTGACATGCAGACACGATCGAAGTCCAGACTCATTAATGCATCTTAATATCTATCAGTTAGACACACTAATGCAAGACCTGATTCGCTAAGACCACCGCTCTGATACCACATGAAGCGACCCATCCTAATCCATAAGGATAAATACAATAACATATAGATACATTGCGAGGTATTTAACCTCAATATGATAAATTTTACAAACATTGCATTCGTTTTTAAAAGACAAAATTTCATTACATCGAAAGTTGACAGGCATGCATACCATTTCATAATATCCAAACTATAGATGACCTAATCTGTCATTTATTTAATAAAAATCTTTATTGAACTCACGACTTAAATGCAACGTCTTTTGAAATATGCCATGAATGACTCCAAGTAATATCTCTAAAATGAGCAAATGCACAGTGGAAGATTTCTTTAATACCTAAGAATAAACATGCTTTAAAGTGTCAACCAAAAGGTTGGTGAGTTCATTAGTTTATCATAATCATTCATTTCTATTATTTTAATAGACCACAAGATTTTCATTTCCATTTCTCATAAATAAACATCCCATACATAGGGATAAAAATCATTCATATGGATTGAACACCTGATAATCGACATTCACAAGATGCATATAGAATATCCCCATCATTCCAGGACATCCTTTGGACATGATATAAATTTTGAAGTACTAAAGCATCCTCAACCATGGATGGGGCTTGTTGGGCCCGATAGATCTATCTTTAGGATTGGTGTCAATTAGGGGCTCGGTTCCCTAATTCTTAGATTACCAGGCTAAAAGGGACATATTCGGCTTCGATACCTTCAACCATATAATGTAGTTTTGATTACTTGTGTCTATTTTGTCAAATATTTATAAAAGCACATGTATTCTCAGCCCCAAAAATATATATTGCAAAAGCATTTAAAAAGAGAATAATGAAACTCACAATATTGTATTTCGTAGTAAAAATATATATGACGTCATTGAACAAGTGCAAGGTTGGCCTCGGATTCACGAACCTATATTAATTATATATATTTATATGTTGGTCAATATCTGTCTAACAATCTAGGTTAAACCTTAGTGTATCACAATCCTAATGCTCGAGACTAATATGCAAAAGTCAACAAAAGTCAACTTGATCCAAAATGTCTTCCAAAATCTATACATGATTATTATATAACTTAAATATAGTTATTTTATATATTTAAATATGTTTACAGATTTTTATTAAAGTAAATAATGTAAATCATTTATTAATAAAAATTTATATTAAAGTTTATATATAATAAAAATATACTTTCATATATCTTAAGTAATAAAATTTATAAAAATTACTTAATATCATAAAAATATAGTGGTATGAATATATTAATGTAATTATATTACGTATGGTAAAAATATCTTTGTATCACATAACTCTTTGATAAAATAATATTGATAATAATAATAATAAGTAAAAGTTGTATTATTTTGTAATAATAATAATCATTATTATTCTAATAATAATAATAATAAAATTTATATTTATTAATGATGATATTAATTATGATAAAATGATAATTCTAATCATGATAATCTTAATAATAACGATACTTTTTAATATTAACTGTGATAATATTTTAAGAAAAATAATAATCTTATTCAAAATGATAATTTTTAATAATAATAATAATACTAATAATAATGATATTTATAATAACACTGATATTTCTTTTGAAAATGATATTTTTAATAAAAATGATAGTTTTAATAATAATGATTCTTTTAATAATAATAATAATATTAATGAAAACAATTTTTCTCTTAAATCAATATCTTGCTATATTTCAATTTCATCATGATACTCATACTCATTGTTTCCTAATCATTTTGTTTAATAGTTTTTAGTCTTCTTTTGTATCAAATTCATAATAATGATAATAATAGTAATCATAATAATTAGATGATGCTAATATTAGTTTTAATTATAATAATACTAATAATAATAAATATTATGATAATCTTAATGATAATACTAATAACAATTTTAATGATAATAATAATACTAATAATACTAATTATAATTGATAATGCTAAAAACAAACATATATTTCATAGCATTATCCCTCAAGAAAGACAAGCTTTTAGTTGCAATTGTTCTATTTACAAGTAATATTCGTTTAAATAATAAAAGGTGAAGACAAAAGACAGATTCGACAAATTGAAGACGCAAATTACCAAAAAGCTCAAAAGTACAAAGTACAATCAAATTGGTTCAAATTATTGATGAGAAACGTCTCAAAATTACAAGAGTACAAGACGCAAAACTCAAAATACAAGATATTAATTTGTACGCAAGGACGTTCGAAAATCTGGAACCGGGACTAGAGTCAACTCTCAATGCTCGACGCAACGGACTAAAAATTACAAGTCAACTATGCATATAAATATAATATAATATATAAATAATTCTTATAAATTATTTATATATTATATTATTTATTAAAAGTGTCGGCAAGCTAGGAGCCAAACTCACCTGAGCTGGAAAAAGAGGCCATGCAATCGCATGGCCTGGAGGCCTAATTCCCATGCGATCGCATGGTGAATAGTAACTGGCCACATCCCTATAAATTTCGCAGTTTGGTTGAACAACAAACACATCTTTTTTTTCCTCTCTTACTCTCAACGTATATATATATATATATATATATATATATATATATATATATATATATATTTTAATTTTAATTTTAAATTCTAATAATAATAAGGGTATGTTAGCGAATGTTGTAAGGGTGTAAGTCGAAATTCTGTCCGTGTAACGCTACGCTATTTTTAATCATTGTAAGTTATGTTCAACCTTTTTAAATTAATGTCTCGTAGCTAAGTTATTATTATGCTTATTTAAGCCGAAGTAATCGTGATGTTGGGCTAAATATTAAAATTGGGTAATTGGGCTTTGGACCATAATTGGGGTTTGGATAAAAGAACGACACTTGTAGAAATTAGACTATGGGCTATTAATGGGTTTTATATTAACTTAACGATACCTCATTAATTTAATATAAAGGTTATAATTTGACGTATCTATAAATAACCACATACGCTTAATCGGGTACGGTGGGCGGGATATCTATAAATACCAATAATTGTTCATTTACCGGACACGGAACTGGATTAATAGTTAATGGACTAGTTGAAATAGGGGTGGATTACATTCAAGGGTAATTGGTGTAATTGTTAACAAAGTAGTAAAACCTTGGACTACACGTAGTCGATAACCTGGTGTATTCATTAAACAAAGTATTAAGACCTTGTTACAATTCGAATCCCCAATTAGTTGGAATATTTGACTTCGGGAATAAGAATAATTTGACGAAGACTTCCGCACTTTATGATTATGACTGATGGACTATTATGGATAAATCCGTATGGACATATCGAATAATCCAGGACAAAGAACAATTAACCCATGGTAATAAACTAAAATCAACACGTCAAACATCATGATTACGGAAGTTTAAATAAGCATAATTCCTTTATTTCATATTTAATTTCCTTTATTTCATATTTAATTGCACTTTTAATTATCGCACTTCAATTTATTGTCATTTTAATTATCGTACTTTTTAATTATCGCAATTTTATTTACCGTCATTTTATTTATCGCCCTTTAATTTATCGCACTTTAATTATTTTCATTTACCTTACGCTTTAAATTAAGTTATATTTATTTTTAAAATTTTACATTAGGTTTTAACTGCGACTAAAGTTTTAAAATCGACAAACCGGTCATTAAACGGTAAAAACCCCCTTTTATAATAATAATACTACTTATATATATTTTTGTATTTTTACAATTATAAGTTAAAAATATAGCGTTAAACTTGGCTAGGATCCTTGTGGAACGAACCGGACTTACTAAAAACTACACTATTGTACGATTAGGTACACTGCCTATAAGTGTTGTAGCAAGGTTTAGGTATATCCACTCTATAAATAAATAAATAACTTGTGTAAAATTGTATCGTATTTAATAGTATTTCCTTGTAAAAATATAACTATTTTGTATACACCACTACGCACATCAAGTATTTTTAGTGACGCTGCCGGGGAAAGTTAAACGCCAAAAGCGCAACGCTATATAAAAAAAAAGATTTTTAGTAAGTTTTAGTTAATTTGTTGTAAAAATATACGTTTTAAATTTTAAAAATACAAAAATTAAAAAAGTAAGAAAAACAATATATATATATATATATATATATATATATATATATATATATATATATATATATATTTAAGAGTTGTTAAATATATATATAAAATTATAAAGTTTATTTATTTTAGTTTGTAAAAATATAAGTTTTATTTAATTTATATAAATATTTTTATATAAATATATAAAACAGAAAAAAAAAGTAAAATCTCTCGGCCCGGTACTGTAGCAGCCCATATTCTGGCCTGGAAACTTAATCCATGCGACCGCATGGAGTTTTAACTCCAATATCATGCGATCGCATGACTGGCCCCGACACACCAGGTTTGACCTCTTTCAGCATTAATTACGGTGTAATAATAATTATTATTATTATTAATTAATTAAAACCCTAATTATGGTTTATTATTTAATCAATATTTAATATTTAGTTTTAGTTTTATTATTATTTTGTATTATTTAGTTTTAATCTAGTTTTAATAAATATATAAATTAATACTTTTATAAAATAAATAATATAAAAATAATATTTTTATAAAAATTGTACTTTTTACAACTTGAAGTTTATTTTTATACTTTGTATCTTTTTATTTGTTTTAGCGTAATATTTGTATTATTTTTTTCGTTCGTAACTAGTTTTAAGTCATAGTTTTTGCCATAGTTATTTTTATTTCTAGACTTTTAGGCTTTGCCGTAAAATTCCTTAAGTGCTTTTTCTTTAGACTAAGATTTAGGTGCTTTAGAATTTTGCGAAGCTGTTTTAATATTTTAGTACCTTTTTAAGTAATTGCCGTTTTGGATATAGAATTTCTTTTAAGCTTTAATACCTTTAGACGCAACCTTTAATTCTTAATTTTAGACTTTTAAGTTTCGACGCGCTAGGTTCTTTTTATTATTTTTTGACCATTTATTTTTCGATGTTTTTCCGACGCGCTATTTTTCTTTCTTATTTTTCAACGCTCTAGTTTTTAGGACTTAGAATATTTTCTATTTCTTCTCTAAAATTTCTTTAAATTTCAACGAAAAATTATTTTAAGTGATTAAATTGATAGACATCCAAATTTTCTGCTTCGTAGTAATAGTTGAATTTGTTAGTGGCTGAGTTGTGAGCTTTCAATTTAAAGGGTTCTGGCTCCCTGCTACATCTTTTGGCTATTCGAAACGGGGGCAAAAGCAGAAAAGTCTATTAATTTGATAACTTATATAATTTTTATCTTTTATAACTAATAGGATATTCAATGAATGCACCGAGCAAAACGTTTACCACCTATTATACGTTCACCACCTGTAACTCGATCAAGACATCTAGCCAATATTGTCACCGTTGATTTTTCTTTAGAATCGTCATCCAGACGACCAAGTACTCCAATTCAAATTTCCGATAATCCATTTTTTGAACCCGACCTTACAATTGAGAATCCGGAGGATATTCAGGGACAATTCAGAGATCCTGAACCATTAATCTTTCCTCCAGAACCACCAATCATTCAAACGCAGATTGTCAAGGAACAACCCATTAAATCAGAATACTCTAGTGATTCAGATTCAACAAATTCAATCATGGAGAATCTGGAACCTCTAAGTATGGAAGACCGAATGCGAGCTAAACGCACTGGCCAAGGTCATGCAATTACTCAACCAGACATTAATGCGCCAGATTATGAAATCAAAGGACAAATCCTACACATGGTAACTAATCAATGCCAATTTAGTGGTGCGCCGAAGGAAGATCCAAATGAACATCTTCGTACCTTTAATAGGATCTGTACTTTATTTAAAATCCGAGAAGTGGAGGATGAACAGATATATCTCATGTTATTTCCCTGGACTTTAAAGGGAGAAGCCAAAGATTGGTTAGAATCGTTACCTGAAGGGGCGATTGATACATGGGATGTTTTAGTTGAAAAATTTCTTAAACAATTCTTTCCGGCATCTAAAGCCGTAAGACTTCAAGGAGAAATTGTTTAGTTCACACAAAAGCCAAATGAAACTCTATATGAGGCGTGGACAAGATTTGGAAAGTTATTAAGAGGATGTCCGCAACATGGTTTACACACTTGTCAAATAGTATAAATATTCTACCAAGGATGTGACATCACTACACGAAAAGACATCGATATAGCAGCTGGTGGTTCCATTATGAAGAAAACCGCAACTGACGCTTACAAAATTATTGATAACACTGCTTCCCACTCACATGAGTAGCACCAAGAAAAAGATATCGTTAGATCATCTAAAGCAACTAGAGCAGATTCTAGCCATGACTTAGATTCCATTTCCGCAAAGATAGATGCTGTCGAGAGACGAATGGAAAAGATGACTAAAGATATTCACTCAATACGAATTAGTTGTGAGCAGTGTGGAGGACCACATTTGACAAAAGATTGTCTCAGTATTGAACAAACAATGGAACAAAGAGAGAATGTTTCATATCTAAACCAAAGGTCTAGAAATAATTATCAGAATAATTATCAACCGCCAAGACCAGTCTACAATCAAAATCATAACTATAACCGAAATGTTGCATACAACAACCAACAAGGTCCTAGCAATCAACAAGTATCCAATAATACTTACAATAAGCAAAGACCTATTTTTCAAAATAAAACACCACAAATCGATGATAAAAATCTAAATTTAGAAGATATGATGTCGAAGCTAGTTGAATCTCAAACGCAATTTTTCACATCTCAGAAACAAACGAATGAACAAAATGCTCAAGCATTTAGAAATCAACAAGCTTCTATTCAAAATTTAGAACAAGAAGTAAGTAACCTAGCAAGGTTGATAGGTGAAAGAAAACCGAGAAGTCTACCTAGTGATACAAATGCTAACCCCCGGAATGAAACAGCTAAAACCATTACCATAAGAAGTGGTATTACACTTAAACCACCTGAAATGCCTGTAATTTCTGATGAAGCTATTCCTACTCCACAAGAACCACAATTTGAGCAAAATAAGGAAACAGAACTGGTAGTTGAAAAGGTTAATGAAGATAACACAGTTAAAGCTAAACCTTATGTTAAACCATACCAACCACCACTTCCTTACCCGAGTAAAATGAGAAAAGAAAGACTTGAAGCCGAGCAATCTAAATTCTTGGATATGTTTAAACAGATAAATGTAAATCTTCCTTTCATTGATATAATTTCAGGAATGCCTAGATATGCTAAATTTCTGATAGATCTAATCACAAATAGAAAGAAAATGGAAGAACTCTCGGCTGTTACTATGAATGCTAATTGCTCTGCAGTACTATTGAATAAGATACCAGAAAAATTATCAGATCCAGGAAGTTTCATGATTCCATGTTTTCTGGGTAGTCTTAGTTCAATAGAAGCATTGGCAGATTTAGGTGCTAGTATAAATTTAATGCCGTATTCACTATACGCTAAACTAGACCTTGGAGAATTGAAACCAACACGAATAAATATACAACTAGCCGATCGATTAGTAAAATATCCTAGAGGGATAATGGAGAACATGCTAGTTAAAGTTGGTACTTTAGTATATCCAGTAGATTTTGTTATTCTGGATATGGAAGAAGATTCTCGAGTTCCTCTCATATTAGGAAGACCATTCTTAAACACGGCTAAAGCAATAATAGACGTGTTTTGTAAGAAACTGACCCTAAGTATAGAGGATGAGAGTGTTACCTTTTCTGTTGATAGAGCAATGCAACAACCGCAATCTGCAGATGATACATGTTATTATATTCAAACTATAGATTCACATGCAGAATTGTTAGAAGAATTTTCAGAATTACAGGGAACAGGAGAATGTTCGTTAGGAGAAGGAACTGAACCAATTAATGAAACAGAAATGTTAGCTACACTCATGGCTAATGGATATGAACCAACAACAGAAGAAATTCAAATGATAAAAGAAGAAGACAGATATCGATATAAATCATCGATAGAAGAACCACCAACATTAGAGTTAAAGCCACTTCCAAACCATTTGGAATACGCTTATTTACATGGTGAATCTAAATTACCTGTAATAATATCGTCTTCTCTTACCAAAAATGAAAAATCTCAACTCATTACTGTGCTAAAAGCTCATAAACCAGCTATTGCATGGAAGATTCATGACATTAAAGGAATAAGTATTTCGTATTGCACACATAAAATCCTTATGGAAGAAGGTCATAAAACGTATGTGCAACGCCAATGAAGACTAAATCTTAATATGCAAGATGTTGTTAAGAAAGAAATTATTAAACTGCTAGATGTAGGTTTAATTTATCTAATCTCTGATAATCCATGGGTAAGCCCAGTTCAATGCGTACCTAAGAAGGGTGGCATGACTGTCATCACAAATGAAAAAAATGAGCTTATTCCTACTCGGACTGTAACAGGATGGCTTGTTTGTATTGATTATAGAAAATTAAATGACACCACCAGAAAAGATCACTTTCCCTTACCTTTTATTGATCAAATGTTAGAAAGATTAGCCGGAAACAATTACTATTGTTTTCTTGACGGTTTTTTCGGATACTTTCAAATTCCAATTGCATCCGAGGACCAAGAGAAAACCACGTTCACGTGCCCTTATGGTACTTTTGCTTACAAATGCATGTCATTTGGACTTTGCAACGCCCCTGCAACCTTTCAAAGGTGCATGATGGCGATTTTTCACGACATGATAGAAGAATGCATGGAAGTTTTCATGGATGATTTTTCAGTCTTCGGTGATACATTTGAATCATGTCTAGTTAATCTTGAACGAATGCTTATTAGATGCGAACAATCAAATCTAGTACTTAATTGGGAGAAATGCCATTTCATGATTAAAGAAGGCATCGTTCTTGGTCATAAAATTTCAAAGGAAGGAATTGAAGTAGATAGAGCTAAAGTAGATGTAATTGCTAAATTTCCACATCCCACCAATGTTAGAGGTGTTAGGAGTTTTCTAGGGCATGCCGGTTTTAACCGACGTTTCATAAAAGATTTTTCTAAAATTGTCACTCCTATGAATAAACTCCTAGAAAAAGATGCACCATTCATCTTTTCAGTTGAATGCATCAAATGTTTTAATATTCTTAAAGAAAAACTCACTAATGCACCGATCATGATAACTCCAAATTGGAATCTGCCGTTTGAACTAATGCGCCATGCAAGTGATTTTGCAATGGGAGCCGTTTTAGGAAAAAGGATTGAAAAACGATTTCAACCTATTTATTATGCTAGTAAGACGTTACAAGGAGCACAAATGAATTACACAACTACTGAAAAAGAACTCGTTGCTATTGTCTTTGCTTTTGACAAATTTCGTTCATATCTCGTTCTAGCAAAAACGGTGGTCTATATTGACCATTCTGCTCTTAGATACCTATTTTTGAAACAAGATGCCAAACCAAGATTAATCCGTTGGATCTTACTCTTACAAGAGTTCGATATTGAAATCCGAGACAAAAAGGGAGCAGAAAAGCTCGCCGCTGATCATCTTTCTCGTCTTGAAAATCCTGAATTAGAAGTTCTAAATGAATCGGCCATACAAGACAACTTTCCTGATGAATATCTATTGAAGATAGATTATAGTGAAATTCCATGATTTGCAGACTATGCAAACTACTTAGTATGTGGATTCCTTGAAAAAGGGTTGTCGTACCAAAAACGAAAGAAATTCTTTAGTGATATAAAACACTATTTCTGGGAAGATCCACATTTGTTTAAAAGCTGTCCCGATGGAATAATATGCCGATGTGTATTCGGAGATGAAGCCAGCCAAATCTTAAACCATTGTCACACAGGACCAACAGGAGGGCATTATGGGCCTCAGCTCACAGCATGAAAAGTTTACGATGCTAGATTCTATTGGCCTACAATTTTCAAAGACGCACACCTTCTTTGCAAATCCTTTGATGCTTGTCAATGGGCCGAAAAATAAGTCAACGCGATGAAATGCCACAAAATGTCATTCAAGTATGTGAAGTATTTGACATTTGGGGTATTGACTTTATGGGTCCATTTCCAAAATCTCATAATAATTTCTACATTCTCGTTGCCATTGATTATGTATCTAAATGGGCGGAAGCACAAGCTCTCCCAACTAATGATGCACGAGTTGTAGTCAACTTTTTAAAACATCTTTTTGCAAGGTTCGGAACACCGAAAGCTTTAATAAGTGATCGGGGTACTCATTTTTGTAATAATCAACTTGAGAAAGTTCTCAAAAGATGTGGAGTAACTCATAAAATCTCCACCGCTTATCATCCACAAACAAGTGGACAAGTTGAAAATATCAACCGAGCTTTAAAACGTATTCTAGAGAAAACCGTATGATCAAATCCGAAGGAATGGTCCATGAAATTGGAGGATGCACTCTGGGCTTTTAGAACAGCCTACAAAACTCCAATTGGAACCACACCTTTTAAACTCGTTTACGGAAAAGCATGTCACCTTCCAGTAGAAATTGAACACAAAGCATTTTGGGCTTTAAAGACATGTAATCTTGATTTACATGAATCCGGACGTCTACGATTAAGTCAATTAAACTAATTAGAAGAATTGAGACATGAAGCATATGAAAATTCGTTAATCTATAAGGAAAGAACGAAGAAATGGCATGATAAAAGAATCAGAAGTTCAAAAGAATTTAAGGAAGGAGATAAAGTTCTTCTTTTCAATTCACGATTCAAGCTATTTCCTGGAAAATTGAAATCAAGATGGTCTGGACCATTTATAGTCAAAAAGTTTTCCCATACGGAACAATAGAGTTAATAAATTCAAATGGGATTGAATTTAAAGTTAATGGTCACAGAGTTAAACATTACATACATGGTCCGATGGAAGTTGACAATGAAGTCAATCATAATTTCACCACCCAAGAAAACCTTCTAAATGAAAACATAAATATGTTATCAACAACATATGAAAAATCAAAATTGAAAAATGGGGAGGATTCAAATTGGAGTGATTTTCTATACAAACCTCTCATTCCAAGAAACGAAGAAAAATGTGAACAAGAAGTTCAAATAGAAGTGAAAGAACCAAGAAAAGAACACCCGAAAAAGGTTTACAAACCAACTCGACTTACTAAAGCAGGAGATCCGGGTGAATTTATCATTTCTTGCTTGCTTAATGATAGTGCTATATATAATGGACTCGCAGATTTAGGAGCAAGTGCAAATATTATGCCTCTTTCCTTATACAAAAGATTAGGTATGGGAAAATTAAAACCAACCAAAATAGGTGTTCAATCGTTTGACCTAACCATTAAACACCCGGTTGGAATAGCAAATAATTTACTTGTTAACGTGGGAAGTTTGACCTTTGTTGCAAACTTCATAGTTATTAATATGGAGGAAAACCTTGATATTCCTCTAATTTTAGGTCGCCCATTTTTAGCAACCACCGAGGCGTTCATTGATGTAAGAGAAAGTAGAATGACACTTAGGGATGGTGATAAATCGATCACCTTTGTGAACCGAAAGTTTAGATCTCCACCAATCAAAACTGTTAAACCAATAAAAACGCATAAGTGTGGGGAAGATGAAGAAACACTTAATGATGATCTGATCACAAAGAACCCCGTTGATGATACGAAATAAGATGAACCCGTTTTTAACAGTTCAACGAAGAAACTTTATAAACGGATTCACGATGCTAGGATTAATTGAAACTTTAAGTTATGTAACCGATTAGTATCCAATTTATCGCCTAAAGAAAAGGCAATGTTAGTTGAATTTGTGAAAGTTACAGAGGAAATCAACAAATGGATTGAAGCAAAAGTCAGAGATATACAAGTTGTTGATGATCCAATTGAAAATAACGTTAATCACAATTTTAACACCACATCTAATTAAGTGTGGGGAGGTTCGAATCTTTTTAGGGTAATTTGTATTTCTGTTAGAGTTAGATATTCTGTTTTCGTGTAGTTCTCGAGAATGGAATCCGAATGGTCTTTCCCTAGCAGACCCTAAAGAACTAGTCTTCTCCCCCCATTCTGAATTTTTATTTTTTTAGGTTTTACGAGATGAAGAATTCCTTTGATCGGAACCATTGTCTAATGCTACATGCTATAATTACTAAACGTCATAATGACAAACTTTCGAGTGAACTGGTATCATAAATAAGAGAAAAAATGGACGGAGTAAGAAAAGAACTCATAAAAGATCATCATAAGATACATTTTGGAAAAGGAAAATCAAAATCCGCAACAAAAAGAAGAGCACGACACCTTGAAAGATGTTATAAATGCGGAAAATGGTCACACGAAGGTAAATGTTCAAATAATCAAACATATTCAAATACCGAATGTGTTACTCTATGCAGAGAAGGACCGTTTATATGTTTAGAATAAAAGATATTGAAGATTCGAGGTTATGCTTACGTAGCTATTGAGAACCAAATCACACGACTCTCCTATGAGTCGGCTAAAGCAGGTCTATGAGAATTCTTTCTCATAGGTAAGTATGTACAGTTTTTATTTTTATTTTTATTATTTTTAACCTTTTGATAATAAACGCTGAATCATTCGTTATAAAGTATTAAATTGATATTCAATAAGATTAGGTATGCGTAACCGAAATTATTGATATCATACAAAAATTTATTACATCACTGCGAAATTTACCGTTTATTCTTAAGGTATAAATATCTTTAATCAATCAACCCAAAATATTTTAAAAATTCGTCAGGAGTAAAACTAGGTAATATAGCCGAAATTACTTTACCGAAAAGAGGGGCGTATATTTTTGATAATATTTGATTGATTAAAGTGGGATAAAAGACCAAAAAGATTTTTTTACTTTGTTTTTAAAATTAATATTAAATTATTATTGTAAACTTTTTAAAATCAATATAATTAAGTTTGTAAATATTTTAAAAAATTAATAATTTTAATATAAGTTTGTATGTATAAAAACAAAAATATAATATAAATTTGGTGTGAATTTTTAATGAATTTTTAATTTTATGCATTTTAAATTAAAGTTTGGTGTGAATTTAAAAACAAAAATTTACTTTATTTCATTAAGTTAAAAAAGTGATTTCTAAACATTCGTCGTGAGTTGAAAACTAGGTCGTTGAACCGAAATTGTTTTACCCGAGGGCTGGACGAGAAATTTTATTATCATTATTTTTAATCTTATTGATCTAAAGTATGCCAAAAGCATTTAAAAAAAAAACGCCAATATGTTTGGAAACTTTGGTAAAATTTAATCATTCTTCTACGCTAATCACCCTCAATAATTTAAACTGTTACTGATTTCTTGCAAATGAGGGCATTGCAAGATCTTAAGTGTGGGAAGGGGTTAAATTCTTTCGAATTTTTAAAATTCTAACTTATACACTTGGTTACCATTAAAAATACTAGTAACGCAGTAGTTGTATTAGAATCTAGTGCTCTCTGATAATAAAGAACAGCCCTAGTCTTATATACTGACTACACAATTCTAGTAAAATTTTTAAAAAATTTCAAATAAATGAATTCAAAATCATGTTTATACATATTTATGAATGGTAAAACTAGGTATTAATACCGAAATTAATGTTACCTCGGAAAGGACATAAATTGATAAACAAACCAAAATGTTAGAATTCATTTAAAATGAAATAGAGGACAATAAAAAGGCAAAGAAAGAAAAATAAAAGCCAAGTGCGGGAAAAATTTACCAAGTTATTTAAAACATATATCACATATTTTTGTACAAATAACTGAAGATACTTTTGTTTTGAATAATTTTATCAGTTTTACCCAATTTCTTATAATATATTTGAAAGAAAAGATGGATCTACACGATGAATCAATTCCATCATTAAAAGAAAGTAAAGTCTTCCGAAAAAGACACGCGCTTCTTGATTTAGGTCAGGAAGCTGTCGTCCAGACCAGTTGTAGAGTCTACGAAAAACCTTGAAAAGTTTTCTCGAAAATCAGCTGGAAATTCACGGACCTCAGCATCAAACAGGGTCGCCAAGTGGTCAGACTTATCCTAACCATGAGAGGATCTGTCTCGTAAAATGGGGAGGGCACCGTGCAAATTAGCTTGATAAGACTAATGAATCAGATCCCCAGAAAGGATAATCTCCTTAAAGATCAAAAATTAGTTTTTAAGCCTGATATTACTCAATCCTAGAGATTGACTTTTAAAGATTGAGAATTACAAACTCATGGAATTCAATGATATCTAAACTCGAGCTTGAACGAGAAAATATTTTGATCAAAATTACAAACCGATTTGTTTTCTGAAAACCCATTTTTAATGCGTTCATTACCATTGAACGTAAAATCCTAGGAATTCACCTGGAATTCATTAGGTCACCTGAACCAAATCGGGTGTCAACCGTAAGAACGGTAGTTGCATAGCATGGTCAAATACAGGACCTTGTGCCAGACCGAAAAACTATAGGGTGATCTTTACTATTGCTCCTACAAAGGATAGTAATTGCATCCGATACGTTATAAACCATAATTAAAAGCATGTCAGGGAATATTGCCTTAACATTTGCTTGTTCAACGCTTTCCTTTACAACCGAACGGTAGTTTACCGAAAGGTAATATACGGAGCAAGTATACTGGACGTGTTGCTTTCCTAATACAAGGTTAGAAAGTAGGTGACACAAAACCATAAGTTTTGAGCTAAAATTTTCAAATCTGAAACCCACAAAACCCAAAAAAACAATTTTGCAAACACCGGTGAAGGGTTATTCCGGAAAACTTATCTAGGGTAAAAGCTAGATTGAATTTTCAAAAGATCAAATATTTTCATAAAGATCCAATTTCCTTAAGGATCTAAATTTTTATAGTCATGTGGGACTGTAAACCACATCGTTACTACCATTGTTCATACCGCCGTATAGAAATCACTGATGTACAAAGTGTGAAAAAAATAAAGAAGTGATTCTAGTATTTTTATTTCAAGACTATATTGCTTGAGGACAAGCAACGCTCAAGTGTGGGAATATTTGATAATGCTAAAAACGAACATATATTTCATAGCATTATCCCTCAAGAAAGACAAGCTTTTAGTTGCAATTGTTCTATTTAAAGTAATATTCGTTTAAATAATAAAAGGTGAAGACAAAAGACAGATTCGCGAATTGAAGAAGCAAACGACCAAAAAGCTCAAAAGTACAAAGTACAATCAAAGTGGTTCAAATTATTGATGACAAACGTCTCAAAATTACAAGAGTACAAGACGCAAAATGCAAAATACAAGATATTAAATTGTACGCAAGGACGTTCGAAAATCCGGAACCGGGACTAGAGTCAACTCTCAACGCTCGACGCAACGGACTAAAAATTATAAGTCAACTATGCATATAAATATAATATAATATATAAATAATTCTTATAAATTATTTATATATTATATTATTTATTAAAAGTGTCGGCAAGCTAGGAGCCAAACTCACCTGAGCTGGAAAAAGAGGCCATACGATCGTATGGCCTGGAAGCCTAAATCCCATGCGATCGCATGGTGAATAGTAACTGGCCACATCCCTATAAATTTCGCAGTTTGGTTGAACAACAAACACATCTTTTTTTTCTCTCTCTTACTCTCAACGTATATATATATATATATATATATATATATATATATATATATATATATATATAGATATATATATATATATATATATATATATATATATATATATATGTATTTATATATATATATATATATATATATATATATATATATATATATATATATTAATTTTAATTTTAAATTCTAATAATAATAAGGGTATGTTAGCGAATGTTGTAAGGGTGTAAGTCGAAATTCTGTCCGTGTAACGCTACGCTATTTTTAATCATTGTAAGTTATGTTCAACCTTTTTAAATTAATGTCTCGTAGCTAAGTTATTATTATGCTTATTTAAGGCGAAGTAATTGTGATGTTGGGCTAAATTTTAAAATTTGGTAATTGGGCTTTGGACCATAATTGGAGTTTGGATAAAAGAACGACACTTGTAGAAATTAGACTATGGGCTATTAATGGGTTTTATATTAACTTAACGATACCTCGTTAATTTAATATAAAGGTTATAATTTGACTTATCTATAAATAACCACATACGCTTAATCGGGTACGGTGGGTGGGATATCAATAAACACCAATAATTGTTCATTTTACAGGACACGGAACTGGATTAATAGTTAATGGACTAGTTGAAACAGGGGTGGATTACATTCAAGGGTAATTGGTGTAATTGTTAACAAAGTAGTAAAACCTTGGACTACACGCAGTCGATAACCTGGTGTATTCATTAAACAAAGTATTAAGACCTTGTTACAATTCGAATCCCCAATTAGTTGGAATATTTGACTTCGGGAATAAGAATAATTTGACGAAGACTTCCGCACTTTATGATTATGACTGATGGACTATTATGGACAAATCCGTATGGACATAATGAATAATCCAGGATAAAGAACAATTAACCCATGGTAATAAACTAAAATCAACACGTCAAACATCATGATTACGGAAGTTTAAATAAGCATAATTCCTTTATTTCATATTTAATTTCCTTTATTTCATATTTAATTGCACTTTTAATTATCGCACTTCAATTTATTGTCATTTTAATTATCGTACTTTTTAATTATCGCAATTTTATTTACCGTTATTTTATTTATCGCACTTTAATTTATCGCACTTTAATTATTGTCATTTACCTTACGCTTTAAAGTAAGTTATATTTATTTTTAATATTTTACATTAGGTTTTAACTGCGACTAAATTTTTAAAATCGACAAACCGGTCATTAAACGGTAAAAACCCCCTTTTATAATAATAATACTACTTATATATATTTTTGTATTTTTACAATTATAAGTTAAAAATATAGCGTTAAACTTGGCTAAGATCCCTGTGGAACGAACCGAACTTACTAAAAACTACACTACTGTACGATTAGGTACACTGCCTATAAGTGTTGTAGCAAGGTTTAGGTATATCCACTCTATAAATAAATAAATAACTTGTGTAAAATTGTATCGTATTTAATAGTATTTCCTTGTAAAAATATAACTATTTTGTATACACCTCTACGCACATCAATAATCTTAACGATAATAACGATAGTAATAATAATAACAATAACAATTTTTAATGATAATACCTTTTATTAATAACGATAATGATAATAATAATAATAATTAAATAATTATAACGACGATAATAAGGACGATAGTAATAATAATCATTTTAACAACAAATATACTAAAAGTAATAATAATTCAGTTGACTACATCGAAATCACACGAGTTCTAAATGAAAAGTTATTAATTTTTCATCAGCTTTCCAACGACATGCATATCATATATCTTATCCTAGTAGTATATGTATCTAATTCAGGATTCAACATAACCTATCTAACGACAATATCAAACGTACAATCATGCATAATCCTATATACTCGAGCACTAGTCAGGGATACACTAATGATATATAAAAGTTAAGTTATGAGTGCTCACGTATCAATATTGTGATTCAATATTGCAGGAAAGGTACGTAGACGCAACGGAGATGATAAACACTAGATTGGTCTCACGAACATACCCCCGAACCATACCCATAACCTCCATAGCTATAAACCATAATTTCCTTAGCTCTATCCCTTTCGAAAAATCCGTTTTGAAATCGCTCGCACATACCCTCGTCGTAGTATTTTATGTATAATATTAATAATAACACTCATAAATAATACTAGTACTATTATTAATAATATTAGGATTTATATTAGTAATATTATTATTAATAATAAATATAAGTGTATATAAATATAAGAGAGATCGATAGAGGATGCGAGATATGTACACTCAGTGAACCAGAAATTGATCAATTTATAGGATGTGAGCCACCAAACCACCCCATGCGATCGCATGGGGTTTGTGAGTGCAATCCATGCGATTGCATGGTCACCACAGCCAGCTGACATCCATTACTTCCTTGTGCCGACACTCGTATAATATTATTAAATATAATTAATTAATTAATAATCTATATAAATAATAATATATTATATAATATTTACGTGCATAGTTAACTTATAAAATTAGTTCCATTAACTTGGACGTTATCACTCGACTAATGTCCTGGTTCGTGTTTCTCGAAAGCATTTTCGTACATTTAGAAAACTAGTATTTTACGTTTCGTGATGCGTACCTTTATCAATAATTAGACTTAGCTATCTATAACTATATAACTTGAAGTATAATCTATACATTTGAGTGCTATGGTCATTTGCTTCTATAAATCATTGTCTAGTTGTTTATCAAAATACGTTTAACAATATCAAAACGTTTTATATTATACATTAACGCATTGTAAAGTATATATATATATATATATATATATATATATATATATATATATATATATATATATATATATATATTCTTATTTAAAAATATAATTTTGTACATCTAATATATAATTGAAGTATCTATTTAATAATATAACGTTTAGTTTTTCAAACCTAATTATATTTTAAGTTCATTTTAATCGTTTAAGTAATAGAAAATATTATGTCGTAACACGTTTACGTTTTTGCAACAATATATATATATATATATATATATATATATATATATATATATATATATATATATATATATATATATATATATATATATATATATATATATATATATATATATAATTTATAATACAAAGCTTTAATTGAGTTCTTTAAAACTTATGAACAAATTATCTTATAAAACATTTTTAATAATAAAGTTCTTTTAAAAAAATATTTTTGTACGTTTGAAACAACATTACATAAATATAAAAACTTTGTTTTCCAAAACTAAATATATTTAAGAATCATTTTACTAAAAAGGTTATAATAGTAGAAGTTGTTATATCGTAAAACGTTTTAGAAAAGTAAGATTAAATATACTCTTAATAGGTTTCAAGTTTTTAAATTAACGTTTGTTGGTGAAACATGAGATGAAGTCCAAAGGTTAGATAAACGTATGAAATCATCTTAATGTAAAATGTCGATATCCAACGTCTAAGTTATTTACATTCTACGTTCCAACTTTAAGATGAAAGTTAGAATAGTTTTCTTTTTAAAATTACGAGGAAAATGTTGTAAAACATGAATTGAAAATCAAATAAGAATGTCCACTAATATTTGTCTAGTACTTGATAATTGGCATTTTGTTCTCACTTGTAAATCACTTTACCATTTATTCTGAATACCGTTAAAAAGAAAGGTTTCCTAAATCAAAGTGGACCTCTCAACAGAGACTCGTAATCATACAATGTATATGATAAATCAATCATTTGATAGTATCTTCTAATTCAATCGATAAATATATTGAAATAAATACGTTCTTGTAAAGTATTATACGTTTAATACTTTGTTAATATTCTCAAGTTAAAACATATACATATACATATATATACATATTCATATCCGATTATATAATGATTCGTGAATCATCGGAATTTGGTCGAGGTTAAATAAATGTGTGAGCATAGTTTAAAATTTTTGATATTCAATATTACATACTTTGCTTATCGTGTCGTAAACATATAATGATTAAAGTTTAAATTTGTTCGGAAATTTCCTGGTCGTCACAATTATTGTGATTGTTGTTGAGATTGTTGGTTTGTGAAAATGGGATTTTAGGTACAATATTGTTGGTTGATATTATAGGGAATATGTTGTTGATAGTTTTGGTTGGTGAAGTATTGTTGATGTTGAATTTGTTGTGTATGTATGTTTGGAAACATACCGGCAAATGCATTAGATGGATTAGCATTTGCAAAGCGAGAAAACCCGATATTTTGTTGCGATTGATCAAGCAAATTTTGCATCATGTCGCGACCGACCGCATTCGGGTCTTGAACTTGCGGGCATTGTTTCGATTTGCCTTTGTTTGGGGTTTTTTTGGAACTCATTGTTTGGGAGAAAAAAAAGATTGTATAAAATGTAGAGATGAATGAAATAAATTGGAATGGAGTGTAGTTTTTAGTTGTGTAAAATGAGTAAATGGAATAATGGATTGTGGATTATATATAGTGTATAAATGAAAAAAATAAATAAATAAAAAAAAGATAACCGTTGCAAATAGCCGTTGGAATTTAATTTTTTATTTTTTTTATTTTCTAAACGGTCATTTTGTCCGAATTACTCCGTCCACATATATGATTCAAACGCACGAAAGAGAGCACGATGGGGTGGGTGGACACCTGGGCAGAGGCCTGGGCGGTGCCGTGCAATCGGCGCCCACAAGGGCGGTGGTGAGGATCGATCCGTTGGGACTACTCTCAACATGCCTTTTATGGGGTAGAAATTCAGATGAAAAGAAATAAAGGGTTAGAGATTTGGGTTGGGCCGATTTGGGATGATGACGATAACTCGAGTGTATTAGGTGTATCGAACATCATTAAATTTGAAAAGGAAAAATCTTAGGATTACACATTTTTGAATTAAAATTCGAGTTGGTTTGATGTGAATTGGTTGTGGCCTGGTCGGTGAATGAAATGGTTCGGTTTTGTTGGATAGGGTTGGGTTGGGTATATATCTATCTATATATATATATATATATATATATATATATATATATATATATATATAACAAAAAGGTTTTTATTTACATGTCAATTTGTGATTAAGTTGAATTAATTTTTCATTATAATTTAATATATACATATAGATAGATATATATTTACTTATATACGAATATAATAAATAAAAATATTATAATTAATTCAAGATTTTATCTACATAATTAGCATTTATGTCGGTTCCAAAGTGATACATGTTATCAATTAAAATTAAAAAAAATAATACTTCGTATGAAGTATAATTAGGAAATAGAACTTTTAATCAAATATTTAAATCATGACCTCATGATACTCATATTTTTTACGATCACATATATCTTTATTAAAATATACTTTTTATTTTAATAAACATAACAATCAATTTACTTTAAAAATTAATTATGCTTCATCACTACAATAATATATACAACATATATATTGTTAAATTAACGTATATGCGTATATGTTTGTGGCTCATCATCATTTATTAATTTAAATTAATAATTAATATCTATAATATTAAAAAATAATATTCATAGTACTACCTAAGGGAGCATTTCTTTTTAGCAATAAATATGAAAGTGATTGAATTTACAGTTTAAGTCCTTAAAATATTTATGAACACGCAAATATAACTATTATAATATTAATTATACATTGACGACTTCACCGAATACGATTATTTTGCTGAAATGACTAACAACTTATTTTACTGAAATGACTATCAATTTTTCTAAAATTAAACTCGCGGGTTACACTTTTATTTATAAAATAATTGTATATAATAGTTCCAAAATAATATAACTAATACTTTACTTATGTTTCATGACAAATTTTCATTGTACTCTAAATATTACGTAGTATATTATTTATATATTAAAAATATATTAATGGTGAGAAAGAAAATTGTAGACATTAAGTTACTAAAACTATTCACGGGCTCTTGAACTCAAAAGAACTTTTAAAATTCGTTAACACCACGGGCTCTTAAACTCCAAAGGAATTTTTAAAATTTGTCAATATCACTGACTCTTAAGTAATTTTAATACTTTTCCTATTTTTAGTATCGCTATTTACATACCAATATAAACTGCAAATTACATTTTTTGCACGATTTTTTATACACCCGTGCAACGCACGGGCTCAAAAACCTAGTGTGTGTATATATATATATATATATATATATATATATATACATATATATATATATATATATATATATATATATATATATATATATATATATATATATATATATATATATATATATATAGTGAAAGGATCTGGAGAGAACTAAGGGTGTGAGAGAACCTAAAGAATTCACATATTAATACACATTCACCAACCATATGCACTTATTCTTTAAAAAAATCAAAATTTTCTTTTTTTTCGAAACTTTTTCTAAATTTTTTTTTAAATCGACGTCAGTACAGACTGACTGTCACGTCAGCAGACCGACTGCCACGTCAGCAGACTGACTCACACGTCAGCACAGACTGACTGCCACGTCACCAGACTGACTGCCACGTCAGCAGACTGACTGCCACGTCAGCCATGCTGACTGCCAGTCTGCTGACGTGAAATTTTTAAAGAAAATAAAAAAAAAATTAGAATTTTTTTTAAAATTTTTTAATTTTTTTTTTCCAAACAATAGATGAATATGATAGGTGTGTGTGCATTCATATGTGATTTTCTGAGTTCTCTATCACCCTTAGTTTTCTCTGAATCCTCACCATATATATATATATATATATATATATATATATATATATATATATATATATATATATATATATATATATAATCAAGAGGGAAGCACTTTTTTGGGGAAGTGGGGTGAAGTAATTTTTTTTCATTTTTTGAAAAAACTTTGTTCACGGACATTATAGATTAGATGAAAATATGAACATTTAAAAAAGACACTTTGTGATGAATGTCATTATTTTGGCGGGAAAACGCTCGAAGAAAAAAATAAAAACATTCAATGTTTTGAATGTTTTGTTGCTGAGTTTTTCTTAAGGGGTTAGAAATTAGGGTTTAGAAATTAGGGGGTTATAAATTAGGGTTTAGCTATTAGTGTTTAGAAATTAGGGTTTTAGATTTTGAAATTAGGGTTTAGGGTTTAGAAATTAGGGTTTAGATTGAACATTTTAACACGAACGGTTTAGAGTTTAGGGTTTAGGGTTTTGGGTTGAGGGTTTACGGAGTAAACTCGAAAACCCTAAACCCTAAACCATAAACTCTAAATCGGGCTAAATTCGAGAAAAACACTTCACACAAGATGAAAACAAAACGATTCAAATAAACTCAGCAGCAAAACATTCATTGCATTGAATGTTTTTCTTTTTTTCTTCGAGCGTTTTTCCGCCAAAATAATGACATTCATCACAAAGTGTCTTTTTTAAATGTTCATATTTTTATCTAATCTATAATGTTCGTGAACAAAGTTTTTTCAAAAAACGAAAAAATAAAAAAAATAATTTGCTTCCCCCTTCCCCCTAAAAAGTGCTTCCCTCTTGATTATGACCCTATATATATATATATATATATATATATATATATATATATATATATATATATATATATATATATATATATATATATATATATATATATATATATATATATATATATATATATATATATATACATAGCCAAAAGTTCAAACGAGAACCAAAAAAATGGCGAGAACTACGAGAACCATTAAATTACAAGGTTTTTCAAATTTGAGTAGGTTGAATCACATATAAATGTTAATTGAGAGTAAGATTGAACAAAAAATAGTTTGAAAAAACCTATAGTTAACTTTATAATGAAACATATATTTCCTCGTTCGCATGTGCAGATGTGTTTGTGTAACAGGCGAACATTTCTTATAATTCACAATTGAACATGTAATTTGTGGTTGTGAACATTTTTTTGCCAATGATATGAACATTAGATACCACTTATATGCAATATGTTGAATATAAATGCATATAAACCATGTAATCAAAGAGTTCTCGCAGTTCTCGCTATTTTTGTGGTTCTCATCTGAACCATATATATATATATATATACATATATATATATATATATATATATATATATTGGTTCATCTACATTGAACCTTAATATACATAAGGTATGAAGTCACTCTTTTATTGACACATATCCACTTAAAATGAAAGAAAATTTTTAAAGAAAAGGGTATTATAGTCAAAATGAAAAATAAAAAATAATGTGAATTAATATAATAACTATATTGTATACATCGAACTAGTCGAGTTCTCTCTATCCCTTCAAATAGTTTTCTCCCACGTTTTAAACGTCACTCTTCTGACCACCATTTGGCACTCGTCCGACCACCGGTTTTTTGCCGGTGGTCCGGTTACCTTTTATTTTCCTCGTTTTTTTAAGTTCACTTATTTCTTTTCTCTCTTTTCCTTCGTTGTAATAGTTTTTTGAGCTCCGGTAAACATTATTGTCATCACTTTGATTCTCAGGCGATGAATGCTTTTGGATCAGTGATTTTTCTAGTCTCTTAACCTGTGCCGGAGTTCTCTCCTGTTCCGACGATTGTGATTTTCAGACGAGGGTGTCATTAGATGACCATTAATTAATTCTACAACAATTTATTGATGATAAACCCCAAATGATTGTATCAACTTTGAGTTTATCAATGTATCAAATATATATATATATATATATATATATATATATATATATATATATATATATATATATATATATATATATATATATATATATATATATATATATATATATCAACGCATCAATGTACATCAATCAACTTTTAGTTGTGCATCAGATACTCTTGTTTGCTACTGGTTTTATTGGGTTGTGCATCACATAATTATTTGAGATATACATTTTTTCGCACCATTAATATCTTTATAATATATAAATTATATACTACGTAATATTTAGAGTACATTAAAATTTGTCATGGAACGTAACATTAGTAAGTATAAGTTATGTTACTTTAGAATTATTATATACCATTATTTTTTAAATAAAAATGTAACCCGAGAGTTTAATTTTAGAAAAAATTGTTAGTCATTTCAGTAAAATAATGATACTAGGAGAAGTCGGCATGTATAATTAATATTATAGTAGTTATATTTGCGTGTTCATAAATATTATAAGAACTTAAACTGAAAATTCAAATAACTTCCTTATTTATTGCTAAAAAGAATGCTCCGTTGGTATTGCATCGAAGCTCCATTTCGTATACAATTTATTACGTTTTGTTCGTATAATTATTTCGAGTTGAACATTGATGACGGTGGAACCTAACTCGCGGCAAATATAAAGATAAATTCGTTAAAAAATTTTGGTGGGTTTTGTTTGGTGGGATAATATTCAATAGTGAATTTAACTTTTATACCCATGAAATTTTCTTTTATACCCATAATAAATTACAATTAGTACCCAAGTGTGAGGGGATATATATATATATATATATATATATATATATATATATATATATATATATATATATATATATATATATATATATATATATATATATATATTCACAACCCCAACTTTTTCGACTAGTTTATTTAACTTAACTTCCATGATATAAAATTTCCAGCTTAACAAGTAAATTTGATGAATTAGATCTTGGTTTTTTTAGGATTTGTAAGACTCTAAGGTTATAATTAAGTCTTGTTTAATCAAGAGTTGTCTTGCACATTTGCACAATGTCTTGAAACCCTAACTTATCACCATAAATCCTAGATTTTTGTAAATTTACACCCTTATATATAATAACTTAATAAATAAAGTTATTAATCAAATACTTAAACTTATAACTAATTCACTTTGACATCAGATCATAAGTTATGACATTTCCACACTTAATCACTCTCACACCTAGACTTGATCAATTTATACTTAGCCATTACTTCCATTTAGCCAACTTTAATCTATCTTGATTAAGACCTAATACAAGCATACTTTCTAAACCTTAACCATACAATTAATAGCTCAAATCATACTCTAGGTAATTACACAAACATATGTGCACTTAAAAGAAAAAAATCAACAAAATATCTTCCTCCCATTATCATCAAAACCGCCACCATCATCATCATCATCATCATAAGCAACCATGAACCATGAAATCTTCCTCAAAAAGCCATGCAAACAATTAATTTCTCATGCAAAACACCATGATTATGTTTTGCATGATCATTAATGAAGAACTTGCAAGTCACTTCTTCCATTTCTTCTTCCTTTGCCACATCTCACTCCCATCTCTCTATATATATCCTCTCAAACTCTCTTCTGCACTCAATTGCTCACTTCTTTCACTCACATACACTTAAAGTTCCAGCTCTAGACATAATCTTCATCATATTCTTGAACCTAGAAGAACCTTTCTCTTTAAGGTATAACTATCTACTTCAATTCTACCACCATTTCTAGCCATCTTCAAGATAAACAAAGGTGTAAAGGCTTGATCTAGAGTGTTAAATCACTTGATGATGATCACATGGCTATCCTTAATCTTGATGAAAGATACTAATCTTATGTTTCAAGCATGTCTAAGAACTTAAAAGATCTTATGTAACACCCCATTTTTTCCCGTACATGATTTACAGCTGTATCGCGTATGTACGATAGGTGTATGATGGAAATGAGACATGTTCGTGCGTTAAAGTTCTTGTATGCGAAAAGTGATCAGACCAAGTTAAAGGTCGCGGCGCGGAGGTATGGGTCGCGGCGCGACATCACAAACAAATCAGGATCAGGAGGCACGGTAAGGAAGGCACCAGACCATGCCTTGGGTCGCGACGCGACAGAAAGTGCCGTGTCGTGACATTCAGCTGATTTCAATTCCTGGAGGCATGTTAAGGAAACCACCAGAATATGTTATAGGTCGCGGCGCGACGATTAAGGCCGCAGTGTGGCATTCTGGGCGAGCTGGTACCAGATTTGCAATTTTAAAGGATATTCGAGGGCATTTTGGTTATTTCGCGTATGTGCCATATTTGGGATCTTAAATCCCATCCACTCATCTTTTTCTTTTATTTATTTTTCCTTTTCTTTCTATTTTCCTCTCAAAAACTTCAAACCCCAAATTGATTCAAAGGGATTTTTGAAAAGGAAGAAGCGGGTTTTGATCGAAAGTGTAAGAGACAAGTTTGTTCTCCTCGTTCTTAGCTACAAGGTGATACTAGCGGTAAGCTCTAACTCCGAAATTCATTTTTGTGTTCATCATTCAAATTTAGGGCTTTTGATTGTATGTTCATACATGGAACCCCACTAGTTGTTAATGGAAGGTAATAACTAGGATTCGGGTTTATTAGTGATGAAGGCGGGTTTTGAGTTGGTTGATGATTTAGCCTTGATTAGGGCTTTAAATTGAGTGTAATCACTATGATTAGTGATTATGAAAGTATCGGAAACCATTTGAGGTGTTTTGGTTGACTAATTTTGAAATGGGTTAAAATTAGGGTTTTGGTGTCAAATTAGGCAAGATAAGTGTTTAACACTTGTGTTTGGGTTAAATTGGCATATTAGGACCATTGTCACTAGTGTTAGTGATTATTGGTTAGTTTGGGCGCGTCTTGGACTTGGAAGTGCAATTGGGTCGAATTTGCACTAATTGTAAATATGGGTTGGTTTGTGCTCCACCCTAATTTTGTTGTTTGTTATGTGATAAATGGAATATGTACATTCCATCGGCGAGTTGCGGATTATTCAGTGGCATTCATTAAGGCGACAAGGTGAGTGTTAATATCCTATGTGCATATATATATATATATATATATATATATATATATATATATATATATATATATATATATATATATATATATATATATATATATATATGTGTGTAGGATGGGTGCGGGTCGGGTGAAGTGATTCTCGGCTATAGAGCTCACTTCACATATAGGTGGATTTGATGGACTTGTGTATAGGTCCAATTGGCATTGTTGTGCGTTTTGGTTGACACCCTTCGGCGTAGTGCACACTTTGTGTGTACGTTATCACATATGCTTGTGATGTGGATTATACAACCCCAATGGCGAAGGGTTAGTATTGAGTTGTGATTGGAGAAGTGGATCACGTGTGGATGCGGATTCACGATGACGCGTGTAGCTTCGGTCATCTTATTGAGAAAGTGAGTCTCGTGTAGTTCGGATTCACGATGACTCGTGTAGTTCGGTCATCTTATTGAGGTAGTGATCGTGTATGGTTGCGGATTACTAAGGCTCGTGTAGTTTAGCCAACCTCGATGTTGTTGTGTGATTGAAGATAGTAGTCTCGTGTGGATGCAGATCTACTAAGGCTCGTGTAGTTCGGCCAATCTTCATTTTGGTAATTGGTAATCGGTTTTGGTATTGGGTTAAGGGGTTAACCTTGGACGTTTATATATTGTTTTTTATATATATTGTCGTATTGTTGTGTTGTAGCTAACCCTCCGGGTGTAGCTTATTGGCGTTGTTCACATCGTCGTTGGTGAACTTATATTTGTTGTTATTTTAGCTTGTTGCTTAGTGATCGTACGGTATGCTTAGCTTAGCTTTCCTTTATGCTTGGATGCTCCGGTATGCGTTATTTAATTTCTTGTGTGGCGTGTCCATTTTATGCATATATATGTATGTAGTATATTCTCACTCACTAAGTGTTAGCTTACCCTCTCGTTGTTTTCATTTTTATAGATTGACTTGGAGGCGGTGGCTCGGGTAAGCGTGAGGACTAGTGGACTCGCGTAGTTTGCTTTAGAAGACGTGCTTTTGGACTTATTAGGATTGGGTAGCGTATTCCCAATCACCATGCTCGGTTTTGTTGGAAGTTAAAATAGTCTGGTCGTGTTTACCCGTTCGGATATTTAAACTAATGTAATAAATGTTTTAAAAGTTTATTGAACTTATTAATTGTGTTCAAGATGTTTTGGAAACATAATTGGGACCAAATTATTAATGTATTAAAGAAAAAAAATTTACGGGCCGGTTTAAATACGGGTTGGGTTGTTTCAAGTGGTATCAGAGCCTGGTCTAAGGGATTTAGGCGACTTGAGATAGGTGCCTAGACTTAGACTTTTGTGTGTGCTTATTTGTTACGGGACTTGTAGGTAAACGGGTCGGAACAGAATATAGTTAGTGCCTTATTTGTAGGTGGACTAACTAGGATTTTTGGCTCGTGTTGTGATGCTATTTCCTTGCGTGTGTTTATATCGCGTAGAATTTTCATTGTGTTGGTTATATCATCTAGCGAGGCGGTCATTGTACTAACGAGTTGATACGGCGTGTGTGCGTAATAAGGACTTGTAAACCTTATTACGGGTGCAAATCGTGTCTAACAAGTGATGTACGACGAGTGTTTAGTAAGATGGAGCGTTGTCTTAAGAGCTTCATGAGGACTAAACCTTCGATGTATGATGGGAAACCGGATCCTTTGGTAAGCACCACATGGATCTCGGATGTCGAAGGATGTTTTCGCACTATTGAATGCCCTCCCGAGAAAAAGACGAGAATCGCTACTATTTTGTTGCAGGGTAGGGCAAGGGATTGGTTGGATGGTAAGATTGATCTTGTCGGTGGTGAAACGTTTATGACTTTATCGTGGGACGAATTTAAGTAGGAATTCTTCGAGGAGTTCCGGACTTCAGCCGATTTGTGGGAGTTGCGTAATGAGTTACAAAATTTGCGACAAGGATCTATGGATTTGAATACTCTCAAGACGACCTTTATGGCGAAGGCTCGTTTTTGCCCGGAGTATTTGGGGAATGATCGTTTGTTGATGGGGGATTTCTATCGGACCTTGAATGATGACTTGAAGAGTAAAATTAGCAGGGGTCAAATGAAAAATTGTTTGCGGAATTATTCGACTTGGCTAGAGGTTTCGAGTCGTATTCGCGATCCAAGAAGGGTGAACTTTCAAGTGAGAAAAGGGTTGTTTCGTATGGTGCTCCAAGTAAGAGGACTAAGGGTCCGAGTGTGAGCACGGGTGGTACGCGGACGAGTATATCGGACTCTAGCATGCCTAGATGTTATAATTGTGGCGTGAGGGGTCACAAATCTTGGGAATGTTCGGTGCCAAAGGGTGATGGCATGGTGTGCTTCATTTGCCAAGAAGAAGGACATCGTAAGTCGGAATGTCCCAAGTTAGCGGGGACGGGTGTGGCGAGGTGACGTTAAGGTACGTTTCATTTTAATAAATATGCCCTTTAATTATTTATTATGTGCCGTTGAGTTTGAGTTATTAGATGCATTGTGTTGTGCAAGTTATTGATATGGGTGACGTTCCTAATGGAAGTACCCTATGGTGACGTTTGATTGTCGGGCGAAGGGCGTAAGGCTTGGCGCAACCAAGCATTCCTTAGTATTTGAGAAATGTTTCTACCAAGCCATGGAAATGGGTTTTGGTGTTCGGTTGTTAAGAGCGTGTTTGCTTTTGTGTTGAAGTTGATGAATCATGCGGTTCGACAGGTTGGATGAAGCCCGAGAAATCGAGTGTTGATCTCTGATATCGCATATTTCATACGCGTTTTCCTTAGCGATATCGGGTACATTTTGGTCCTTTTGGATACGATTTGGTGATATTTTGATAAGAGTTGTGAAAGTTCGAGTTCTAAGATCAAGGAGATGAATTTTGAAGATATTTAATGGTTTTTAGTGATTTTATATGAAAGCAAGTGAAAGATATTGGTTTGATTCGAGTTTGGTTCGAAAACAGGTGATTTTAGTGAGTTTTCAGCTCAGATTCAGCAAAAAGAGGTCTGGAGCGCCGCTCCAAAAGGTGGCGCGCCGCTCCAATGGGCATACAAATTAGTTTGACAGTTTTCAGGAATCCAGAAGTCAGATCATAGCTATATGGCATGCCGCGCAGGGTATCAGCGCGCCGCGCGGGTGCCTGGCGCGCCGCGCCACTTTGAGCCTGGTTCAGTTTTTGTTTCCTATTTAAAGCCCGAAAAATACCCTAACTTGACACTTTCGCATCCAGACGATTTCCAGCAGCTTTTTGACGAACTTAGGTGATTTTTGGGGTTTCTCAAGGTTATTCTAACACATCAATCATTCCGGAAACAAGTCTCGGTCCGTCTATCAATCAAGAACACAATATTCATTAGGTTTAATTCTTATCATCATTATGAATACCTTTAATTGTTTATTTGTGATTTTTGTTCTAGCCATGATTGGCTAAGCTTTTAATGTTTGTCTAGATTGAATATTTGCATGTGTTTGGATGATACTTTAATGTTTTATTGATTAATGCATGATAATTATGAGTTTTAATTAAGAACCATTCTTGTAGGTGTTGATTATTGTTACTAGGTTGATTAGTGAATCTTGTTTGAACAAAGGGAACCCTGTTTCAATTTAGTGATCTAATTTCCAATTGATTTGTCTTAACTAATTGGGTGCTTACTGGACCAAGGGGGTAAACCGGGTAACATTGATTGAACAAAATAGGGGTGAATTGTGTGGAGCGAACGCGTAACCAATTGAATCTTAATCTTATAATTAGCTAATTACTAAGTCACAAACGAAAGAGGTCTTTGGTGAAAGGGAACCCTAAGCCAATAAATCCTAGTTTGACGTGTTTGCTAAAAGAGAACTCTGGGTAAACTGACTCTGTAATTGCGTGCATTAATAAATAGAACTAGTGCGTAATAACAAATCATCCAACACTGCGAATAGGAGATCTAGGCGAACATTCTTTTATCTATTGAATTCAAATATCTTTACTTTTTGTTGAGTCAGCATTTATTTTTATAAACTTAAAAATACAAAAATATCGTCTTTTACTTTTAATCAATCTTTGATTTGGCTAATCGTTAAATAGCCACAAAACAAACTATCTCGTACTTTCGATTTTCATAGATTAAATTAGTTTACTTTATTAGTTGCAATCTTAATTCTCACGTTAAAACTGTCCTTGGAACGATTTCGGAATTACCAATTTTATACTATTACACGATCAGGTACACTGCCCGTTAGTGTGTAGTAATCATTTAACCAGCATTTTTCCAATATAAATTATAGACACGATAATACACATCAAGTTTTTGGCGCCGCTGCCGGGGACAGTTGTATCAAAAATTAAGATTGTTATCTAATTGTTCTTAGTTTAGTTTAGTTATAGTTTATTATTTCTTTTCGTTATTCTCAGTTGAATCGGTGCGTTTAATCAGTTGTTAGTTGTGATTTCGCAGATAACAGGTAGTGCATGCCACATAAGCGTTCTTCTAATTCTCCGATTTTTCAACCATTTGCAGAACCCGAAAGAGAGTTATTCAGAGCTTTAAGTCAAGAGCATCAGTCTACAGTGGATTCATCTTTTTCTTCAAGTGCTAATATAATTAATTTGGGAAGTAGTTTTGAGACTGTGGTGCCCGATACACCACCTGAAATCAGAGAAGCAGAAGAATCTTACATTTCATTAGATCTTTTCGAGACTGAAGATATGGCTGACCAAGAACAACCACCTCGTCCTCAGACTATGGCAGAAAAGTTGAAGGCCACAGGAGGGGGCCATGGCAATTCGATTACTCAACCGAACATCACTCAGCCTTTTCAAATTACAGGGCCGATCCTGAGTTTGATTTCTTCTGACTGCCAATTTCATGGAAAGGATAGTGAGGATGCTAACGAGCATCTTCGTGTTTTCAATGATGTTTGCAATTTGTTTAAGTTGCATGAGGTTGCCGATACGTCGATCAAGACAAGGCTTTTTCCTTGGACTCTTCAGGGAGAAGCAAAGAGATGGTTAGATAAGAAACCAGAGGGTACGATTACCTCTTGGGAGATTTTGATGGATAAGTTTTTATCGAAGTTTTTCCCTGCGTCTCGAGCTGCTAGACTTCAAGCAGAAATTTCTCAATTCAGACAAAAGAGCAGCGAGAAACTATTTGATGCTTAGGACCGTTATTCTAATATGCTACGCTCGTGTCTGCAACACGGGTTGAATGATTTACAGAAGGTCCATATTTTCTACAAGGGTTGTGATATCCCAACTCGTCAGACTATTGATCAAGCAGCAGGTGGTACGTTAATGGATAAGACCGAAGAAGAGGCGCTAGAGATAATTGAAAAGCAAGCTGCTTATTCTCACGAATGGCATCAAGATCATGAGTCATTCCATTCAGCTTCAGTTAAGAGAACCGAAACCCATGGTGCATATGACGATTTTGGGTCTATAAGTGCTAAGTTGGACTCCTTTGGTCAGAATTTGGAGAAGATAAATAAGGATATTCATGGTATGAAGGTTGGTTGTGAGTATTGTGGGGGACTACATCTGGCAAAAGATTATGATGCAGGTTTGACTATGAATCAGAAGGAAGAGATCGCTTATATTAGTCAACAGAACAACAATCAGTTTCAGGGACGTGCACAGTTTAATAGGAATTTCAACAATCCCTATAATCCTCAAGGTAATCAAGGTTCGAGGTTCTAGCCAGGTTCTAGTGGAGGATAACAACAGCAAGCTCCCGGGTATTTTCAGAAACCCCAAGCCGAAGAGAAAAAGTCCAACCTTGAAGCTATGATCGAGAAGCTTGTGATATCTCAAACTCAGCTTGTTACTACTGTTACTCAGAACAATGAGAAGAATGATCAAATGTTTTGAAATCAACAAGCAGCGATTCAGAATTTAGAGAAACAAATTGGTCAGGTTGCTAGCCAGAATAATGTGAGGAAACTGGGGGAGTTACCGAGTAAGACCGATAACAACCCGAAGAATGGGCACGTTAATACTATCACTACCCGTAGTGGTTTAGCATATGATTCACCGAGTAAGCCCGATGAGTATGATTTACGTGTGCCGTTGGTTAAGGATAGTGAGCCGGTTGTTGTTAGTGAACCGGAGGGGGATAGGGAGCCGGAACAGGTGATTGAGAAGGTTGTGAGTGTACCAGAAACTGTTGCTTCTAAACCGATAGTTAAATAGTATCAACCACCGCTCCCATTCCCGAGGAAGCAGAGACTGGAGAAGCTGGAGGCAGAAAAGTCCAAGTTCATGGACTTGATTAAAAAAGTTAACATTAATTTGCCTTTTATTGATGTGATTGCAGGTATGCCCAAGTATGCAAGGTTTCTTAAGGACTTGCTAACTAACATGAAGAAGCTGGAGAACGTGTCTTCAGTCAGGTTGAATGCTGCATGCTCAGCGGTAGTTGCAAACAAGCTTCCCGAGAAGCTTGAGGATCCTGGGAGTTTTACCATTCCTTGTTTACTGGGTAATTTGGATTGTATGAGGGCGTTGGCAGATTTGGGGGCTAGAATAAATTTAATGCCCTACTCTATTTATTTAAAGCTAGACCCCGGGGAGTTGAAACCCACGCGTATGGCTATTCAGCTAGCGGACCGCTCTATTAAATTCCCTCATGGAATTATCGAGAATATGCTAGTTAAGACCAGGTCGTTGGTTTTCCCGGCCAATTTCGTGGTGTTAGATATGGAAGTGGATGATAGGATTCCACTGATTTTGGGTCGGCCATTTTTAAATACTGCTAGGTGTATCATTGATGTATATGGCCAACAGTTGACCCTTCGGATAGATAATTTGCATGCAACTTTCTCAATCGACCATACTTTAAAATACCCTGCGAACACCGATGATGTATGCTATTTTCTTAACACTGTGAATGTCCACTCTGAGTTGTTGCAGGAATTCCCAGAGTTACAGGGTTCAGGAGAGTGTTCATTGGTTGAAATTGATGAAGAGTTGTAGGTTGAGGAGGTGGATATTTTAACCACCTTGATGAAAAACGGCTATGAGCCGACTGAGGAGGAGTTCAAAGAACTCGAGCGTGATGCGGATTACCGGAGCAAGTCTTCAATTGAAGAACCTCCCGAGTTAGAATTGAAGCCACTTCCAGATCATTTGGAATACGCTTATTTGCAGGAGGAGTCTAAGCTTCCGGTAATTATTTCTTCTTCTCTTACTACAGGTCAAAAAACTGAGCTTGTAACCATGCTGCAGGCCCATAAACCGGCCATTGCGTGGAAAATACACGACATTAAGGGTATTAGTCCCTCCTATTGCACCCATAAAATCCTAATGGAGGATAACTCCAAACCTGTGGTGCAACTTCAAAGGAGGTTGAACCCGCACATGCAAGATGTCGTGAAGAAAGAGATCATTAAGCTCCTCGATGCAGGTCTGATTTACCCGATCTCTGACAGTCCTTGGATTAGCCCGGTACACTGTGTACCTAAGACAGGTGGTATGACTATTACCACCAATGATAAAAACGAGTTAATTTCCACTCGGACTGTCACGTGGTGGCGTGTTTGTATTGACCATCGAAAGTTGAACGACGCAACACAAAAAGACCACTTCCCGTTACCTTTCATGGATCAAATGCTAGAGAGGTTAGCGGGAAACAGCTTTTATTGTTTTCTTGATGGTTTTTTGGGCTATTTCCAAATTCCTATCTCGCCCGAGGACCAGGAGAAAACTACTTTCACGTGCCCGTATGGCACATTTTCATACCGACGCATGCCCTTTGGCCTTTGCAATGCTCCGATCACTTTTCAAAGGTGCATGATGGCCATATTCCATGATATGATAGAGGATTGCATGGAGGTGTTCATGGATGACTTTTCGGTCTTCGGTGACACTTTTGATTCATGCCTTCTTAATTTAGAATGGATGTTGGAACGGTGTGAGAAGTCTAATCTTGTGCTCAATTGGGAAAAGTGCCATTTCATGGTACAAGGGGGCATAGTTCTCGGGCACAAGATTTCTAGGGACGGTATCGAGGTGGATCCCGCGAAGGTAACGGCGATTAAGAACCTTCCACCTCCCACCGATGTTAAGGGTGTTCGGAGTTTTTTTGGGCACGCCGGTTTTTACCGGCGATTTATTAAAGATTTTTCTAAAATTGCTAACCCGATGAACAAACTCCTCGAAAAGGACACGCCGTGGAATTTCTCCGACGAGTGCCAAAAGGCATTCGATCTTCTTAAGGAGAAACTGATCAATGCACCAATCATAATTGCTCCGAATTGGTCCCTTCCATTCGAGCTTATGTGCGATGCTTCCAATTTTGCTGTTGGCTCTGTTTTGGGTCAAAGGGTCGAGAAACATTTTTGACCCATCTACTATGCAAGCAAGACCTTGCAGGGAGCACAATTGAATTATACTACCACTGAAAAGGAGCTCCTTGCGGTGGTCTTTTCGTTTGATAAGTTCCGGTCCTACTTAGTCTTATCTAAGACTATTGTTTTTACGGACCATTCTGCTCTGAAGTACCTATTTTTGAAACCGGATGCGAAACCTCGACTGCTTAGATGGATCTTGCTTTTGCAAGAATTCGACATCGAGATCCGGGATAAGAAGGGTGCTGAAAATCTAGCGGCTGACCACTTGTCTAGACTCGAGAACCCAAAATCTCGAAGTCCTTCACGAATCGGATATCCATGATGATTTTCCCGATGAATATCTCATGGCGATGGACAAGGTGGACGAACCGTGGTACGTGGACATAGCTAATTATCTCGTTGGAGGATTCTTGGAAAAAGGGTGGTCGCATCAAAAGAGGAAGAAATTCTTCAGTGACCTTAAGTATTATTTCTGGGAGGCTCCCTATCTTTTTCGTTGTTGTCCCGATGGGGTTATCCGCCGGTGCATTTCCGGTGAGGAGTGTATGCGTATTTTGACCGAGTGCCATAGTGGTCCTACCGGTGGGTATTTTGGACCCCAAATTACGGGGCGTAAAGTCTATGATGCCGGCTTCTTTTGGCCGACAATTTTCAAGGATGCCCACCGGATTTTCAAGTCGTGCGATTCATGTCAAAGGGCTGGTAAAGTCAACAAACGGGACAAGTTGCCTCAACAGAGCATCCAAGTTTGCGAAGTATTTGACGTTTGGGGAATTGACTTTATGGGGCCATTTCCGAAATCTCAGAATTTTAGTTACATACTCGTTGCAATTGACTACGTGTCTAAATGGGCCGAAGCGCAAGCTTTACCCACAAACGATGCACGAGTTGTGATTTGCTTCCTTAAGCATTTATTCTCTCGATTTGGAACTCCTAAAGCTTTAATTAGCGATAGGGGTACTCATTTTTGTAACGCCCAAATGGAGAAGGTATTGAAGCGATATGGAGTTCTCCATAAAGTTTCTACTTCATACCATCCCCAAATGAGCGGACAAGTTGAGAATACCAATCGAGCTCTCAAAGGGATTCTTGAGAAGACTGTGGGGTCGAATTCGAAGGAGTGGGCGAATAAGCTCGATGAAGCTTTGTGGGCGTTTAGAACCGCCTACAAAACGCCAATTGGTACCACTCCTTATCGGTTAGTTTATGGAAAAGCGTGCCATCTCCCGTTGGAGATTGAGCATAAGGCTATGTGGGCGCTTAAAAAGTGCAATTTAGATTTGAAGGAAGTCGGACGCCTAAGGGCGGGGCAATTGAATGAGCTTGGTGAATTACGCCTTGATGCGTATGAGAATTCGTTAATTTATAAAGAGAAAACCAAGCTATGGCACGATAGAAATTTAAAGGGTCCGAAAGAGTTTAATGAGGGCGATCGAGTGCTCTTGTTTAACTCTAGATTGAAGCTTTTACCGGGAAAACTTAAGTCTCGATGGACGGGACCATTTGTGGTTGTTAAGGTGTACCCTTACGGTGCGATTGAGTTGAAAAATGCTAGTGGTACGACCTTTAAGGTTAATGGACATCGTGTGAAGAAATATTTCGATGGTCCATTGGAGATTGATGATGGGGTTCACGTTGAACCCGATCCTAAGGTTACTTGAAGTTGGAAACGAGTCTTGTGAATGACTCGGTAATAAACTTCACATTGTTGTATAGTTTGTATGTTTTGTGCTTGTTTTATGATATGTGCAAAGTGATCATGCTAGAATTTTTGTTAGGGTTGTTTGTGTGATGACCCGGGAATTTCCGACTATATTTAAACTTAATCTTTATCTGATTTCGGCACGATAAGCAAAGTCTATAATATTTAGTCTCAAAAAGTTGACTGTTTCATATATTCATTTGACCTTCGACTGCTCCCGACGATTCACGAACAAAGACTGTAAATAAATATATATACATATATAGATATATGTAAAATAAACATAAGAGTATATATTAATTACATTTAATAAAATATAATTTAATCAATTAAATTGAAAATGTAATACCTATATAAAATAAGTATTACATCATTACTGAAATAAAAAGGTTAATATATTAAATATAGTTACAAGTTTAATTTTAGTTCTTATATTAATATTACATTCACTAATATTACTAATATTTGTACTATTAATAATATTAACTATTATGATATGAAATTGATACATTTGGTTTGTTAACTAATAGTAGAACTATAATTATTATTTATTAATATTAGTATCACTACTATTATCATTAATAATCTTAATATTATTATAACTAATATTATTATTAGTATTATTAATATTATTATTATCATTTTATTATCATTATTATTATTTCTAATTACTACTCAAATTTATTAAACCATCTTTTTTTTTGTGTTATTATTATTATTCCTATTAATATTATTAATAATATTACTAGTATTGCTGGTATTAAGGTTATTAATATTATTGTAATATTAGTAGCTTTATTATTATTTATATAAAGGGTATTATATTTAATAATTAATAATATAAGTTAATCCCTATAAAATAATTACAATTGCAGATAGGAACGTATCCTTTTATCTTTATCTGTTTCATTTTTTTTCTCTTCTGATATTATTTAAGCTCGTGAACTTCTGTCTTCCATATCTCGCTAGAAAACACAAATCAATCAATTGATTACCATTATTTAAAATCGTTCATATAATGTTGTCTATGTCTGCGAATTGATTAAAGAAGCAGAAGTTTTATTTATTTTTTTTTCCTTCTTCGTTCTTTTTCATCGGAACCTCTGTACTCAATAATTTTCTTCAAATCTCGATTTCGAACCATTTGGAAAAATCTAAAAATGTAGTTGTACTTGAAATCATCTTCTTAAACTATCTGCAAAATCTCTTGTTCTAATTCCTCAAATTGAAGTCGAATTCTGAAGTCAAAGTTTTTACATTTAAAAGTCAACTTTTGTTCTTGAACTAAATCCGATATTTCTGTTTAGATTTGTGTTGAATTGATGATTCAAGTACATTTTATTGATGATTTAAAAGATATTTTGTTTAGACACCAAAGTCTCAAAATGCCTAAAACTCAAGATCATTTATTTTTTTTCCTGCTTCTACTCGTCGAGCAGCAGGCAGAGGTGCTGCCAATTTTTTTTTTATTTTTTTTTGCGTATGATAAATTAATACTACTTGTATAAACAGTTTCTGTTTCGCGTTTATTATTAAATCAAGTTGTTGTTTTGATTATGTGATTTGATGTGTCGATTTACTGATGAAGAGGATGAAGATCACTAAAAATATTCGAGTTAAATATATATGTATATTTTGTTCCTGATATAAAACAGAAAAGGGTCACGGCTTGGATGGTAGGGAAGTGTTTGGGTATTTGAGAGGTCACGAGTTCGAGCCTCGCTTGAGACATTTTTTTTTATAAAAAGCTTATTTGGAGGTAGTTTTCTTTTTATTATGTTATATTTATTAGTATTATTAATTTTTATCATTATGATTATTATTATCATTGTTATAATTATTATCAAATGTATTATCATTAATTTGATTGTATTCATTATGAGTAGTACTATAATTATTTGTATTATTATTAATTAACACTTATTATTATGAATATGATTATAACTACCAAATATTATTATTATTGTTACTAGTAGTATTATTATTAGATATTACTACTACAAGTAGTACTATTAAGGAATATCATTGTTTGTATTATCATCATTGATATTATTAACATTATTAATATTATCATTATAATCAATATTTTTAGAAGTGTCGTTATCATTAATCAAACTAAGGGCATTATTATTATCGTTATTTCTAATATAAGTATTATAATCACAATTAGTATTATTATTGTTATTATTATTATTTTTATTAATATATTATTATTATTATTATGAAAGTAATATAAATTATTACCATTTCCGTAAATATTAGTATTAATATTTTTTTTATTTATTTATTTAAGAGTGTTAATATTGACATAAGTAATATTATTATCACGAGTATTATTATGTAAGCCCAAAAATCTTTATTTTGATTATCACTCTTATCATCTTAAATATTACTACAAGTAAATATTTTTATATAAAGATACACTGCAATAATACTAATATTACATATCACCATATTTTTATTATTAAAATGATATTAACTAAAATTATATATATATATATATATATATATATATATATATATATATATATATATATATATATATATATATATATATATATATATATATATAATGTACCAATTAATACATAAAATTCTTATACAAACCTTAATATAGATTTTTATTATCAACATATTAAAGAATGTTAAATAATAGTTATATAACATATAAAAATTAAATATATTAAACTATCTATATCTACATAACATATAATATAACAAAGTGTGTATATATATATATATATATATATATATATATATATATATATATATATATATATATATATATATATATAAACTTGCTCGATTACGATTACAGGTATTAATAAATATACAATTGATATAGGTTCGTGAATCTGAGGCCAAATCCTGCATTGTTCAGTTGATCAATATTGTCATATGCATTTTTACTACAAAATACAATAGGTGAGTTTATTTGCTCCCTTTTTAAATGCTTTTGCAATATATATTTTTGGGACTGAGAATATATGCGCTGCTTTTATGACTGTTTTATGAAATAGACACAAGTAATTGAAACTACATTATATGGTTGAATGATCGAAATCGAATATGCCCCTTTATAGTTTGGTAATCTAAGAATTAGGGAACAGACACCCTAATTGACGCGAATCCTAAAGATAGATCTATCGGGCCTAACAAGCCCCATCCAAAGTACCGGATGCTTTAGTACTTTGAAATTTATATCATGTATGAAGGAGGATCCCGGAATGATGGGGATATTCTTATATGCATATTGTTAATGTCGGTTACCAGGTGTTCAATCCATATGAATGATATTTTTGTCTCTATGTATGGGACGTATGTTTATGAGAATTGGAAATATGAAATCTTGTGGTCTATTAAAATTATGAAATGATTATTTATGCTAAACTAATGAACTTACCAACCTTTTGGTTGACACTTGAAAGCATGTTTATTCTCAGGTATGAAAGAAATCTTCCGCTGTGCATTTGCTCATTTTAGAGATATTACTTGGAGTCATTCATTACATATTTCAAAAGACGTTGCATTCGAGTCATTGTGTTCATCAAGATTATTATTAAGCCAATTATAGTTGGATATATTATGAAATGGTATGCATGTCTGTCAACTTCAGATGTAATGAAAGATTGTCTTTTCAAAACGAATGCAATGTTTGTAAAATGTATCATATAGAGGTCAAGTACCTCGCGATGTAATCAACTGTTGGGAATCGTTTATAATCGATATGGACTTCGTCCGGATGGATTAGGACGGGTCTTTACAGTTTGGGGGTTTTTAGGTTGAGAAAATGGGTTAAAATGACTTAAAATTGCGAATTTTTGAGAAAACAGCATTTGGGGCGCCGCTCCGTATTTGTGCGCGCCGCTCCACATAAAAAAGCCTGATGTGCCAGATATTTGAAAACTCTCGACCTCGATTTTTATTTATATGGCGCGCCGCGCGGCTCTTTGGCACGCCGCGCGAATACCTGGCGCGCCGCACGATTCCTGTCGGGCAGCATTCTTTGCTTTTTAATTGAAATAAATCCGAATTTTCTCCACCACACAAAATAAAAAACGGGTACCAGCTGTATTTACTCTCCATTCTTTTCATTCATAACACCTCTTTTACACCTACAAACACATAGATCTTACAAACCCTAATTTTCAAGTCTTAAGTTTCTTGTGCAATTAACTTCAAATCTTGCAAGAATGGTTAACCCAAAGGTCTGATTTTGTTTCCTATCTTACTAATTTCATCTTATTGTATGTAATTAATTGCTTAATCTTTGATTTATGTGATGAATTAGTGTGGGGTTTCTTTAATTGGGATTTTGTGTTCTAATTAGTGATGGGTTTTATTAGATGATCATTACATGCTTTAATTGCATGATTTACTTGGTGTTTTTAGAAGTTGCAATTGATCTAGGGTTTGTATATTTGAGAATTGCGAATTTGTAGGTGATTAAGATGTTCTAAGCTTGAAATTGATCTAGTTCTTGAATCGTTTATGTGTTTTTGAACTAGTGTGGGCTGTGTTCATATGAGCGGGTCATAATGGTTTGAATGACTTGATGTAAAATTGGTTTAGTTGTGTATGATGCCATGCTAGTGAGGATGAAACATGTATTTTTGAGTTGTGATGAGCATGTTGGTGGTAGTAATTTGCATTGGTTAAGATTGGCACACATGATGAACTTTTCTAGATTTTTGGAAGTTAAGAAGTGTTATGAATAGTCGTGTTTGCTAATATTTTGGTAACGGTGTTAAGTGAGCGTAGTTGATATGATGAATTGGTTTACATGATAGTATGATATGAGATAGATTGTGGTCTTGGCATTGTTTTACAAGTTTTATTTGTTAAAAACACTATAATTAATTAAAAACACTCGACAATTAATTAATTCATTAAAAAGCACATTAAAACGCAAAATGAACAAAAAGGGCAAAAAGGTAAATTCCAACTAGGCCTGTCTACAAGATGTTATAAATCTACCCCCTTAAAACGATTCCGTCCTCGGAATCTGGTCAGTCAAAGTCAACAAGGTCATGGTTACCAAAAACCATAATAACGATCATAATAAGACCTAAGTCACAAAATGTCTTCCGGTCACGCACAATATCGTTCAATCTATTTTCAAACCGTTAGACTTTCTGACTTTCTGATCTAAAGTCAAACCCAACTCACGCTAAGAGACTTAATCATATACTAGTCTTTAAAATCTCGTTCTCACCACTCACCAGAGTAATCTAATATCGAAAATTTGTCACTATCCAAATATGAATAAGTACAATCCCCACAAAATCCCAACTAAAAAGGTTAACAAGTTATCGGTCATAGTTAATTACCAATCATTTGCTAGAAATCAACAAAATAAATCATGTCAATCATCTAGTTCTATTATCAATTTTATGGATATCCATGAAAATATCTTGTATTAAGTTAGGGTTCACTTGCTATGGTCACAATTTATCGCCAACAATTCATCACCCAATTACCCCATACAGTCTAAATAACGGGTCAAACACTATCACTTACCTCCAAATACACCAAATTATTTAATTTTATTCACACAGAATTGCTAAGTCGACCCAGATTATACTAAAATTATCCAAATTTTGTAATTCAATACTCGTTATAAACCCAATGTTTAAGAATTTCGTCCAAATTCGCTCAAACATATCAATTCTCGCCCACTAATTCGTTGACTGATTCGTGTTTCTGGTCAACTCAATCATAGTAGAAATGATTACCAACCTAAATTTCAAGTCAATTTAATCATTAAATCACGAATCTCGTTAAAAGAATTACCGTTACCATTATGTCATGATAGTCAACTCTCCAAAAATCACAAATAATCTGCCAATCAAGTCTAATTTATCTATATCTCCTCCGACTCTCAGAATTACTGTATGGTTTACCACAATGTATTTTCGTTGTCCAGACGTAATACATCGTCCCAAATCGTTTTTTTTTCCGAGTGTTTCGAAGTAAGATCCTAGTTAAATCTGTCAATCCATCACCGTCTCACTTCGTGGGTCACTGATAGTTATAATCCATTAATAAGAAATACTTTCAAACACAAAGTTTTTTTTTTTAAATTAGTCATCCGATTACAAATATCCTGATATACAAATGATTCTGTTACATTCACACTGTTCAAATTTACCCAACTGATCTACTTAGGCAAATACACTAATAATTCTGACATTAGTATTATCCAAGTCTTCTATAATCACAATGTCAACTGATGATGCCCCATTATATAAATAAATGACGATCATAATCCATCAAACCTTTCTATTCTAAGAAGATACTAGCTAGAAGATACTAGCCATAGTATCCCCCAAATATGGTCTGACACTCACCCTAGTAATAAGGTCTACGCACACCCGACACCCAGTCCTTGGTTAGGCCAATGTTTTACATAACTTACCCGGTAAACATCTAAGGAAAGTAGACCACGCCCTATTTCTAAGGACAACACAAAAAGTCACATTAGGCCACAGAAAAAGACAGTTCCTTAGGACAACTCTACGGGTCCAACACAACATGTCCGGTCTTCAGATCTTACCAAGACTCAACATAGTCCAATTTGACACGAATCCCTATACAAATCAAGGTTTCTTCTAACTTACAGGAAACCAAATAAAAAAAATGTCTCCCACACTTGTATTTAAGGGTCACTTCGGTCCACAGAGGGCAACAGTTTCTTAGGGCAACACTACCGATCATACACAG